>NC_000083.6:23931808-24245142 GCF_000001635.26 Mus musculus
ACCATTAAGTTTCCCCAATGGACTATGGTCTCTTTAGTCATGGGACTCTAACCAGGTTTATACCAGATATGAAATTCCTTCAGTAGAACAGACTTCAAATCTAATTAGAAAATGACTGGCTACCCCAATAATCATAATGGCACTAGTGAGCCCAACTTGCCTCTCAAGTTGGTATTAGTTTTAGTGAAGAGACAATGCAACCATGGCAACTTTCAAAAGAAAGCATTTTGTTCGGGCTTGCTTAAAGTTTCAGATTCGGATAACGGTGCTCTCCACCATTACCACCAATGGTGGGGAGCATGGTGGTGCACAAACAGAGGTGATGAAGCAGTATCTGAGAGTTCTATGTCTGGATCCACAGGCAGCAAAGACAGAGCTACTGGGCCTAGCTTGGGCTTTTGAAACACGAAAGCCCACTCCCAATGAATACTTCCTTCAACAAGGCCACACCTCCTAACCCTTCTCAAGTAGTACTCCTGATGCTTAAGCATTCAAATGTATGAGCTTATGGGGCCTTTCTTATTCAAGCCACCTCAGTACTGCAGCATCCAGTGCTGGTTAGGACTGCTGATGTCTTTGTTTTCATTGAAGCACACATAGCACCATCGAGAACTATGAAAGGTAGCCAGCAGATGGTTACCAGGCTAATTTGTAGTTGTAACAAATAGCTTTTGACACCATTTTGAGGATAAAATTGGCTCTAAACCCAGAAGGACACCTTGTAGCATCATCTGGCACAACTCATGTAACATAGACATACAAGTGACTTATCCATGGAAGGAGAAAGATGCCACCCATCCATTTATTGAGGTAAATTAGGATGGTAGAAGTACATGAGTTCTACGTAAGTTGACCCTAAACACTAACACTAACCCTAACCCTAACCCTAACCATAATGCTAATCCTAACCTTAAACCCTAAACCCTAATTATATCAGGAAAGCCAGGCTCACAAATTTATCAGACACACCAGACCAAGGAAAGGATACAACTCCCTCGAATGAAGAGATGGGTGTCTAACACTGCAATGAGAATATTCCCACCAACCTGTCTTCTAACCACCTGATGTGCACACCTGAGACAGAAGCAGAGAACTGACTGGCCCAGGGCTTGCTGTCTGTGTGGCCCTCCCAGCTCCCATCTGCTCGTTCGTCTCTATGAACCTGTTGTCATTTGTTCACATGAATCATGTCCTGCTGCTTACTCTTGTATCCTCCATGGTCTTTCACCTCATCTCTGCAGCTCTGCTCAAGTGATCAGGCAGCAGCCTGGGTCCTCAGCAGCATTTCTCTAACTACACCCTCTTACTTCTGCAGAGACTCTCTTTGCTTCCCTAACACTTTGCTTGCCTTTCAGACCTCTGAAACATCTAGAACTCTGTTGTAATCTTTTGATCCTTTGAAGCAATTTAATAATGTGTGTGTGTATATATTTTTCCATATAAATATATATGGATTATCTATTGTATATAACAGGTATATTGTGTATCTATTCTATATCTACATATAATATATTACATATAATAAATATATCTATATAATCTCTCTATCTCTCTATCTATCTATTTATCTATCTATCTATCTATCTATCTATCTAGAGAATAGAGATTTACTGTGTGGTATATAATAATTTATAGTCTAAGAGGTAATTTTATAATTAAAATTGGAATGAAAAAGCCTGTATTGACTTGCACAGAACTATCAGGGTTGGAACTACCTGGGAAATTGCTGCCAATGAAGCCACTGTACCTTGTGAAGTTTTTGTTATTCAATAAATTCTGACAATGTGGAAACACAAACATATTTACGTTTATGACCTAGCATACTTATGACATCAGTGGCCCCATTTCCACCTTCAGGGCATTGCCATGAGTTTTAGATCTAAATAGAGAAAGAATGGAGAACTGGTTGAATGTGCTTGCTGTGCAACCATGAGGACATGAGTTCAGATCCCAGCACCCACATAACACGCTGGCATGGTCACAGGTACCTGTAACCCTTGTGTTGTGTGTGGGGGTTCGGGGGAAGGGCAGACATAGGAAAATCACTGGGGCTTGTTGGATGCCAACTTAGCTGGATAAACTGAGCTCCAGGTTTGAGAACAGGCTCTGCCTCAAAGGAATAAGGAAGACTGTGGTAGACAACGTATGATGCTTTTGCCTGGCCTCTGTAGGCACACACACACATGCACAGAGCACATACACAAATGCCCCCAGCTACCCACACATACTAACACACACAGGACCACACACACACACTAACACACACAGGAACTGAGGTGTCTTGGTGCTTAAGGTTTCCACTGCTGTGAAGAGACACCATGACCAATGCAAGTCTTCTAAAGGCAAACATGGGCTGCTTACAGGTTCAGAGGTTCTGTTCATTACCATCATAGTGGAAACATGGCATCGTGCAGGCAGACTTGGTGATGGGGGAGCCAAGAGTTCTACATCCCTGCTTGGAAGGCATCTACAAAGAGACTATGTCTTGGAGGGGGCAGATCTTAAGCATTAGGAGCCCTCAAAGACCACCCCACAATGATGCCCGTCCTCACACACACACACTAACACACACAGGAACTGAGGTGTCTTGGTGCTTAAGGTTTCCACTGCTGTGAAGAGACACCATGACCAATGCAAGTCTTCTAAAGGCAAACATGGGCTGCTTACAGGTTCAGAGGTTCAGTTCATTACCATCATAGTGGAAACATGGCATCGTGCAGGCAGACTTGGTGATGGGGAGCCAAGAGTTCTACATCCCTGCTTGGAAGGCATCTACAAAGAGACTATGTCTTGGAGGGGGCAGATCTTAAGCATTAGGAGCCCTCAAAGACCACCCCACAATGATGCCCATCCTCCAAGACGGCCACACCTCCTAGTAGTAGCACTTTCTATGGGCCAAGCATATTCAAATAACCACACGAGGCAGGCATAATTAAGTCCTCCTTGTCCAGTATTGGTCAGCAGTATCCTGCAAAGTACTGGGAAATTTTTCTTGTTGCTTTAAGGAAAAAACTAGTTCCTTGGGGAAATTTTGCTACAGGGTGCGACCTCATCAACATGAATCCTTATTGGGAACAGTCTGTCCTGTGACATTTCTGGTAACACTGGAATCCAAATTTAGGACCAGAGCACTCCAGGTGCTTTGCAGGGGAATGGAACACCATGAAAACTAAGAAGAGGCCCACTTACCCTTGCGCCTGTATCCTTGGAGGAAGCCATGTACCATTTGCATTTAGAGACAAGCTCACTGAGTGTCCTGGGCCGATGTAAAGAAGTCAACAGGCAATGAGAAGCAAAGGCAGCAGAGAAGCAGAGAAGCCAGGCTCTCATCTTGCTGTTAGTTATTTTGTACACAGAAGTGAAGAGGCAATGTTTTTTAGTAAAGCAACTTCTAAGTGCCTGTTTCAATAGGACAAGGGTGCAGACATCTGGCTACATAGCCATTGGATGCAGAGATATGCCACATATCCCAGACCCAGAGCCACCATGGCTCCTAAACTCTCGCCCCTGGCCCTGGCACAAGTTGCCTTCCTTGTCTGCCACATTAACCTTGGGGGTTATGGACTTTATGAGCAGCAATTCCCATCTTCTGAGCCATCTACAAATACCATCTGAGGAGGGACACAGAAAAAGAAGAGACATAGGGGGTCATAGTCATGCATAGTCAGCATTAGGTTGTAACCACTCTGGAGTGGTTTTGGCTGTGTCAGCCTTTCCCTGTAATCATTGGTGGCAGAGGAGGAAGGTAAGTGAAGAATTGTGTGTTGGATGGTGAAGTCCAGTGTTATGCCTTCTGCTGGGGAGATAGTGATGGGCCCAAGGAACTCACATAAAAGAGACATCACAAGCCAGGTGGTGGTGGCTCACACCATTAATCCCAGCACTCAGGAGGTGGAGGCAGGTGGATCTCTGAATTCAAGGCCAGCCTGGTCTATAGAGCAAATTCTGGGACAGCCTCAGTTACTCAGAGAAAATCTCAGTCCCCCCCTTCCCATCTCAATAAAGAGAGACTTGCAAGCACATACAGATGTGTAGAGATGTAACTGGGATGTAACTGGAATCTTCGGTCCTTGTTATCCTCAGAAGAATCCAGAGAAGACACACAGACCACAATGGAGAAGATAGCTAGAGTTTATTACAGAATAAAGAGAAAGATAGAAGAGTGGACAGTGCCCAAAAGGATTGCTGTCCTGGTCAGGCTCTGTACTATTTCTGTAATCTCTAAAGCAAGCAGCCTTTCCCAAGGGTTGTTTTCTGTGCAGATGGCTGGCAGGCCTGTTTGGTGTGGTTGCATTCGAAGGGGTGATGGTATATCTCCAGCTGTCAGACTACTGAAACAATTGAATCCCAAAGTTAGCAGCCCCCTATGATGGGAACAGCAGGCCCATTCTCATGCAGTGCATTCCAGGGGGCCATGAAGATTCAGACTATGTTGGGTGGCTCCTACTGGCACCCCAGGAATCCTCGGGTGGGAGAACAGACAGGCTGAAACCCTGGTGCTGGCCAGAGGAAGAACTTACCTACCAGCAAGTGATTTTACAGTTCTAATGACCCATTAAACAACCTTGCAAAACAAATCAGAACTGAGGCCGTGGGCTACTTTGATCAGGACTGTTTAATTATGCACACAAATTGCTCTCTCCTTAGACCTAAAACTCATGTCAGGATCCTGAAGATTGACTTGGGGTTGAGGTGCCTCTGGGGCCCTTCATTTGTCCCTTATCACAATGTGACCACGCTGACTATGCATCTCTTCTCTGCTTTTCAATATTACTGCTCTTTTACGTTAGCATCCTAAGAATGGATGGCCTAGTTTGTCAGGACAGAAAGAGTCTAAGCCTTTGTCTTAAAAACATTGGTAAAAGTCATACTCCAAGCTTTCTGAGCATATTCATGGAGAGTCTCAGCATACCAAATGGCATCCTCCAGTCCTATAGGTAGAATAAAAATGAAAGCTGGTGACTGTCTCCGTGGAAAACACAACATCAAGTGGTGTGGTAGCTGGGACAACAGCCAGGCTTTCACTTGTTGTTCCTGGCACCCAAAGCAATTCTGGTTTGGGTCTGTCTGTCTGTCTGTTCTGAGGCAAGCAAGGCCAAGGATTGTTAGGCAGCCATTTGCTTCCCCCAGGAGCTGTCCAGTGTATGCCCTGCCTGATCATGCTGATGGATGATACTGCTTGATGTAACGCAGGAGAGATCTAATTTAGCTGCTGAACATGGCAGGGAGGCACAGGCTAAGGAAATGAGTGTGGTTTTGTTCCCAGTTTAAGGAGATGGGCTGACTGGTGTTTGTTGGGATTATTTGTCCCCTTTCATTCTGGATTTGAAAGCATCGATCCTGATTGCAAGGTTAACTGGCTAATAAGTGAAGGGACTCTAGCCGGCTTGGGCATAGCACACGGGGGTGAAGGGAGTAAATTGGATTCATGTTTGGATGAAGCGTTTCATTTTAATCAGGCATGTTATTAAGAGAGCCAAAGGGGGCCTTGATTGCTGGACTTCAGTACTTTGATAGCTGGACCTCAGTAGTCAGCCTTAGGAGAAAGTGGCCAAATGAGGGACTAGACCTTAGTGGCTAGCTTTAGGAACATAATCTAATAGATTTTTAGCAAGGCAGAGGGTGTTGGGTTCAGATAGAAGCTGGGAAAACTCACGTCAGAGACAAGCTTCAGAGAGACAGTCGGCTTGAGAGCTGAACCTGTACTGCATAGTTAAAGGGAGAAACTGCAAAATGAGAGGGGCTTAGGTGAGCTGTGGGGGTCACCTGATCATATTTTGACATTAAAGGTTAAGCAAAGGCATATCTGGTGGAGACTTTACCAGGAAACCTGGCTTCAATCCCTTAGACACATGGTCCAGAATCCAAGGCCCCTAACTCATCCTCCTAGACACTTGGTCTGCAGCTCAAGGTAGTCAGGGAGAAAAGGAAGCTGCTGAGCTGTGTGTAGTAAATGAGGGCTTGGCAGGCACTGGCAGACATATTTTTACAACTCAGGTACCTTGGCTAAGATAACAGTAAGCTTTATATTCTCTTACCAGTTTAACAGAAAATATTTGGAGGTTCAAGGTAGGATCAGGTTCCAAGCCTGGAAATGTGAATCTAGCTTGACTCTGTTAGAAAAATGGGAGAGTTGCTTTTGAGAAGGCTGGGGTCTGGTGCCTTTCTCCTTACAAGGAAACTGGGGAGAAAGGAGGGCCTGCCAGAGCTGTGTTAGCCATGCTCAGGCTGGCTAGAGCCCCTTCACTTATTACACAGCTAGTCTAGCTGAATCAACAAGTTCATGGTTGGGTGAGAGATCGCTGCCTCCTCACACATATATGCACATGCTCACACATCTACATAAGTACACATAACACATGCAAAACGATGACAATGATGATAACAGTAATACCAAATCTGCTTGCCTGTCAATTTAAGTAACATTTTTAGAGTTGTCAACTATAATTTGTACAAGTGTGTGAAACTATGAGTCTCTGTTCTCTTGATGGCTCCTAAGGGAAATTCTTACTAAATAACCTTTTTATTTATTATTTTATTTATGTATTTATTTATTTATTTTTATATGAGTACACTGTAGCTGTCTTCAGACGCACCAGTAGAGGGTGTCAGATCTCATTACAGATGGCCATGAGCCACCATGTGGTTGCTGGGATTTGAACTCAGGACCTCTGGAAGAGCAGTCAGTGCTCTTAACCACTGAGCCATCTCTCCAGCTCCTTATTTTTTAATTGACACATGAACTCAGGTAGTCCAGGATGGACTCGAACTTGCTATATCGCCAAAACTGAACTGTTTCCATCTCTCAAGAGCCAGGACTGCAGGCTTGAGACACTGTGTCCAGTTTATGTGATGCTGGGGGACCAAACCTTGTGTGTGCCTGGCATGCTCTACTCTACCAGATGAACAAATCCCCAAGCACCACATAGTCTTTTAATGATCTAAGTGTGTGTCCAATGTTATTGTTCCTGTGTCGCTTTGTGTTTTAATGTATGACAATTGCCTGATAGAGGCAGACAATTAGATGGCTGTACCATTAGTGCCAGCACAGATTTATCAATGTGAAGATTCTCAACAAGAGAAGCATGTGCCCCTTGTGTCCCACAGTAGGTGACAAGGGGCTTAACTGCGGTGTTAAGGTGTCTACGCAATGAGAACCCTTTTTTGTGGTTTTATGAATGACTTTCCTGTTGCTATGATGAAACGCCATGACCAAGACAACTCCGAGAAGGAAGAGTTTATTTGGATTAGAGGTCATAATGTGGTGGACAGTGTGACATCAGGCCTCTGGAGTAGCGAACTCAGAGCTTACATCTTCAATTGCAAGCACACAACGAGAAGAATAAACTAGAAGTGTTTTGAATCTTTAAACTCTCAAAGCCCAGCCCAAGGAGCATGCTTCTTCCATCAAGGCATAGCTTCTAAACCTCCCAAGCAGCGTCACCAACAGGGACCAAGTGCGCAAATACACGACCCTCTGGGGATACGCTTATCTAAGGTACCCTAGTGGTAAACATTGCTATGTGACTGGGTATTTTAATATCTACTTTGGCATGCATGAACATTACAAGATTATCAAGGTTTTATGTTTTATTAGAATAATTGCTTATGGGGCTGGAGAAATCACTTGGTAGTTAAGAGAGCTTCCTGCTCTTCCAGGGACTGGGGTTTAGGTCTCGGCCCCCATGTGCAGAAAGAAGCTCTCACCGTCTATCACTGCAGCTGCAGGAGAAACGCCCTCTTTGTGGGCCCCTGCACGACTCCACATATTTACACATAATTAAAAATAAAATAAGTCTTTTAAAAAGATAGTTACTTATGTTTTCTGAAGTTTTTGTAAGGCTTTTGGATAATCAGAAAAGGCTCAAGTACGTATCTGTTTATGTTGAAGTCTTTTAAATGACCACTTTATAAACAACTATAATTTCAAAGAGATTCATGTACATTTAACACCCAGTATAGCTATAATTAAAAATGTATGCACCCATGGAATAAAAATAATAATAAATGAAAAATAGCTTTAAAATGTGTGTAGGGCCAACAAGATGGCTCAGCAAGTCAAGGTGCTGCTGGCTGAGCTCGGAGTTCAGTTCCTGGGACTCGCATGGAGGAAGAGGTTACTGGACTACTGACTCCTGTCAGTTGTTCTCTGACCTGCATACATGCACAGTGGCACATGTGCAGCCTCACGGGTTAAAAAAATAAATTTAAAATATATGTACCTATATGTCTAAAGTCTAGATAAATGCTATATAACACTTTCAATTTAACGGAATTGAAATCTAATACAATTAAAGCATAGGAGAAATGGTCTCTCATACAATATTCCTGGATGGTCAGCATGAAAAATGTAAGGAAAAAAACAGGGGCTGGGCAGTGGCGGCGCATGCCTTTAATCCCAGCACTTGGAAGGCAGAGGCAGGCAGATTTCTGAGTTCGAGGCCAGCCTGGTCTACAGAGTGAGTTCCAGGACAGCCAGGGCTACACACAGAGACCCTGTCTCGAGTTTTTGTTTTGTTTTTGTTTTATCTTTATCTCTATTATATCTAACTAACAACAGTCAGATACAGTCATGCATTTGGAAAATCATAGTAGTTAAAACTTGTTCTGTGTCTATTTTCCATGACTAAATTAGAATTGAGTTATCATATGAGCTACACATGTATGCCAGGAATCGAGTGCTCCAAGCTGTCTTCAATTGATAAGAGGTCTGAAAGCTGGATTTCTGTCTGTGCTGTAGACATATGACCCTAACAAGCCAAAGATTATGAATTTTGCTTTAAAAGAAAATATATATGTACACACACACACAGGTACATGTTTCTTATTCCATAGTAGGACATAAAAAGAGAGCCAATGCCTTGTTAAGGAGTCTGAAGAGAAGGATGTTTACAGCTTAGAGGATGGATTTATAAGAAACATCAAATATTAGTCTTTTTTATCAAATACTATAAAACTTGTATTTACTACAATGACTGTATATATATATAATTCAATCTCCTCACATTGTAAAATATTTACATAAACCTTTTAATGGTCCTCACCTTGTAAGATAGTTATGAAAAATTTTAATTTCCACCATTTGGTAACATGTTTGGAAAACTTAAAAAATAACTTGAGCTTTACGTAAAATGCATATGTGGGTTTTGCCTGGGTGTGTGTATGTGTACTACTTGTGTGACTGGACTCCACAAAGATTAGAAGAGGGCACTGGCTATCAGAGAACTGGAGTTACAGAAGGTTGTGAGCCACCATGTAGGGCCTGGGAACTGAACCCTGGTCCTCTTTGAGTGGCAGGTGCTGTAAACCTCTGCAATCTCTTCAGCACTTTTGCAAGACCTACTAAGAGTTTTGTTTATACAAATGTTGGTACATTCCCAAGACTTGAACACTCACCTGTTCCCTCCTTCCTTCATTTCTTTTGCAGTAATTCTTTAAAAACTAACCAGCCAACCAACCAACCAACTAACCAACTAACCAACCAACTAACCAACCAACCAACCAACCAACCAACCAACCAACCAACCAACCAGGAATTGCACAGATACAGGAACAAGGGAGGGGAAAGACATATGGAAATTTTGTCTTAAGTATCTCTTACCAGACTTTTAGTTTAACAAGGGAAGACATTTCTTTACTGGCCCCTACTGACCCAGTATAGCATCATCATCAACAACAACAACAACAACAACAAACAAACAAACAAACCCTAAGATCATCTACCTGGATTCACAGGTAGTTCCAGCATTTATGATAGATACTTGTTATCTTCAAGGTTGCCTTGAAGCTGCTACTCTTGGCCTTTGAAGATATCAGGACAGGCAAACACACACACATAGCTCTGGGCAAGGGGATGAAAGGGCCCTGAGGGATAAGCAGAAAACAAAGTTCAAGATTAAAACTACTTGTTCAGTTTAGCTTGTAAAACCTGACTACTTGGGAATCCAAGGCATAGTAAGGTTGGTTATATTGTTTTCTTAAAGGCAGGATAAATTTAAACAAGTTGAGTACACAGCAGGAAAGCGGCTGAGTACATTGTTTTAAATGTTCTCAAAGCCTTGGGGGCAAGGTTGGGCAAAGTTAAGGTTCTGAGGACCAGCTGACGAGGCATTGCCAGAAACCATTCCCATAGCAGCCATGGCTCAGTGGCATCAGGATATAAAGGGACAAGCCAAGGGGCTCAGTCCAGAGAGCACAGGTAAGGAAGGAGCCCAGAACCAGTCTGGTGCAGTCAGGGAGGCCAGGACAGAAAAGGGAGAATGGGTTGAGCCAGCTAGAGACTGAAGCATGAAGGACGGATGGAGGGCTTTGGAATGCGTGGTTTCTCCAGGTGCACCTGAAGACTTTGGGAGCCCAGTGTTATATAACAACATGGAGCCTACTGCTCAGAGATTAATCAGAATGTTAGCACAGTGACATTATGTCAGGAAGGTCACAGTGTGGGCATGTGGGTGAAGCCTTCTGTAGGCTCTTCTGAAGTCTCAGGAGCCGATGGGTAAAGAGGGTCTCTGAATGTCCTCTTGTCTCAATCTGGGGTTGGGGATCTCTTACATCTAATGTCTTCTTCTCAGAGTGTCACTGAAATCTTACCATTGTGGCATCTAAGTGCCAGATTGTACCACAAACCCTCAGGAGCCATGCTGCTGTTGCTGACTTTGGCTTTCCTGGCCAGTCCCACATGCAGAGCCCAGAGTGAGTACCTGAGCCACCTTGTGGCCTTCACCTCCCATATCCTGTCCTAAGCATAATGGCCTCTGAGAGAGGGAGTGGTCCTGAACACTCTCCTAATGCTTCACTTTTCAGATGTCCTGGGGAATGCTGCTGGCAAGTATTTCTACGTTCAAGGTGAAGATCAGGGGCAACTCAAGGGCATGCGGATCTTCTTAAGTGTTTTCAAGTTCATCAAGGGGTGAGTAGGGCTTCCTTGCAGGAATGGCAGGTGGTACTCATCTCACACTGGAGCCTTAGAGGACTTCCTGGATTCACAACCCCAGCCAGTACTACCTAGTATCCTCTTGGTCTCTGCTTCTCTAGCTCCATCTCAGTCAGTGTACTCAGGGCTGGGATGCCCAGGCTGGATTAAGACTGGACAGTCCTCAAGGAGACAGGTGGAGAGGGACCTCCAACTTTCTTGTTCAGAAAGAATCACAGAGGCTTGAAGAGTCCCTCTTCCAGGTGGTTCTGGTGGCCTTAGTGCCTCTTGGTAGTGACAGAAACTGCTCACATGTCTGAGAGATCACCCTGTCTTCACAGGGCATAAAATGTGAGTTCTCTCTGCCACTCTGTACCTCTGCTCTGCTCCAGAAAGGCAGGCATTTCCTTGGGACAGGCCAGGTCTTGACTGCCCTCCCCAGTGTCTCCCTCTTGAGATCTGTTGCTCTCCTAGAGTGTCGCTAATTGCCCAGCTTGGTAAACACAAATACAGTCCCCCAAGACTAATAGAATTCCACGGAACAATGAAAATTCTTTTAGTGCACCTCCTGTGCAATTGAGGTTATCTTTTTTTTTTTTTTGTTTTTTTGTTTTTTTGTTTTTTTGAGACAGGGTTTCTCTGTGTAGCCCTGGCTGTCCTGGAACTCACTTTGTAGACCAGGCTGGCCTCAAACTCAGAATTCCACTTACCTCTGACTCCCAAGTGCTGGGATTAAAGGCGTGCGCCACCGCGACTGGCTTGAGGTTATCTTAATCCTTAAAAAAATTTGATGTTGGGTGAGTGGGGAGAAGGCTCAGTGGATAAAGTCTTTTCTGTGTGAAAATGAAGCCCTAAGTTTAGATTCCCAGAGCCCATGTGAGAGCAGAGAGCAGCAGCACAGGACTGTACCCTCAAACTGTGGAAGCAGAGACAGGGGCATCTTGCACCGCCCGCTGGCCAGAGTCTTACCCAAAAGGCAATTCCAGGCTCCAATGGAGACTCTGTCTAAACACATGAGGGGCGTGGCCTGGGGAAACGGCAGGGACAGTAAGAAGGAACACCTGCTCTGCAAACATGAGGCCTGGGTTCAGATTCCCAGAAGCCATACAAAAGGAGAAAGAGCCTGGAAGGATGGAGGTGGTTGTCAGGTAAGCACGGGGGTCAGCGACAGGGAGGTCCCAGGAGTCCTGGACAGCCAGTCTAGCTGTAACACTGAGCCTTCATTCAGTGAGAAAGCTTGTCTCCAGGCAATAAGGCAGGTAGCCACAGAGGAAGATACTCAGTGCCCAGCTCTAGCTTCTACATGCTCACACATGCTCACACATGCATCACAGACAGGCAGACAGGCACATGCAGATACACACACACACACACACACAAACAAACAAACACAAGCACGTACCCCACGTGCACATAACCAGGTGGACAGTGAACAAGGAAGACACATACATACAAGGGCAAGCACACACACACATGCATGCATCATTTACACACACAGTTCATATTGACAACATAGACACACTGCTTATTATTTTATCTTACTGGGGGTTGAACCGACCAACTTTCCACCTCTACTAAGAACTTGGCACATGTGGTCCTACATGGGTAAACATGCACAACTACATATACATACATTGCACAAAATTAATAATAAATCAATGTCAAAAATGAATTAAAAAAAACAGGTAACACACGGTATAGTGTACTGAAAATGACTCATGGTTATCTGAAATTCTAATCTTACATCCTTCCTGCATCCTCTGTCTGATTTGATAAGCAACTTAATATGCAAGAAAGGAAAGAAGCTGGCATTAGGAACAATCCAGAAGATTTGGGGTGGTCATATCACTTCTTTGCTCAGTAGAACAGATTCCAGGGCTCCCGTAGTCTCCCCTGTTCCTCCCTGACTACACAGAGAGAAGAGCCGGTCTCTCTGGTCTCTGCTCATAAGGTCTGTCTCAGGTATACTGATCTTAGCAGTGTGGCTCCTGCCTCATTTGGGGCTGATAAGGTAGAGGGCTCTAGAGGGGAAGCTATGAGTTGAGCAGAACCTGAAAACATTCCAGCTCAGGGTGGGTGCAGTAGCACACATAGCTGCCCTGGTACAGATGCCAGACTCTCTGAGGTCCTATGAGGAGGGATGTTTCTAGAAGAAGAAGGACTGCAGGCTGCCCTGTGAGAGCTGGACACTTCTGGAGCCTGAACTGTGAACTAGGACCAGAATAGGATGCAGATGTGAGAAGGAGCTGGCACCCCTGAGTTTGTGCTGACTTGATTTCTCTCCAGCTTCCAGCTGCAGTTTGGCAGTAACTGGACTGATGTCTATGGAACCCGGTCAGATAACTTTATAGACTTCCTTCTGGAGGACGGAGAGCACGTGATAAAGGTAGAGGGCAGTGCAGTGATCTGCCTGACTTCCCTGACCTTCACTACAAACAAGGGGCGTGTGGCCACCTTTGGTGTTAGAAGGGGTCGATACTTCAGTGACACTGGAGGTTCAGACAAGCATCTAGTGACTGTCAATGGAATGCATGCACCGGGCCTCTGCGTCAGAGGGATTGGCTTCAAATGGGGAAATATCAATGCTAATGGCAATGACCATTATAATAACAAGGAAGATAAGGCTGACAACAAAGATGCTGACAACAAAGATGCTGACAACAAAGATGATGGAGATGAGGATGATGATGGAAACGATGATGATGACCAGAAAGATGAAAGCTGAGTAGCATGCTCAGAGCTCAGTCCTGCATCTCCACATGGCAGCGCCTCCTCTCAGCCAAGCTCTCCCACTGGAGGAAGTAATATACCAGGAGACTCCAGGCTGGGGGGAGCAAAGCCCAAATGCCTTTATCTCTCTGTCTAATAAACTATGTGCATCTATGTGAGCCTGAGTGGTCCTCACCAAATAGGATTCCCCAAGAACTTCCTTTAACCCCACCCCCTTTGGATCTAAACCCACATACTGAGTTACAGTTAGCACAGAGACCCTTGGCCAAACCAGTAGGACCAAGATCCCCAGAATGAGGGCAGTACCAGCCACTGCCTGTCTCAAAGCAGCCCAGGGCTGCAAGGAGAGCTCAGTGTGTGCTGACCAAGCTGTCAGCAACTGGCTCTGCAGTGGTCCTGTCTAACTGTGTTTGAGCAGGTGTCATAGACTCCTGCTCCTCTGCAGAGACATCTGTTCTCCAGCCTCCTCCTCCTCTCTCTAACTTCCTGCTCACCCTCTTCCTTTACACCTCTAGGATGCCTGGAAGGGGTTCCTCACCCAACTAGGGATTAAACCCAGGGCCTCCTGCATGCTAGACAAGTGCTCTACCACTGAGCCACATTCTTAGCTGACATCTATCTAGTTGTTTGTCTGTCTGTCTGTCTGTCTGTCTATCTGTCTGTCTATCTGTCTATCTATCTATCTATCTATCTATCTATCTATCTATCTATCTATCTATCTATCTATGAATGAGACAGGCTCTCACATAGCCCTAGCTGGTCTACAAGGAAGAATGGCAAGCCTGCTTAGCAAGAAAGCAAGTTTCAACAAGTCAGGCTCAGGCAATCATCAAAGCCAGTGCTAGGTGCCCTGCCAAGGTCAGAAGAGGTCTCCAGCCAATCGCCATGGCTTCCTTTCTCCCTGCACAGCAGCAGGTCCACAGGTTGAAGAACGTTAGAAATGAGTCTCACAGATACTCCAATTTTGATTATAGTATCTCTGACAGCAAGTTGCTGGGGCCATAGATTTCAGGTCAGTGAGTATAAATCTCAAGTGCAGCTGTGACAGATGTGGCACCTTTGTGAGAGGTGTGAGGTGACATTCATGGCAAGGGAAGTTTGCAGAAGAGGGTGAGTCAAATGAGAGGAACTTCCTTCTCCATCTCAGTTAAGTGTATTCCCTGACTGCTGTCCACAGACTCCAGGCCACTTCAAACCTTCAATTGGCATTTAAAATTCAATGACCTGGGCAAGGCAGCACAGGCCTATATAAGTCCAGGCTACTTGGGAGACTGAGGCAGGAGGATTCAGAGCTTGCTAAGCATCTTAGTGAGTCCTTGCCTCAAACATGGTTTTTTTAAAAAAACATTATAATTTTTGGCAGTTTAAAACTCTTAACTTTTATATTGCACGCATGATTGTTGCCTGGGTTCATGTAAATATGCCAGCTTCAATTTTTAAGTTTTTTTTTGTTTTGTTTTGTTTTGTTTTTTGTTGTTTGTTTGTTTGTTTTGGTTTTTTCGAGACAGGGTTTCTCTGTTTAGCTCTGGCTATCCTGGAAATCACTCTGTAGACCAGGCTGGCCTCAAACTCAGAAATCTGCCTGCCTCTGCCTCCCAAGTGCTGGGATTAAAGGCATGTGCCACCACTGCCCTGCTCATTTTTAAGTTTTTGTTTAAAGTGACAAAGAGAGAGAGGGACAGACAGACAGAAAGACAGATAGAAAGAGAAGAGCTGGATAGATGGTGGACTCGCTAGGAGAGCTCTAACTGCTCCTGCAGAAGACCTGGTGTTGTTGCAGCGCCCACACGGGGCAGCTCACAGCCTCTGTAGCTCCAGCCCCAGGGCACCTGACACCCTCGTCTGGCACTCGGTGTGTATGTGCTATATATACATAGACACGTGCAGACACATGCTCATCCACATGTTATAAAAAGAAAGGAAACAGCCTGAGACAGCTGGGCATGCTGGCCCAAGCCTGCAATGCTGGGATTTGGTAGAGGTAGGAAGGTCAGGAGTTCAAGTCTATTGTAATGCTCAGGGCACTCTAGAGTAGCAGAACTTACAGAATGCATCTCTCTCTCTATGTATACATATAAAATGGGGATTTCTTAGAACAAGTTAGAGGCTATGGTGCAACTAATTCAACAATGGCCATGCAAGAGAAAATCCAAGAATCCAGAAGCTGCTCAGCCCACGAGGTTGGCTGTCTCAGTGGGTCTTCTGTAGATCTTGGAATCCCAAAGAAGTAGGCGCAAATGCCAGTGGAGGAAGGGACTTGGCAGGCGAGAGAAAGCAGGCAATGAGCAGAGGCTTCCTTTCCCCATGTCCTTACATAGGCTCCTACCAGAAGGTGTGCAACAGAACAACGTGAGTCTCCTGCCTTAAGATCTGGATCAAAAGTGTGTGTGTGTGTGTGTCTGTCTGTCTGTCTGTGTGTTTGTGTCTGTCTGTCTGTCTGTCTCTCTCTCTCTCTCTCTCTCTCTGTGTGTGTGTGTGTGTGTGTGTGTGTGTGTGTGTGTCTTTCTACCTCAAAAATCTGGAACAGAAGTGGACTCATTACTTCAAACTGAGCAAAAGAGTCAGAGATGTGGCTACACACTAGGCAGTGCCAGGCTCATGCCAAACCTCACATGGCGAGTACTTTCTAACATCAGGAAAGACGGCTGCCAGCCATGGCCCTGCTTACATCCTTGTGAGGTCATCAGACGGGATGGAGGAGAGCTATGGGTTTGCTATTCAAAACATCTGTTTTCCTAGGAGAGCTGTAATTTTTTTAACGAATGAGAGTTGAATCCAAGTCACACACACACCCCCACACACATACATGCTAAAGAAGAGTTGAATCATAGATTTATTTATTTATTTATTTATAAATCTTTTGTTATACGTTTAAAACCAATTTTGTTAAAAATTTTATAGATTTTGAACCATACACAACTGAACTTGGGAATCCTGAGACAGAATTTATAGCATAGTTTAAGGGATTATTTTTGAGAGACGCACACAGAGAAAGCATAAAGATAAAATATTTTCAAGAGTGAGAAGCAGAACCTTAGAGATAAGCATCTTTGGGATCATTCATTTATGTGGAGACAGAAGTTGCCAGAATCTTTGAGAATTTGGAAATCAAGTGTGTCAAGTTTTTGGCTATTGATCTGCATTGAGGCCAAGCTGCAGTAATAAAACTGGAGTTTCCATGGAGGAACTATACACACACACACACATGTGTGTGTCTTTATATATGTCTATATACATATATATGTTTATATATATAAACCATATATGTGTGTATGTGTGTATATATATATATATATGTATATATATATATATATATGGCTGGGTATGATGGCTCATGCCTTTAATTCAAGCACTTGGAAAACAGAGACAACCCAGTCTACAAAGTAAGTTCTAGGCCAAACCAAGGCTACACAATAAAATACTATTACAGCTGGGCAGTGGTGGCAAATGTCTTTAATCTCAGCACTTGAGAGGCAGAGACAGATGGATTTCTGAGTTCGAGGCCAGCCTGGTCTACAGAGTGAGTTCCAGAATATCCAGGGCTACACAGAGAAACCCTGTCTAAAAAAAAAAAAAAACAATAAGAAAAAAGAAAGAATAATATACTATTACACAAAACAACAACAAAACCCCTTAATTTTACTTCCAATACTAAATGGAGCCAAGCAGTAATAGAGAAACAGCTGTGGAGCGTGGGAATCTGACCTGTCTTCCAACTCTTTCCTATTGTTATCAGAGGTTTTAGGGTCAAAGCCTATACTGTCAGGTCCAACAGCTGGCTTGGCTATCTGTCCCCATGGCCAATTAAAGAGCCAACCAATGGTGGAGAACATGGAAAGTGTGTGTGCAGACACCTACTTAGAGCTGAGGGGAAGGGAAGGGACTATCAGTAAGGCTTCCCGGAAGACTGGACATCTGATCTTGTCTTCAAGGAGGAGAGAGGATCAGCTGTGTCAGGGAGGAGAGTGTCCCAAGCAATGCTAGACACAGCAAGGGCAGAGGCAGACAGCCATGGAGACGGGCCTCCACATCACACTTTCTCACAGTTACCCACCAGCCTGCAAGCAGGAGATTCTGTGAGAAGGAAGCAAACTAAAAACATTTTAAATAAAACTTCCTTTTTTTTTTTAAAGATTTATTTTTTATATCTAAGTACACTGCACCAGAAGAGGGCGTCAGATCTTATTAAAGATGGTTGTGAGCCACCATGTGGTTGCTGGGATTTGAACTCATGACCTTTGGAGCAGTCAGTACTCTTGCCCGCTGAGCCATCTCTCCAGCCCTAAAACTTCCATTTTTAATAAGCATCAAATTAAGTTCAAGTTCACAAGACTTCTCTGGGTAACTGGCATCCTGCTAAAGAGAGAGACATGTATGTAGTCAAACTGACATCATGCTTAGAATGTTGAGACGTGAATTTTAGACAAGATGCCTGCCCCATCACCTTTGAAAAACTCACCCATGGGAACAGGATAAAAGTACCACAAAGCCATGTTCTTGAGGAATCCCCTCTCCCTGACTCCTTAATGGAAGGACAACTTGGCACAGCTGTTGTGGATTGCAGGCTTAAAATTTCTGTAGCATCCTAGCTTGGGGTCCCAGTTCAGCACCTGGGTCTTTTATGTAGCCCTGAACAATGAGTAATGGACTGACTAGGATACATGTTTGTTCTTTATGTAAATAGTTATTAAGATGAACATTCAAAGACCCTGTCAGGTCCTGAGCCTGTGCTATTGTTCCTGGCCGGCAGTTTCTGCTGCATAATTCAAATAAAGATCTGCTTTGCTAGTCTCTTGTGACCACTTAGGTTGTTTTGTTTTTTCAGGCACCAAAAAATCACATAAGCATCATTCTATTATTTTCTTTACTTCCATATTTAAATTTTGGGGGGGGGCTAAGAAGATGTCTTAGATGTTAATAGCATCCACCTCAAAGGATCTAAAAGAACTCACATTTGCTTATAACCACCAGGTCCAGGTGATCTAATATGTTCCTCCCTCCAAGGACCCCTGCACTGACTTGAATGGACCTGATCAGACACAATTATACATAACTTCAAATTTCAATAATTATTATAAAAAATTCTTTCTCAGACTGAGAAGTGAACCCAGTATGTTGTGCAGTCTAGACACTACGCCTACACACATACACACACACATACACACACACACAGAGTTATGTCACCTGCCTTTGTTTTGAGACACAGTCTCATGTAACCTAGAGTGACCTTCAAACTTGCAAGTTGAGGGTAACTGTGATGGATAACTTGAATCCTTTTAGATTGAATTACAATCCATAAATGGAGGGTACTCCTGGGAAAGGACTCTTTTGCTCAGTTTGAAGTGGATGAATCCACTTCTGGTCCAGATTTTTGAGGTAGAAAGACACACACTCACACACACACACACTTTTGATCCAGATCTTAAGGCAGGAGACTCACGTTGTTCTGTTGCACACCTTCTGGTAGGAGCCTATGTAAGGACATGGGGAAAGGAAGCCTCTGCTCATGGCCTGCTTTCCCTCGCCTGCCAAGTCCCTTCCTCCACTGGCATTAGCGCCTACTTCTTTGGGATTCCAAGATCTACAAAAGACCTACTGAGACAGCCAACCTCGTGGGCTGAGCAGCTTCTGGATTCTTGGATTTTCTCTTGCATGGCCATTGTTGGATTAGTTGCACCATAGCCTCTAACTTGTTCTAAGAAATCCCCATTTTATATGTATACATAGAGAGAGAGATGCATTCTGTAAGTTCTGCTACTCTAGAGTGCCCTGAGCATTACAATAGACTTGAACTCCTGACCTTCCTACCTCTACCAAATCCCAGCATTGAAGGCATGGGCCAGCATGCCCAGCTGTCTCAGCCTCTTTCCTTTCTTTTTATAACGTGTGGATGAGCATGTGTCTGCACGTGTCTATGTATATATAGCACATACACACCGAGTGCCAGACGAGGGTGTCAGGTGCCCTGGGGCTGGAGCTACAGAGGCTGTGAGCTGCCCTGTGTGGGCGCTGCAACAACACCAGGTCTTCTGCAGGAGCAGTTAGAGCTCTCCTAGCGAGTCCACCATCTATCCAGCTCTTCTCTTTCTATCTGTCTTTCTGTCTGTCTGTCCCTCTCTCTCTTTGTCACTTTAAACAAAAACTTAAAAATGAGCAGGGCAGTGGTGGCACATGCCTTTAATCCCAGCACTTGGGAGGCAGAGGCAGGCAGATTTCTGAGTTTGAGGCCAGCCTGGTCTACAGAGTGATTTCCAGGATAGCCAGAGCTAAACAGAG
This sequence comes from Mus musculus, assembly GCF_000001635.26. Lineage (NCBI taxonomy): Eukaryota > Metazoa > Chordata > Mammalia > Rodentia > Muridae > Mus > Mus musculus. Next base: position 23,951,727 of record NC_000083.6, read on the forward strand.
AAACCCTGTCTCGAAAAAACCAAAACAAACAAACAAACAACAAAAAACAAAACAAAACAAAACAAAAAAAACCTTAAAAATTGAAGCTGGCATATTTACATGAACCCAGGCAACAATCATGCGTGCAATATAAAAGTTAAGAGTTTTAAACTGCCAAAAATTATAATGTTTTTTAAAAAAAAACCATGTTTGAGGCAAGGACTCACTAAGATGCTTAGCAAGCTCTGAATCCTCCTGCCTCAGTCTCCCAAGTAGCCTGGACTTATATAGGCCTGTGCTGCCTTGCCCAGGTCATTGAATTTTAAATGCCAATTGAAGGTTTGAAGTGGCCTGGAGTCTGTGGACAGCAGTCAGGGGATACACTTAACTGAAATGGAGAAGGAAGTTCCTCTCATTTGACTCACCCTCTTCTGCAAACTTCCCTTGCCATGAATGTCACCTCACACCTCTCACAAAGGTGCCACATCTGTCACAGCTGCACTTGAGATTTATACTCACTGACCTGAAATCTATGGCCCCAGCAACTTGCTGTCAGAGATACTATAATCAAAATTGGAGTATCTGTGAGACTCATTTCTAACGTTCTTCAACCTGTGGACCTGCTGCTGTGCAGGGAGAAAGGAAGCCATGGCGATTGGCTGGAGACCTCTTCTGACCTTGGCAGGGCACCTAGCACTGGCTTTGATGATTGCCTGAGCCTGACTTGTTGAAACTTGCTTTCTTGCTAAGCAGGCTTGCCATTCTTCCTTGTAGACCAGCTAGGGCTATGTGAGAGCCTGTCTCATTCATAGATAGATAGATAGATAGATAGATAGATAGATAGATAGATAGATAGATAGATAGATAGATAGACAGACAGGTAGACAGACAGACAGACAGACAGACAGACAGCTAGATAGATGTCAGCTAAGAATGTGGCTCAGTGGTAGAGCACTTGTCTAGCATGCAGGAGGCCCTGGGTTTAATCCCTAGTTGGGTGAGGAACCCCTTCCAGGCATCCTAGAGGTGTAAAGGAAGAGGGTGAGCAGGAAGTTAGAGAGAGGAGGAGGAGGCTGGAGAACAGATATCTCTGCAGAGGAGCAGGAGTCTATGACACCTGCTCAAACACAGTTAGACAGGACCACTGCAGAGCCAGTTGCTGACAGCTTGGTCAGCACACACTGAGCTCTCCTTGCAGCCCTGGGCTGCTTTGAGACAGGCAGTGGCTGGTACTGCCCTCATTCTGGGGATCTTGGTCCTACTGGTTTGGCCAAGGGTCTCTGTGCTAACTGTAACTCAGTATGTGGGTTTAGATCCAAAGGGGTGGGGTTAAAGGAAGTTCTTGGGGAATCCTATTTGGTGTGAGGACCACTCAGGCTCACATAGATGCACATAGTTTATTAGACAGAGATAAAGGCATTTGGGCTTTGCTCCCCCCAGCCTGGAGTCTCCTGGTATATTACTTCCTCCAGTGGGAGAGCTTGGCTGAGAGGAGGCGCTGCCATGTGGAGATGCAGGACTGAGCTCTGAGCATGCTACTCAGCTTTCATCTTTCTGGTCATCATTATCATCGTCATCATCATCGTTGCCATAATTATTCTCATCTTCATCATTGTCATCCTCATCTTCATCATTGTCATCATCATCCTTGCCTCTGCCTTCATCTTCCTTCTTGTTGGAACTGTCAGAGCTGTCCTTTGGCTCTTTCACAGGCTCTGGGGACCCCAAGTCCTTTGCATTATCTTCCCATTTGAAGCCCATCCCTGTGACGCAGAGGCCCGGTGCATGCATTCCATTGACAGTCACTAGATGCTTGTCTGAACCTCCAGTGTCACTGAAGTAGCGACCCCTTCTAACACCAAAGGTGGCCACACGCCCCTTGTTTGTAGTGAAGGTCAGGGAAGTCAGGCAGATCACTGCACTGCCCTCTACCTTTATCACGTGCTCTCCGTCCTCCAGAAGGAAGTCTATAAAGTTATCTGACCGGGATCCATAGACATCAGTCCAGTTATTGCCAAACTGCAGCTGGAAGCTGGAGAGAAATCAAGTCAGCACAAACTCAGGGGTGCCAGCTCCTTCTCACATCTGCATCCTATTCTGGTCCTAGTTCACAGTTCAGGCTCCAGAAGTGTCCAGCTCTCACAGGGCAGCCTGCAGTCCTTCTTCTTCTAGAAACATCCCTCCTCATAGGACCTCAGAGAGTCTGGCATCTGTACCAGGGCAGCTATGAGTGCTACTGCACCCACCCTGAGCTGGAATGTTTTCAGGTTCTGCCCAACTCATAGCTTCCCCTCTGGAGCCCTCTACCTTATCAGCCCCAAATGAGGCAGGAGCCACACTGCTAAGATCAGTATACCTGAGACAGACCTTATGAGCAGAGACCAGAGAGACCGGCTCTTCTCTCTGTGTAGTCAGGGAGGAACAGGGGAGACTACGGGAGCCCTGGAATCTGTTCTACTGAGCAAAGAAGTGATATGACCACCCCAAATCTTCTGGATTGTTCCTAATGCCAGCTTCTTTCCTTTCTTGCATATTAAGTTGCTTATCAAATCAGACAGAGGATGCAGGAAGGATGTAAGATTAGAATTTCAGATAACCATGAGTCATTTTCAGTACACTATACCCCGTTTGCTGTTCAAGCCTCTGTGATTCTTTCTGAACAAGAAAGTTGGAGGTCCCTCTCCACCTGTCTCCTTGAGGACTGTCCAGTCTTAATCCAGCCTGGGCATCCCAGCCCTGAGTACACTGACTGAGATGGAGCTAGAGAAGCAGAGACCAAGAGGATACTGGGTAGTACTGGTTGGGGTTGTGAATCCAGGAAGTCCTCTAAGGCTCCAGTGTGAGATGAGTACCACCTGCCATTCCTGCAAGGAAGCCCTACTCACCCCTTGATGAACTTGAAAACACTTAAGAAGATCCGCATGCCCTTGAGTTGCCCCTGATCTTCACCTTGAACGTAGAAATACTTGCCAGCAGCATTCCCCAGGACATCTGAAAAGTGAGGCATTAGGAGTGTGTTCAGGACCACTCCCTCTCTCAGAGGCCATTATGCTTAGGACAGGATATGGGAGGTGAAAGCCACAAAGGAGGCTCAGGTACTCACTCTGGGCTCTGCAGGTGGGACTGGCCAGGAGAGCCAAAGTCAGCAACAGCAGCATGGCTCCTGAGGGTTCAGGACCCAGAGGGAGGTGCCAAGACTTCATGAAGCTCTGAGGAAGACATGGGGTGTCAGAGGTCTCCAGGCCTCAGACTGAGACAAGAGAACACCGGGGAACCCTGTTTCCCATCGTCTCAAAGGCTTCACGAGAGCCCAGGGATGGCTTCATCCCATGCCCAAACTGTGACCCCACAGTGTCACTGTGCTGACTTCCTTGACTAAGCTCTGAGAAAGACAACCATATTGTCACAGTACACCGGGCTCCCCATGCCTAATTCTGTATGCACTTGGAGAAACCCCGTATTCCAAAGCTCTCCATCCGTCCTCCATGCTTCAGTCTCCACCCATTCCCCCTTTCCTTCTCTGGCTGCACCAGGCTAGGTCTCTCCTCCATTCTTACCTGGGCTGTGTGATCTGAGTCCCTTTGCTTCTCCCTTTATACCCTGATGCCACCCAGTCATAGCCATCGTGGGAGCTCTGTACTCCCGCCCCTGAAAGGCTTTCCTGCAATGTGGGGATATATCCAGGACACGCTGGGACACTATTTGTTTTCCTCTCCAGTGCCTTTGAACAAAAAACCCCACAGTCCATGCCATCCTCTGCAAATGCAGGGACTATCCTGTTGAATCTCAGTGGGGCACAGGATGGTTTTAGTGCGGAAACAGGGAGACTTGTGGTCACACTTGGTGATTTCCATAAATTCAGGTAAAGCAGGTGTCCAGAGCCAAGAAACAAGCTTGTCTTCAGCAAAGGAAATGTGCAGTCATGAGCATGTGTGTGTGTAGAGCAGACGAGTCTGCCCATGACTTCATTGGGAAGGATGGCACAAGTCCCATCTCCCTCCCACCTCCCTCTCTCTTATGGATTGTTATCTGGGATCTTTTCAGAGTCTTCACCTAATACCTGCTTCGTGAACGCCCCTTCCAAACACTGCTCATAGCAGCTTCTACCAATGAGCAGCCTGAGTTCTCAGCACAGCCTCGGTCCTCCAGGCAGCTCTGAGGCCAACATCTCTCTGCTGTCCATTTCACAGTCAGACAGTGAGAACCAGGCGGTTTAGCCCTGACATGTCAGCCTGGCTTGGGACCCACAGATTCTTCCTGTTCCCACCTCTCTATGACACACACATGCTCCCTAGGGTCCCCACAAAGTCTGACCCCAGGTTGGGCAGTTGCTCCAGGGTGAACAACTCTGCCATGACACCCCTTCTCAGCTTGAATCTATGCAGGGTCTACCCAGATCAGTTTCTAAGCTCTGTGGCATCCCTTGTCTATGACAAACAAATCCATAGCCACACTAAGAATCTTTTGCTCAGGCCAGCAGACCAGAGATGGATTGCAGCCTAAATAAAATGGGTGATTCTCTGGGGCCAACGAGAAAGCATCCACTCAACCCGGTGTTGTCAGGTGGGGGTTGGAGCACTCTGGTAACTGCTCTTCCAAGCAATGAGAGGACATCCCCTCTCCAAGTCTTCTAGACTGTTCCCAAGCTGCTCTTCCAAGCAATGAGAGGACATCCCCTCTCCAAGTCTTCTAGACTGTTCCCAAGCCCGGGCTTTGCAGTTGCTGCTCACAAAGATGCCAACTCGGCCTCCACATGAAACCTAGGAAGGATATCCAACTCAGTTTGCATTTTAGATTAAATAATGCATACTTTTTCTGTGTAAAGTATAGGTCAGAAGTTTGTTTGTTTGTTTGTTTGTTTATTTATTTTGTTGGCATTTGTTTATTGTACAGAGAGGCACCTTTGTGACATGGTGTGCTTACAGAGGTCAGCGGACAAACTTGCTGAAGCCAGTTCTCTCTACCCATCATATAGGCTCAGGTATCAACCTCAGAGTACCAAGCTTAGCAGCAAGCCCCTTACCTGCTAAGTTGTTGCAGGCCTTCATCTGCTTATTAGTAGTTCTGAGACCTGAGTAGAGTCTCAACCAGTCTATCAGATATCTGTCTGTCTATCTATCTATCTATCTATCTATCTATCTATCTATCTATCATCTATCTATCACCTGTCTATCTATTAAACAGGATCTCACTCTGTAACCCAGGTTGTCCTTGAATTTTTTGATGCTGAAAATCCCCCTGACTCAGCCTCCTGAAAGCTGATAGTGTGCTCATGAACCCCCAGGTTACTCTCCAACCCTCTTTTTACTTTGTATTGAGACAGAGTTTCACCATTTTGTCCGGGTTGACCTTGAAGTGACTCTGTAGCCAGAATGGTCTTGAATTTGTGGTCCTCTTGAGCCATGCTCCTGAGATTACAGGACAGGACTGGGGTTGCAAGCCAGGCTTCAAACATTTTATATTTTAAAGTAGCTGAGTGTAGCACTGCCTGCCTGAATCTCCAGCACCTGTGCAGATGAGATGGATCAGTTCCAGGCTTAAGGCCAGTTTGAGTTACACATTGAGGCCCTGTCTCAAGGAACTGATGGCTAGACACAGCCCAAAAATAAAATAGACTTTCTGTTGTCATTACTGAAGTGTGCCTGTGCATGCATGCATGTCTGTGTGTGCATGTGCACATGTGTGTGCACGTGCATGTGTGTGTGTCTGTGTGAGTGAGTGTGTGAGTGTGTGTGTGTGTGTGTGTGTGTGTGTGTGTGTGTGTGTGTTACAAACACATGCTTGTGAGTATGCAGATGTCAGAGCAGGACACTGAGTGTCTTCTTCATCTCTATCCACCTTATTGCCTGAAGATGTGTCTCTCACCGGGATTCCAGCTCAATGCTGGGGCTGGCTGCCCAGAACGTCCATGGCTCTGCCTGCCTTTTTTCTGCCTTGCCACATATTGTGGCTACACTCACAGCCTTTCAGGGTTTTGTTTTGTTTTGTTTTGTTTTTGTAAACCTGGATTCTGGGTATCCCAACTCAGGTGTTCAAGCTTTGGAGCAATTGTTCTTACCCATGGGGCCCACTATCCTACCTGACCTTTGGGGCGTAGGATCACTGAATCTAGAGTTTTCTATTTGGGCTGTCATCTGGAGAGCAAATCCATTGGACCTCTCTGTCTCTGCCTCAGTGGTCCTGGGTTCAGTGGACCTCAGCACCCATCTCTTATATAGGCGGTTGGAACCTAAACCTAGGGCTCACACTTACACAGCAAGCATTTTTACTCAGAGAACTGTCTCCTTGGTGCCCTAATATGAAGTTTCTAAAGGATAAGGACACATTAAATGTTGTACAGGCTGACACCTTTAAAGAGTCTTCATTGTTTATCTGCAGTTTAATTAAGTTGGGGGGGGGGCAGGATGACTGTGTTTGTGTTTGTGAAACTTGACAATAGTAACCCAACATTAGGGTGCTGTAGGAGAATGACAGAGCCTAGGAGCAAGCACTGGTGAGGACAGTTGAGACCTGGCCTGTCCTGAGAGACTGGCTGACCTTTCTTGAGCAGAGTTAAGGTCCCGAGTGGCAGAGGAAACTGAAGATGGGGTCTGTGTGCCCTGGGTGTATGCATCTCTCCACTCATGCCGTAGTTTCTGTCACTACCAAGAGGCCCTAAAGCCACCGGAACTATCTGGAAGAAGGCCCTAAGCCTCTGTGATACTCTCCTCCCACTGCCTACCTGGAGAGGAGCTTCACCCTTTCCTGGGCATGCCAGCCTGAGTGGACCAGTGCAGGCCACGCTGGAGAAGCAAAGGCAAAGAGAACACTGAGTAAAGTTGTAAGCGTGAGACCCGTGAATGTTCTAAAGACCCCAGTAGATAAGCCACAAGAGATTGGCACAACCAAGGCATGCTACAGGGAAGCCCAAAAATCATAGCCCTGCTCACTCCAACGGTGTTCTCATAACCCAGAAAGACAGGGGTATCCTGGACTTCCCTGCTCTTCAGATCTGATTACCCTGCATCCCTGAACAAAGGGAGTCAGAAGGGAGAGCAGTAGGAGAGTGCTCGCAGTAGGTGAGTGCTCACAGTAGGTGAGTGCTCACAGTAGGTGAGTGCTCACAGTCGCTCCTTCATCTCCAGTGATCCTCTTGCCTGGATCAGGACTTGGGAGATTATACACCAAGTGTGGGAATTCACTCTGGGCTCTGCAGATGAGACCAGCAAGGAGAGCCAAGGTCAGCAACAGCAGCATGGCTCCCGAGGGTTCAGGACCCAGAGGGAGGTGCCAAGACTTCATGAAGCTCTGAGGAAGACATGGGGTGTCAGAGGTCTCCAGGCCTCAGACTGAGACAAGAGAACACCGGGGAACCCTGTTTCCCATCGTCTCAAAGGCTTCATGAGAGCCCAGGGATGGCTTCATCCCATGCCCACACTGTGACCCCAGTGTCACTGTGCTAACACTCTGACTAAGCTCTGAGAAAGCCAACCATATTGTCACAGTACACCTGGAGAAACCCCACATTTCAAAGCCCTCCATCCATCCGGCACAGTTCAGTCTCTAGCTGGCTCCACCCATTCCCCCTTTCTTCCTCTGGCGTCTCCTGCTGCACCAGGCCAGGTCTCACTCAGCTCCTGCCTTACCTGGGCTGAGCCCCATGACTTGTCCCTTTACAACCTGGTGACACCCAGCCATGCATCATGTGGGACTTTGGTTCAACCTTGGGAAGAATGTGAGGTGTATCCAGGACATTGAGGACATTGCACTTCTGTCCCACCCACAGTCCCTGAATAAAGGAGCCTCTTATTTGTGCCATCTGTTAAAGTGATCTGTTGTTGAGAATCCCAGTAGATAGCTGCCTTTGGAGACTATCCCCGAAGGACACAGCCCCCTATGTCCTCTGCTGGGCTGCAGTCTGCTGCACCCCATCCCCCACTTCCCAGAACCAGTCCTTCCATCTCCCACTGATTGGCCAGGGTTCCCAGCACAGCCTTAGTCCTCCAGGGAGCTCTGAGACTGGCCTTGCCATGATACCTATTTACAGCTGAGACACCAAGTGCTTTAGGCCCTGATAGCAGTCACAGTGGCTCAGTTTGGTCAGCCTTGAGACTCTTCATGGGATAGTGTGATGCATAGGAGCTCCATGGAAATGCAGTCTGGGAGCCCAGGAAAGGAAGCCAAGAAAAAGCACAGAGGGCTGACTTGGGCTGGGTCAGGAAGCCTCACCTTCAGGTTTACTGCTGCTGTAAGCCCTTCCTTCTGTTTGTCTAAGGCAGCTTCCTGGGAAGAGGAGGAAGGGTCGGGGCTGCAGAAAGCTTGTCTAGGGATTTATGTAGATCAAGCAGGGAGACAGCATTATTTGTCCATCTTGGAGCTGAGAACAAAGGATAGACTTTTATTTCACTGAACACATGAGCAAGCTCAGAGGGAAGATGTGGCTCAGGTCCTCCATGGAGACCTGGAAACCAGGCTGAACAAACATCTTCTTCCAACATGGCCTTTCCCTTCCAAATAACGGGGTCAGAACCCAGCAGTCACCTGGTCTCCACTGGCTAGATGGGCCACTTTCCCATCAAAGGGCTCTGCTGTGTTTCCAAGGACTGCTCTCCAAGAAAGGGCTGCGGACAATGGTCCTGAAGGTTCCCAAGAACTGCAGATTAGCTAAGAACACTTTCTGCCCTGCTCTAAAGAAGGTCCAGCTCCTGGAAGGGAGGAGCCTGTGAGAGATCAGTGATCCCTAGGTGGCTTCTTGTCAGGGAGGAAATCTGAACTTGAACTTGTCCAGGGAACTAGGTATTACCCAGAGCATGGGCCTTTGTTCTGGGAGCTAGTTGGTGCCATGATGCTGTGGAGTGTTACTGCCCTCTAGTGGAGAAAGGCAGAGATGCGGGTACACACTAGGCAGTGCTGGCCCTGACTTCCTTCTTTGAACTTCATTAAGGACTAGAATTCTTGGCCTGGAGGACCAAGCTAGAGCAGAGGCAGGGACAGAGCCATGGCAAGATTGAGTTTAGTTAAAATATGGCTCTGAGGAGTATAGCTGGGGTTCCTCACCCTGCCCAACTCCTCTCCCATTCTGCTCACTGGATTCCCAGATGATCTAGTGGGTGTCAGAGCAGGGTCTGTTTGCTAGGGCTCCAAACCTAGGAGCCAAGAGTCTGTACTCCCTATAGACTCTATAACCCTGGCCCCAAATCGCTCTGGGGTCATCCAAATCCATTTATATATTGTGGGAGTTTAGCAAATATGAGTTTATTATTATAGCAAACATAACAGTAAATTCATTATTTAAGAAAAATTACTATTTAACCTATTTTATTTTATATATGATTAATTTTAAAATAATTTTTCATGTTTTATTCTTATGTGTAGGAATGTTTTACATACATTTTGTGCTCTCATCCCTGTGCTCTCAGATGTCAGAACAGGGCATCTGATCCCACTGAAACTGGAGTTACAAATGGTTGGGTGCTGAGAACTCAACCCAGTCTTCTGCAAGAGCAATAAACGCTCTCGGTCACTGAGCCATAGCTCCAGACCCCCTTTAATTCATTTTATTTGCTTATTCTCTTTTGAAATAGTGTCACTATGTAGCCCAGGGTAGCATGAAACTCATGGCAATCCTTCTGCCTCAGGTTCCCAAGTACTGGGATCATAGGAGTGAAATGTCATGCCCGGATCATTTAAACCATGTTAAAGTGTACATTCAGTCCTGTGTAGCCATTGTTTTCAATAGATTCTGGAACTTTTTGTTATCCCACATGGAACACAATAAACAGCCTCAGTATTTCATCTCCGTTCTTTTAATGAGGTATTTTTTAATTTTATGTGTGTTTGCTCTCTTATCTGGCTGACCTTTACACAGGGATATCTTCCGCCTCATTGCATGCACACAGCCATTTGTGCAGTTTGCTTTATAGCTTTGTCTAGCTTTCTGGGGCTTAGTCTCCCTTCCTTCTTTTGACTTCGTTACTCAGTTGTATTTTCCCGTTCAGGCTTAAGCAACTTTATTGTGGTTATGGCTCACCAGCAGTAAAAAGTGTGTATGAGTCAGGTGTAGCGAGTACAGATGTTTTCCCAGCATTCAGTGGGTCAAAGGGGGAGGAGCTGAGTTCAAGACTAGCCTGGGCTACAGAGTGAAACCCTGTCAAAAAGAAACAAAACAATAAACAACAAACGCAGCTATGATGACTGCAGTCAGAAGACTTTTAGTAAATGTCCACACTCCCATATCTTCTGCTGCCATTAAAAGTGGAAAAGTTACCTCCAAAAGTCTCCCTGACATTCAGTGTGCCCCCATCAGAGTTCCAGGCAGCCAACAATCTGTTTTCTGCCACCTCTTGTATTCAGAGTCCTTCATCTGATACTGTGTGTCTGAGAATCTTCTGTTTTGTAGTTCTCTTGTGTCCTAACTAACTCTCCTGCTGCTGTGACAAAATACTCCACAGAAGCAACCTGAGGAGGAAATGGCTTACTTTAATTCACAAACTAAGGTTCTGGGGAGGTCAAGGTTTAAAGCTGCTAGTCATATTCCATCCATAACAAGGTTGCAGAGAGCTATGAGTATAAGCCGCTTCTCAGTGCCCTGCCTCTATTTTATACAGTCTGGAAACCCCCTGCACAGAGAATGGCACTGCCCACAGTGGGCAAGATTTCCAGTATCAGTTAGCATGATGAAGATCATCTCTGGAGCTTGTCTCCAATCTCCCTGTGATTTTAGATCTCAACAAGTTGTTGATTGAGATTAACTGTCATAGGTAATCTTTTGTCTTTTTTTTTCTTAATTTATCACCCATTTTTAAAAATTCATTTATTAGGTGGTGACCATGTGCACTATTTGTTGGGGACTGGTAAGTCTTGGAGGGAGAGAGGTTTTTACTCTTCTTGAAGTGGAATTAATGCTTCCTACTGAAAGTGAAAATGTTTAAAACCAGCTGGGTATGATGACACACACCTGTAATCCCAGCGCTCTGGAGCTAGAGGCTATAGGTCAACCTCAGCTACATGACAATTTCAAGGCCAGCCTGACCACATAAGACCTAGACTCAACTCCCACCCTAGCCACAAAACAAAGGGGGGAAAGAAACTGCCAACCAGCTCTCAAAGCAGCAGGGCTTCTGGCGCTTCACACAGAATGGAAGCTCTTCGCAGCCACTCGCCATCCTGGCTAAAGTTGGTGTCATTAGTGTTTCTCACTGTGTCTTCATTAGTCCCTTTCCCATAGTTGTGATCTGAGAGTAGGACCAGCAAGGCGACTCAGCAGATAAAGGTGTTTGCTACCAAGCCTGAACGATCCCTGGGACCACATGGAAAGAGAACGCTAACTCTCACTCTGCCTTACAGTCGTGGGTATGACCCAGACACACTAACTCTCAGAGATGTTCATAGACATACATTAATCCAACAGCCTCTTCTTGCTTCCGCACCCACCTACAACCTCCCCCCCACCCACCACATGCTCATACACATAATTTAAAATAAAAAAGTACTTTTAAGTAAATCTTTAAGATCACATGAGAGGTGGAGTAGCAATTGGGATATAAAGTAAATAAATTAATTATTTAATGGAAAAAAAATCATATGAGAGGCCAGGTGGTGGTAGACTTAGGAGGCAGATGCAGGTGGATCTCTCAATGCACAAAACAAAGAAACAAACAAGCAACCAAGCAAGCAAGCTCATGAGAGAACGTCTTCAGGGACGGCTTTGTCGGCTCACAGTCTGGGAGCTCACAGTTCTCGGTTGCTTAATCCCGCAGGCTTGAGCCGAGCATCACAGCAGTGACTGTGACGTTTTTAATTGTCAACTTGACACAATCTAGAATCACCTGAGAGACACACCCCTTCAAACATTAACTGAGGCAAGAAGTCAAAAAGCCTTCTCTCCCTTGGGTTGTTCTGGACAGTGTCAGTCAGCACAGAGAGAAGTAGAAGGCAGACGGTGGCCAACGTCCTCCAACAAGCTCCCATGCTGAGTGTTCTGCGCAAGCGCCCTCCGGACCCTTCAGATGGAGATCACTAATGACAATAGGAGTCACTTTCTGGTGCATGTGTTGTCTACTAGCATGGCTTCTTTCCCAAGTCTCTGCCCAGCTGTCTGGTGCTTTTGTTAGTTTTAATACGAAACCCCTGTCTTGGAGAATATGATGAGAAGTCTAAGGGCCGTGTGCAACGTGAACAAGCAAGGGGTCCCCGGAGGTAAAAGCATTTGCCCCCAAGCCTGATAACCTGATAGAACCCCTGGACCTACATATCAGAAGAAACAAATCCACTCCCAAAGCTTTTCCTCTGATTTTCACAGAAGCACGCTGGTGCACTCGTGAGCACAACCACGCATGCACACACATGACAGATAAATAAATAATTTAAAAATACTGAAAAAGGGAGTGAAGAACAAAAAGAAGATCTCTCCCTTCCAGGTTCTGCTTGCTCTGGCCATTGCTCTCACAGGGGGGTCAGACATATGTAGTAGGCTGGTGTGGTGATAGGCCTGCCTTACTCTAAGAGTCTCACTTTTTAAAATTCAAAATAAAAACTATCCCTTGAACTTAATACCGTAAAGCATGCAGACATGGTTTTTGTTTGTGTTTTGTTTTGTTTTGTTTTGTTTTGTTTTCTAAAAGCCAGGCATGTCAGGGTGCACCTGTAATCCCAGAGCAGATGGCAGACACAAGCAGAGACCCCCAGAGCTTGCCAACCAGTTAGCCAATCTAGCCAAATCAGCAAGCTCTCTCAAAAAAAGAATGTGAACAGTGACTGAGACATACACCTCCCCACACCTCTACACACATGCACACATGTGTACACACACAAAAATACAGTCTCAGCTTGGGTTTTATTGCTGTGAAGAGATACCATGACCAAGGCAACTCTTAAAAAGGACAACATTTAATTGGGGCTGGCTTACAGGTTCTGAGGTTCATGGCAGCATCCAGGCAGGCATGATGCAGGAGGAGCTGAGAGTTCTACATCTTCATTTGAAGGCAACAGAAGACTGTCTCCCAGGCAGCTAGAAGAAGGGTCTCAAAGCCCACCCCCACAGTGACACACCTACTCTAACAAGGCCACACCTCCTAATAGTGGCACCACCTAGGCCAAGTTTATATAACTACCATGTGCTAACTAATTGTGTCACTAAACTCATGGTTATAAACACCTGCTGTCCCAGCATTTGGAAGGAACAAGGCAGGAGAATCAACCTTTGCTACATAACAAGTTCAAGGCCAGCCTGAGATAGATGAGACCCTATCTCATCAAAAATAAATAGATTGATAGATAGATAAATAAATACATACATGCATAAATAAATACAAATTCAACAGGAAGTGATGGTTCATACCTGCAATGGCAATATCCTGCAGACTACAACAGGAGGATTGCCACAAGTTCAAGGCCAGACAAGGCTAAAGAGTGTGACATTGTCTCAAAAATCAATCAATCAATCAATCAATCAATCAGTTCCATTAGCCACATAGTCACTGGGGTGTCTCTGTATGTGTGTGTGTGTGTGTGTGTGTGTGTGTGTGTGTGTGTGTGTGTGTGTGTGTGTGTGTGTGGTGTGTGTGTTCATGTGGGTGTGCAGGCAGGCATGTAAAAGCCAGAGGACATTGTTAGGAGCTATCTATCTTGCTCTTTGAAACTTATTATCTCCGAGCTTGCCAGTTCAGCTAGGATCCTGCTGCCTCTGCCTTTTCAGAGCTGGGAGTTCAAGTCTAAGCCACCACATCTGTGTTTCACTTGTTAGTTTTGTTGTTTTTTGAAACCTGTGTTCTGGGACCGGACCTCAGGTCCTTGTGCATGCAAGGCAAGCACTTCTTCCCCGACCTGTCACCCTAGTAGCCATTTTTGTTTTCAGTCAAACTCTTCCTTATTAGCCCAGGCTGGCCTTGTACACAAGACAATCCTCCTGCCTCACTCTCCCGACTGCTGGGATTATGGGTATAAGCTATCATGCTGGTAAAACTTGAAAGACACGAGAAGCCAGAACCTGTGTCCCTGTGGCTGGGATGGGGACAAGAAGCCCGGGCTCCCCAAGCATGCTGCCCATCCTTAATGAGAAAGTAATCTCTGTATCATAAGCAAGCCTGCAGAGGGGCCTTCCTACAGCCTTGAGATCAGTCTGTGTGGAGATGACTGCCACCTGGCCTTCCTGGTCAGCTGTCAAATGCCAATAGTGAGGATGTTAGGTCAGCCTCGGCACAGGCACACTGAGCAGGCGCTCAAGCAGACAGACTGTGAGCAGGAACATAGACTGTGGGCAGGAGGAACACAGGCAGACTGTGAGCAGGAGCACAGACCATGAGCAGGAGCACAGACTGTGAGCAGGAGCAGGCTGCCTCCTTGCATTGTTCTAATGCCAAGTTCCAAGCTATGCCACAAACAATAGCACAAGCCACTTGCCAGGCATTCACAGCTTGCTGGGAGAGCAGACCTAGAGTGTATCCCATGACCATCTTACGCTTGAGCACAAGCCCTGAATAAAGGCCTTCTTCCAATGCTGTCCTTGGTCTTTTTTTGTGACGTGTATCTGTGTTTGAGTGAAAGAACACCTCCTGCCCCCCGCTGAGCCAGTGACAGTAAGAGGGAGGAAGGAGGTCGAAACAATGGGTAGGAAATCTGTGGTGACAGAATTGCTTTCCTGGTGCTGCACAGGGAGGCTGGGTCCTGCTGAGGGGCCTGGGAATAGTTTTGAGGAGGGATGCTATGGTCTGGATGGGGGTTGTTGTTGTTGCTGTTGTTGCTGTTGAATGAGGGGATCAATGGGTGGGTGGATAAGTGTATGTGTATGTGAGAAGATGGATGGACTGGAAGATAGATCGATGGACAAACAAATTAATGGGGAGATGAATAAATGGGTGAGTAGATAGTTGCATAGACTTATAGGTTGGTAGGTGATATTTGGATGAATGTGTGGATGAATTTGTCAATGGATGTACAAATAGCTAGGAGGGTGGACATGCCAGTGAGCAGAGAGATGTCTGAATGAAGGGGGGGATGGAAGAACAGACCAGCATTCACCATGTATCAGATTTGAAGCCCTGGTAATACTTACACAACTGTTACTCATTTAATCATTTTAAATACTTTAGGGGGGACGTTGATTCTGATTTTTTTTACTGCAGAGGAAACGAAGGCCAAGAAAGCAGAAGTAATTTTTGTGGCGAGGCATGTTACTGAAATCCAAATCCCACACCTCCTATCCCCTCTTGTGCCCAGCCCATCATCATGAAGGGAAGGGCCCTGTCTGAAGCATCCCGCACGCATCCACATCATGGAGGGTCTTTGCTTTGGAAGCCTGGAGCTAGCCACCTATGGTGCCACAGGCACAGCCCACGTGTCCCTGAGAATCACCGCTCACCAACTTACTCAAGTGCAGAGCAGAAGCCATGGTACCCGCAGCCCTGGGCTACTGCTGGGGAAACCCCTCTGTCCTACACTTGGCTTAGTTCCTCCTCTCAGCCACTCATTCCCCAATTTGACCTTTGGACAGAAATGAGCTTGTGGGTCTTCCGGAACATTTGAGTAAATTGTAACTACTTCCTTATCCTTGTTCTGGCTTGATCCTGCAGGGAGTGTCTGTGTGCTGTCTGTGTTGGCCATGAACTACCTCCTCTTGAGCAACACGGAACTCCAAGTTCTGTTACAGACTGTCCAAGAATGAACTTGTCACTAGATCTGTGTCTGAGGGATGCCACCCAGATCATATGGACAGTGCAGCCAGAGGAGGTGCCTGAGACAAACCCCTGTGCAGACAAGGATGTGCAGTCAACAGGGTGCCACAACCTTTGCTCTCTCCATTCCCAGCTACCCCCAACCCAACCCCAGCACCTCCTTGCCTGCTACCTAAGCTGGAAGCCAGGTGAGAGGGCGCTATAAGTAGAAATGTCCATCTTGGCACTATCGTCCTGGGAAAAGAAGGGGCTCTCAGAACTGGGCTGTGAGGTCACCTGATGAAGGGATAAGGGCTGCTGTCTAAAGAGGGCTCTTGTTTGGACACCTCCTAGGGCTTCACTCCTGCAGGGTAGGTTTGCCGATTGTCATGGGTTAAGCAGGGATGCAGGGTGAAACCGGGCTTAGTGGCTCGTCCGTCTAATGCCAGCACTCCAGAGGTAAAAGTTGGGTGCTCTGGAGTCAAAGTCACTGGAAGCTACATAGTAAGCCAGGTCCAGGCTGGGCAACATGAGATCCTGCTTAGGAAAATAAATTGTGAAACAAAATTGGAGGGCAGAACTGGGGCTTTTTCGTTTGTTCCACTCCGCTGTCCTTTGCTGACTCGGGATGCAGATATCCTGAGGCACGAGGGGACAATGTATTAGCAAACTACTTGACCCTTGACATCGAGAGAAATTGAGAGACAAGGTGGGCTCCGAAAGACCAAAGGACAAATGGGAGAGCAGGGTGCAGGAAGGGGGAGCACAGAGAATTCTGTAAGGAGGGAGGTCGCATGGAAATAGACTCAGGGGCAACAGAATGGTAGACATTTCTTCCCAGGCATAACTAAGAGGCTGTCAAGGGTGCCTCTCCTCTGAAAAGGCAGAAGGTCTAGGGCTGACAGATCTCTTACATGTTCTCTACCTCTGCCCTGGGCAGTCAACAATAGCTTTGGGTGTGATGTGTGTGCATGCATGGGTGCATGTGTGTGTGTCTGTGTGTACATGTGTACATGTGTGTGTGTGTGAGTGTGTGTGTGTGTGTGTGCATGTTTGTGAGTGTGTGTGTAAATGACTCTGTGTGTGTGTGTGTGTGTGTGTGTGTGTGTGTGTGTGTGTGTGTGTGTAGGCCGGAAGCCAACCTTGAGTGTTTTGCTCCAGGTGTTAGCAGTCTTATATTTTGATGCAGAGTCTCTCTCTGGCTTGGAGCTCGACTTGGGTCAGGAAACCCCAGAGGTCTTCATCTCCTCCTGCTGCACCTGACATCTTCACGTGGGTGCTGGGATTCAAGCTCGGGCCCCCATGTTTGTAAAACAAACACTTTACCAACCAAGCCATTTCCAGTCTCTCCCTTGGCTTTGACAGTCTTCTCTGGGCTGGCTTCACAGTGCTCTCTGGGGAGTACTCCAGCCAGCCACCCGGAGTGAACAGAGTTTCAGGAAGTAAGGTGCTGACTCTGAGAGGTTTGGATGGTTCTCTCAAGGAGGGTGGCCATCCCTTCCGTGGCCCTTGCAGCCACAGAGACAGTGGGAGCTTATGAAACTTGCTGCAATGTGCAAAGGTCTCTTTTGTCTTTGTCAGGCACCCTCTGTGCATCTGCTGAAACCCAGGTAGAGGGCGCTCACCAGCCAAAGGAGGTGATGGCACCCACAGCTGTTATAGACTGCACCTACAGTCTAGGTTAGGAGTATGAGGTAGATGTTCCATAGGTCACTGAGACTGTCACATCAAAGGGTTCCTGGCTCATGGTTTGACTGAGACACTTTCAAGAAAGAATGAGAGTTTTGCTAATAACCACACAGAAGAAGGAAGGTGGCCATTCTTACTGTGAAAGCACAGGAGAAATGCAGGCAAACTACTCAGGCTGAGGTGAAAGACTTTTTTTCTTCCTTCCTTCCTTCCTCTCTCTCTCTCTCTCTCTCTCTCTCTCTCTCTCTCTCTCTCTCTCTCTCTCTCTCTCTCTCTTTCTCTCTCTTGATTTTCCAAGATTTTTATTTATTTTTATTTTATGAATATGGTGTTTTGCCAGCATGTATGTACATGCACTACATACATGCAGTGCCCACGAAGGCCAGAAGAGGGAGCCAGACTCTCTGAAAGCACAACCACAGGCCATTGTAAGCCACAATGTGGATGTAGCTGGGTACTGGGGATTGAACCTGGCCCTCTGGAAGAGCAGCCAGTCTCTTAACCACTGAGCCAGCTCTCCAGCCCCAGGAAGGGCTATTTTATTTATTTATTTATTATATGTAAGTACACTGTAGCTGTCTTCAGACACTCCAGAAGAGGGAGTGATTTCTTTATGGATGGTTGTGAGCCACCATGTGGTTGCTGGGATTTGAACTCAGAACCTTCGGAAGAGCATTCAGTGCTCTTACCCACTGAGCCATCTCTCCAGCCCAGGAAGGGCTAATTTTAAATCTACCATAGTGTTCTTTACAACTTGGAGAATAAGTTATGGCAGCCATGCTTGTAGTTTTACGTGCGTGAGATTATTAAGTAAAGCAAATCAAAGTCAAAGACTAAACAGCAAGTGATGAAGCAAAAGCAGGACCGGCTGTGGCCCCAGTGCACCCCTTCTCTTGACTTGGGGAGTCTGGTCAAGGGGCTAGAGTTCCTGATAGAGTGAGTCCTGGCACAGCAGAGCATTTCCTCCAAGTAAAAGAACAAATAGAGATGACATCACAAAGTAGCTCTTCATGCTGGGCAGTGGTGGCGCGTGCCTTTAATCCCGGGACTCAGGAGGCAGAGGCAGGCAGATTTCTGAGTTTGAGTCCAGCCTGGTCTACAAAGTGAGTTCCAGGACAGTCAGGGCTACACAGAGAAACCCTGTCTCAAAACACCAAATATAGCTCTTCATGACATCCAACAGGAACTGGGGAAGTTAAGACCACAGCTGGATTCCCAACTGAACTGTACGTCTGTGGTCAAACTCGCACCTCTCTCTCCCACGGCAGGTGCTTCTGTGGCATGGGGTTAGCAAGAGAAGCCTCTGTTGACAATGCTGCTCTTTCTACCAGTTCTGAACAACACAAGATTGTTACTCCTGCACTGTCTGCTGTGTTATCCTCCCTGTCACAGAGTAACAGGACCTTGGAGACAGACATGCTTGGGTCTTAAGTGGATGGGGTCAATCCTGTTCCCAGAGCCAACTACTCAGAGAGCTCAAATAGCACACAACAATTTTCCAATTTGATGTACATTATACACGGTCAGATACTTCTGGAAAATACGATTCAACTGAATTGCTTAAAAAAAAAATGTGAAAGAAAGGAGGTCACATGGTCAGACTGAACAGGTGTCAAAGGGCTTCTTTCAATTTGTATCTTATGGGGGGACTGGAGAGATGGCTCAGTGGTTAAGAGCACTGGCTGCTCTTTCACAAGACTCAGGCTCAATTCCCAGCACCCACCTACACGGCCGCTCACAACCATCTGTAACGCTAGTCTATAGCTCTAGTTTCAAGAGATATGAATGAGCACTGCACAGACAAACCTATCTGCCTAAAATAAACAAATTTTGTTGTTGTTGGTTTTTTTTTGTTGTTGTTGTTTTGTTTTTTGAGACAGGGTTTCTCTGTGTAGCCCTGGCTGTCCTGGAACTCACGCTGTAGACCAGGCTGGCCTCAAACTCAGAAATCTGCCTGCCTCTGCCTCCCGACTGCTAGGATTAAAGGCGTGCGCCACCACAGCCCAGCAAATAAACAAATCTTTATAAAAGTTATTTTATCTTTAATTGTGTGTGTGTTTGTGAGTCACATGGGTATGACCTCAGAGGCCAAAAGCAGGACCCTCTGTAAGCTGTGTGAGGTGGGTACCAAGACTCAAGCTCTGGTGCTCTGGAAGTCTCTTAATTGCTAGGTCACCTTTCTAGATCCATACCAAAGGATTTTTTCTCCCAGAGCAACAATGCATTGTGAATGAAGAATAAAAGCCAAGTATGGTAAGGCATGCTTCTAATGCATGCATGGAGGAGGCCAGCTTGGGCAGTGTACCTAGGCCAGAGCACAGGTTCTGAAACATCCCTGTTTAATTATTTCTACCCTAGCAGCTAGCTGTGTGACCTTAGGAAGCTCACACGCCCTCTCTGAGCATCTCTACTTGCCCACTGCAGCGCTGTGGTGTGACGAAAGAGTTGGCCCAAGCACAGCTGAACCGGGACCAGGCCTGTGGTAAGTGACATGTAGGTGGCTGCCTGAGTGTGACAGGATGTGTCCCTGTGTTGCAAATTACTATGTCCTTAAGCTCTTCGAGTCACTGCAGCCTTCAAACCTCCCAGGCTGCAAAACTGTAGGATTATGGGTCGCCTGCCTGCTTCTCCACAGGGCTTGGCCGCTTTGGGAGGCAGGGGCCGCTGGAAGTTGACCCCACACTGTTGCGGGGCCGGTGTTGGGCCTTAGTGAAGCCCTGGGACACCGTTCCAGGGGTGGTGAAGCGCAGTCTGAGGCATGGGACAGCCGGAGCTGGCTCAGGGGTCCCCAGGCCTGCAAGGAGGCCGGGCCATCTGGGTCTCAGGATCTCGGACACCCACGCACTGCTGGAAGCTGCGGAAATGCTGAGAATGGTGTGGGGGGCTCAAAGGCTGGATCTAGCCTGGGGCCCGGGGAGAAAAGGGGGCTCTGTCTGGTCCCACTGTGATAGTTCTTGGCTTGACGGGGTGGTGGGCTTGAACTTGGAGTTGGTGGCAGCCGTGGCTGGGAGCAGAGAGGCCTTCTACAGGAGACTAGATGGCAGCTCTATAGGCAAAGGCCTCCATGGCTCCCTACAGTGGCTCAGTAAAAAGAGGCAGTCCATGGTTTTAAGGAATTTATTGTCATGGCAGAAAGTGGATGAGTAAAACTGTACCCCACTTTCTCAGGGCAGGCCTGAGGTTAAATATTTTTTTCTGGAAGGAGTGTCTGGGAAGGAAAGCTTATTGGCTAAGCCCTCCAGTCCTTTAGGTACCTCATTAAAATGGAGATCTGTCTTGAGCCTACATGACCACGGGTCATATCCTCTACATGTGGAGGGGCTTGGGACGTTGTCCTTATGTGACTGATGGCTACAAATCTATGGGGGTCTGCAGCTAGTGACCGGGGCCTGGTACCCCAGTACAGGTGAAGCACCTACTGTTCCTTCAGAAGTACTAGGGCTTCAAGCCTTAGCTCAGCTGGGGACCAAGCTACCTTTCACGGTCCCACACAAAACCACCATTGGAGATTCATTTTCTCCGTGTCTATGTTGAGCTTCTGAGTCTCCGAGCCCAGCAGAAGAGGATCTAGAACTCTAGAGCTCACAGTTCATAGGGACCCTGGCAAGGCAACGGCCAGCAACACTGGCAGCAGCATTTGGTATGCTGCAGAGGCACTGGAGTGGTACCCATAGGCATCAGAGTGGTTCTCTGCCAGGATCCTTTGAATCCAGTCCACATAGGTGGGCACCCGAGTGTAGACACCAGGCCTGTATGGCCGAGCGCAGCCAATACCCCAGCTGGTGATCCCGACCTGGGTCCAAGAACTGTTGATGGAACAAACGAGCGGTCCTCCAGAGTCACCCTGAGGGAGAAGGAAGAGGGCCCAGTCACGAAAAATCTTTTTAAAACACCTCTGCCAAGGCCACAGAGCCTGGGAGAGTGTTCCAGTCCTCCTAGAGTCTCTGGGACATGGGGCTTGAATATGGACTATATGACAGGAGTGCCAGGGAGAGCCAGAGGGCTTGTTGTTACCTGGCAGGAGTCCTTCTGGCCTTCTACGTAGCCTGCACAGAGCATGTCCGACTGGATGATTCGCTCCCCTGACAGGCTGCTCCCCTGGGTGTGGTACATCTTTTCACAGTCCTCTGAGTCCAAGAGAGGCACAGCTAACTCCTGGAGGACACTTGCCATGTCTGGACCAGAGAAAGGTCTGGCCTGAGCACAGCCTGACCCACTGGAGCCCTGCCCATCATGCAGACAGCTTGGACCTCCTTCCATCTCTCTGTTCTCTAGTCCCACCCATGTCCTTAAACCAGAAAACAGAGTCAGGGGACAGGGTTCACGTCCTGTCTGCCCCTGTGAGCTGTGCCAGCTTCTATAATCTCATGGTTGCTGAGCCTCAGCTTACCTGTTTCTGCAATGGGCAGAAACCTGGACACTGGGTGGGCTTCTCCAAATCCATCATGAGTGGGCACCTTGGCCAAGATGAAACCCATAATTTGGCAGCACATGCCCTAGCCAGGTCATCCCCTGGGCAGGAGTGGGGGCTGGTTATAGACATATTCTCTTACCTCTTTCCTGGGTGGCTCCCCAGCCTGTCACCCAGCAGACAGTCCCAGGGGTGAGAGGAGTCTGGGCTGCTGGGAGGCAGACAGGAGTGAACTGAGAGGGCCGCAGAGGAGTATCCAGCTGCACCAGGGCAATGTCTCCGCTAGACGCATCTGCCCAGAGGTAGGTGGGATGCACGAAGATGTTCCTCACGGCCACTAAAGTTGAGTGGGGTTCCAGAAGGGAAAGTGTCAGCCCTCCAACCTTCACATGGTAGAAGCTAGGGTTCAGAGACCTAGGAAGAGACAGGCCCAGCCGGTTGAGGCATCTGCTGAAGAGCGGCAGAGTTAGGAGAACAGCTGCCACTCTCCACCCTACCTCACTAACCTGCGGAAGCAGTGGGCAGCCGTGAGCACCCACACCTCGTGGATGAGGGAGCCCCCGCATATGTGGCCATCCTCGGTTATCCACAGGCTGACTTGCCAAGGCCATTGTCCTTCCAAAGCATCTTGACCACCCACGATCTTTCCAGCATCTCGGGAGTGGCCACATACTGCAGAGGGACCTTCTCAGAAAGCCAGTCCCTCTTGGGTCCCACCATCTCCAACAACTCCTTTCATCCCCTGCCCTGGACTTTTCCCTGGGAAACTCTGGGCCGTTCATTACCTGAGGGCAATATATCTCCACGTGCCCCTAAAAAACAAGAGAAGGTTTCTCAATGGGCTCTGACAGATACTTACAAGTGACCAAACCACTAAGAATAAGCAACCACGGGCTCAGCCTTAAATGGGACAATCCACAGCCACATCAACACCCTCCCAAGCTCCAGGACATCACGGAAGAGGAGGCAGAGAGAATGCATGCAGAAGGAAATGCTGCCTTCTGGACACGGCGTGGTGGGTGCATCCATGTAGCTACTCACAGCCGTTATAGAAGAAGCCTGCATAAGACCTGCGCAAGGTCAGGCCGTCAACAATCCACTGTGGATGGGGAGTGGATCCCAAGGCCCACCCCTCACTGAGGAGCCATTGCAGTTGTGACTGAGAGTAACTTTTTGGGGATGTGACCACCGGTGGGTTGCCCATGCTCCACTGGGTGGTCCACCCCCATGGGCGTGTGGACGGCAGTGGCTGGACTCAGAGTTGCAGCAAAAGAAGAAGAGGGGGAGAAAGGAGAGATGAAGACGATGTTGGAAGTGCTAGGTCTCAGGGGAGGTGGGGGGGGGGCAGGCTGTGGATATAATCAAAATAGATTGTATACACAGAAAATTCTCCAAATAGAATTTAAAAAACAACAACAAATTCAAAACAAGAGAAGGAGCCTGGCTGAACATCTCATTCATGAAGTTCTTATCATGAGACCTGACTCATGATAAGACAACAGCCATCTTCTCTTTTCCCCTTCCCCTGTCTTTCTTGGAGGATCAGTGGACACATGAGGTTTGGCCTCCTACTCTCAGCCCCCTCCAGGTTGTCTAGGGAGAGCGGCTAAGGATGATAAGGAAGCAGGAAGATGGAGGAAGGGTGTGGAAGCCATCATGGGAGGAAGGAGTTGGAAGGAATCAACACTCCTTACTTGTCAGGATCTGCAGCAAAAGAAGAAAGATGCACCTTGCCCGGGACTCCATGGCTCCTCTCCGGTCCACAACGCAGTGGGGTTAGAGTCCTTGAAATATCTAGGGGAGGGTTGCATTTCAGTGTTTAGAGGCAATCAAACTGGAACTTAATTGCCTGACAGGACCCGCCCAATCAGACTCCTATTCTGCATGCAGTTCCAGGGATGTGGTTTAGTGAAGGCCAGGAAACTCAGGGGCCATCAGGAGCCAGAGGCGATAGGAGCCGCCTGCCTGTCAGTCCACCTGTGAGGTTGGTACAGGAAAGTCTCACCCAGGAAGCCAGAAGACTCCTGCCCTACCTGGCCCCACACCAAATGCCAAGATGAGAGAGGAACACCAATGCCCAGGCTCCCTTCTCAACACTGTGGCTCAAGGCCCTCACTTGGCCAACCTTATTTAAGAACTAGGAGCCCATGGGAGTCCTGTTGGTCACTGTGGAAACAAATGTAGCCAGGGTTTGCCCTCCAGTCCAGGAAGTATCAACTCAGAAATACTCAATGGTTTTTTAGGAAGATATTTCCTTCTGCCACTATGACGACTTCAAATTCCCCACTACCACGCAAGGGACAAAAGACAGACTAGGGTCAGCCTCCAGCCTTGCTGTGCCCGCCCTTGCTGCTTCTCAAGGTCTCAAACCACGACTCCAACGAACCCCTCAGTGGGTTCTTGAATCTGGGTGTTTGAGGTGTGTCTTCCCTCTGCCAGCTGCACTGCCCTTGTCCAGTGCTGGCCTCTGACTTCTAGTGGCCACAGAGGTTCCTGGCCTCTGACTTCTAGTGGCCACAGAGGTTCCTGGCCTCTGACTTCTAGTGGCCTCAGAGGTTCCTGGCCTCCTGTTTGCTGTTTTCTCAGAATTTCTAGGGCAGACCTGGCCCTGCCTCATCTCGGATACAGGAATAAGCAGCCTAGTGCTTCCGGCTCATGGCTTCCTCTCCAAGCTCACTGCTTTTCAGACCACAGGACTGGCTCCACAGGCCCTTCTGCATCTCTAAATGTTAACAGTTCCTGGCTCTCACTATTCTTATAGCTGTAGTTAACTTCTTAAACATTTAAAAATCTTTTTGCTTTTTCAGGTATCTGTTTAACTTTAGACCAAGCTGATAATTTGCAAAATTTTTCATTTTCCATGTAACAGGGTTTCTGTGACCTCCTGGCCCCTTGCTGGACACGCCTGGGTTGAAGTATGGTGCTGAGTTTACTCTGCTACATGTGTTATTAAGTCCTCACCTCTAAGCACCAGGCACTCACTAATCTGTGACATGAATAGTCCCCTCTCGGAATTCGATGACACGAGCCTCATTTTGAGCCTCAGTATAGGCAACATCATTAAGTGATTAAATATAGCAAATAAATATGGAACAATGAGTTCCTAATGATGCTACTAAAAAAAAAAAAAGACCTGATTTGTCTTTTTTTTTTTTTTTAATCTTATTAGGGAAATCACTTATTATGTTGAGGACAGCCAAATAGTAAAGAAAGCTGTCTCCGTGTAGAATTCCCCGCAGTGAAGGAGGCGCAGGAACATGTTGCAATCTAATGAGTTTCTCAGTCAACTAAAGCGGGGAAGATGAAGGTTTATGCTCACAGATCAGCACTAGGGCAGCCTGGTGCATTAAGTTCAAGGGTTGGTCTTTCCAGGGAAGGAATGTAAAACCTGTTACCCACCCAGAAAGCTGTGAGCGGACATGCTATCCAGGCTGGTGACCTTTGCTCTGTCTGTGTGGCAAGATTCTGGCCCTGGATCATCCCCTAGGCCCTTATGGTAAGTGTGCTTTTCAACCTGTCTTTATGGATTTTACACAGAGATGGCTTGCTTTATTTGCTTGTTGCTTTTGTTTCTTTTGTTTTTGTTTTGTTTTTTGAAACAGGGACTTGTTACAGTTGCCAATTAACCTCTCAAGTAAACCAACAGTAGCAGCAGCAGCAGCAGCAGCAGCAGCAGCAGCAGCAAGTTCCTCACTCCCTGCCCCAAAGGTCTGAGTTCCCGAATGAAAGACACACACACACACACACACACACACACACACACACACACACGGCCTTAGATTTTAATATGCCTTAAACAGCTCAATGGTTAGACCACTTCAGAATGTCCATGTGGCTAGCACCTCCCCTTTGATACTCCTATATTCTGTCTTTGCTGCCCTAGACCCAAACAGAGCCCCTGGGGCCGCTCTTCCCCCTGGGGCCGCCCTTCCCAGACTCTTACATGATCTGTGTACTCTGATCTTCTGCACCTCTCCAGCCTGAATCTTCTTTCCCATTGTAGTGGTTCTCCCTCCTTCCTCTCTCGGTCCCTTTGCCCTAAAGTCCCACCTCTGTCTTCCTGCCTAGCCTTGGCCACCGGCAACTTTATTTACCAATCAAAGCCAACTGGGGGCAAGGACCCTCAGTGAGCGCTTTGCATGCAGATTCTGGTGCAGTTTTGGGAATCCAAATAACATGATACAAGCGGTAGACCAAATCCTCAACAGATCTCACTACATAGCTCTAGCTGTCCTGGAACTCACTCTGTAGACCAGGCTGGCTTCAAACTCACAGAAATCTGCCTGCCTCTGTCTCCTGAGTGCTGGGATTAAAGATGTATGCCACCATGCCTAGCTTACAAAGAGTTTCAGTGTAGTATTAATCCCAATAGACTAGAATAAGACCACTACCACAAGTTTTGAGCCAAATTTGAAGCAAGCCTTATTAAATACTGGCCAGAACAACAGACACTAGTCTAGTCCATACCCAGAATTCTCAGAGAATGGTGCCAAATTGTTAGTCAGGTTTTGACTTTAAGTCAAAACCCACAAGGCTACATATTTCTTGCCTTCGTTCAGTTGGGGTCAAGCATACATCCTGGTGGACTTCTTGCCTACAAACCCCCAGCCTATATGTGATCAAGTAGATCCTATGCAAATGGGGAAATTGACCTAAACACATGGCTTGCTATCTTACATCAACAGTTCCCAACATTCCTGGAACTTATCTGTCTCTGGGCAAGTGGGGCTAGACAGTTAAAGAGGCATTCTCTCTTCTCTCTCTCTCTCTCTTTCTTTCTCTCTCTCTCTCTCTCTCTCTCTTTCTTTCTCTCTCTCTTTCTCTCTCTCTCTGACAGGGTTCAGGGTTTCTCTGTGTGGCATTGGATGTTCTGGAACTCACTCTGTAGACCAGCCCTTCCTGGAACTCACATCAATCCACTTGCCTATGCTTCCAGAGTGCTGGGATTAAAGGTGTTCACCACCACCACCTGCACAGTAAGTTAAGCCTAAAACACAACCTTAGCCCTCACTGTAACCATGTTGGGTCTATATTTAGCTTACTTCATTCTTGGAGGAGATTTATATATACTTTTGTTGTACACATGGGATTGAATTAATTATCACCAGAAAAGTTTTCACCAAATTGTGCTGTGCTTAAATATACCTAAAATAAACCGCCCAGGGTCAGACTCCCAAAGTTTGAACCTCAGCTACTGAGGTGCATTGAACCAGCTGACTTCTTCCCTCTGTGGATCATCTCTCTGCAGGCCTCTAAAGGTTTCAGAGACCCACACACACTCAAGTTCTAAATTCGGGGCTTCATGGAGCTGGCATTATTGCAATCAGCCTATGCAGATAGAGCATCCTGGTAGAAGGATGTGTGGCTGAAACAGGCTGCTGGGGGTGCCAAGAGTGTTTGCAATGCAAACAGGAGAAGCTTAGCTGGAGTCTCATGCAAATGTCTATAATCCAGTGTGCCCCTGCTGGGAGAAGGGAGATGGAGACAGGAAGCATAAAGGCCTGGCTAACCCAGTGGGAAGAGATCATCTCAGATCAAACAAGGGCTGGCAAGAACCTATCCACAAAGGTTGACCACCGACCTCAACCAGAGTGCCATAACAGCACACACGTGCCCCTCACATACACAACACATACATTTTCAGCTCCCTCTCCCTCTCCCTCCCCCTCTCTCTCCCCATACACACACACACACACACACACACACACACACACACACACACACAAGCCAGGCATGGCCTGCAAAGCTGTCATGTGGAGAATGGAGGGAAAAGGTCTTTAGGGCTTGCTGCCAGCCTAGCTCTAGGTTTAGTGAGAGACCCTGTTTCACCTGTGCCCATGTGTGCCTTCTCCCTCTTTTAGAAAACAAAACAACAACAACAAAAACTATGGATCTCTTCATTCTGCTCATCCGTTTTACAGATAAAAATGAAAAACAAACTCTCTAAAATCCAGAGTAAGGAAGGGCTCGGGATGTAGCTCAGTTCGTAAACTGTCTAGCACACAGAGGACCTGGATTTGATTACTGTGCCACACAAATTGGTTGTGGTGGGCAAGCCTGTAACCTCGGCCTCTGAGTAGAAGTGCCAGGAGGGTCAGGAGTTTAATGCCATTGGCTACACAGAGAATCTGAGTCCCATCCAAATAATAAATAAAGTATGACTTAAACCAAAACAATAGACTTCAGAGTGGAGATAGCCAGGCTCTGAGTCACCCAGTTAAAGGGAGATGACAGGAGAAGCCAGGTGTTCCTTTCGCAACTGGAGGAAGATAGGGTGACCAGCTTTATGACGAAGCCAGCTCCCACTAAGTTTGCAAATGGAGACTTCCTTCCCTGCAGTCAACAGCCTGAGTGAGCTCACAGCTTCCCTGCTTCCCCAGGATAGATCACACTGCCCCACCCACAGCTCCCAGGCACAGCTCTTCAGACTCCAAGTTAGGTTCTCTTTGCTTCAACAGTTTCTGAGTTTAAACCAGTTAAGGAGAAGGAGGAAGGAGAGGAGGAGAAAGAGTTACTAATAATAAATTAATAATAACATATAAGGCAACAAAATAATACTTAATAATAAAATTATAAATAAAGTCAATCCCATAGGAGAGACTCTGAGGCAGTTTAGCCATGAGTGAGTTGAACAAGGGAAGGCTGGAATCGCATCTAGTCAGAAGACATTAACATCCAGGCCGGCTGGGGTGCTGCTTTGAGCAGAGAGAGGGGTAGGCTTTTATTGATTTTTGAGGAGAGGGTAGCTTATAGTATTTTTCTGCTAGCCAAGACAGAGTGTCAAAAGATGTTTTCCTTCTTGTGTGAGACACTGGTCAATTGGACGGATGGTCACCCTAGAAACTGCCGAACTCCCCTTACTGCTGATGCCATTGTTCTGTACAAACATCCTGGCCCTGTGGTTTGCTCTGAGGCTGTTGTCAGGTGAGGACAGCTGAAGGACTGTGCACAGGGCGGGGCAGAAGAAACTCACTAGCTCCAACATGCAGCAGGCCAAACTCACCGTGTGTCACAGCGTGGGACAAAACATTCCTCCGGTGATCCATCCACACATCTACATACAGTTCCAAAGGTTCGGCTGGGAAGGGGAAAGACACGGTATGGAGGCAAAGATGTCACCCATCAGGCCTCTGGAAACCAAAGTGAAGGCAGTGCCTTCAGCTCCACGAGAGGTAACCAAGGCAACTGTCACCACAGTCCATCCACCGCAAACCGAGTGGGAAGTTAGTGATGTTTCCCAGCTGTGTAACTTTCAAAATCAGTCACTTAAAAAAAAAAAAAAAAAAAAAAAAGGTTTGAAATGGGGACTCAAGTAACCCAAGGTAGCCTCAAACTTGTGTAGCAAAGGCTAGCCTCCACATTCTGCCTGAGTTCGGGGGGTTAAGGGCCTGCTCTGCAGAATCTGGCTTAGAATAGTGTACTGGCTGGTTTTATGTGTCAACTTGACACAGGCTGGAATTATCACTGAGAAAGGAGCTTTAGCTGGGGAAGTGCCTCCATGAGATCCAACTGTGGGGCATTTTCTCAATTAGTGATCAAGAGGGAAAGACCCCTTGTGGGTGGGACCATCTCTGGGCTGGTAGTCTTGGTTCTATAAGAAAGCAAGCTGAGCAAGCCAGTGGAAGCAAGCTAGTAAGGAACATCCCTCCATGGCCTCTGCATCAGCTCCTGCTTCCTGACCTGCTTGAGTTCCAGTCCTGACTTCCTTTAGTGATGAACAGCAGTGTGGAAATGTAAACTGAATAAACCCTTTCCTCCCAACTTGCTTCTTGGTCATGATGTTTATGCAGGAATAGAGACCCTGACTAAGACAAATAGGAAGGATTTTCCCCCCTAGGTCAGTGAAGGGCAAGCGATGCTAATGGATTTTCTAGTTAATTTTCCCTTGGGAACTAACACCTGAGTTGATGTGTTTCTGGGGCTCCTTTTACCAGAATGAGGTGTTTTGTTTTGTTCTCTTTTGTTTTTGTTGCCAACGTACTGAGACCAAATGTTGACCAAACTAATGGACCTGAACTACTGAAAGGACAGCTTTGTGAACTGAGCATGAAATACACTCACACGCTTGTGTTTCATTAGCTATTTGTGTGTGTGTGTGTGTGTGTGTGTGTGTACATGTGTGTGTTCCTGAACACACATATGCCACAGTGTACATGCAGAGGACAGAGAACACCGTGTGTCACTTCTGTCTCTTCTGGGTTTAACTTGGGTCTTCATGCTTGACAATAGATGAGACATGTCTGCAGCCTGGTTTTAGAATCTTTAAGAGGCGAGACTTAGCTGGGGGAAGCAGGTCACAAGGTGGGTCCTTTGTGGGTGCACTATCCTTGGCTCAGCTTCCATGAGGGGCACCGGTCACAAGCTCCTGCCACCATGAAACTTAAAAACTGTGAACCAAAATGAATCCTTCGTCCTCCTCTAAGGTGTTTCTGTCAGGTTTCGTCATGCTGATAAGAAAAGTAATGGATGCAGATGGTTTTCCCAGTTCCCACGGGGAACCCAGTTCTCGTGGGGAATCCAGTTTTCTCTGGGTCTCTGGACCTGGTCAACCGCTAGGGCTTGGTTAATCCCTGGACAAGGCAAGGTCTCAATAGAAAATAGACTTCTGCTAATGAGAGAATGTGAAAAGACAATAGAGAGATCTGCACGGTTCACCAAACAATCAAACATGTTGTAGCAACTGCCATTGGCCAGCAGCCTCTTACTGACGTTTGTGACCGACAAGGACATATTCTGGGATAGCAACTGGACCAAAAGAAAAGATAAAGATTGAGCCCCAATAAACTAGGATTATTTTTCCTTCGTTTTTTAAAAAAGAGGTTCTACATTTTATTACTGGACAAACCACATCCCCAATTTAGACATGAGCAAGTCTCCAAGTTCAAAATGTTGAACTCCGTTTGGTAGGACTGATGGGTGACTGTGATGCAGTATATATCCTCAGCCTTGCAGCTGTGTGACTCCTTACAGACCCAGCATCACCTCCCACAGTGTCTTCGCTTGGAGTTGGACCTGATCTTGTTACCAGCTTTCATCCGAGTCCGTTGTGATTTTGCTTGTGGTCAGGAATTGATTCTGAAAGTCTTATGAGAAGACATGGCGGGAAGCCAAATCAGGTGTAGGCTCATGATGTCGAAGGCAAGGAGAAGAGAGAATTTCTTAAGAAAGATAATCAGGGCTGGTCAGGCTCAGCAGCAGGGAAGGGTGCCTGCTGCCAAGCTAGAAAACTCAATCAGAGCACCAGGACCCACAGCAAAGAATGGATTCCTTCTAATACTTCTCTGACTTCACATATCCGCCACGGCTCATGTACCACTACCCTGACACACAAAATAAATAAATGATTGTGAAATTAAAAGAGCCCAGACATGGTGGCACATGCCTTTAATCCCAATACTGGGAAGGCAGAAGCAGGCAGTTCTGAGTTCCCAGACAGCCAAGGCTACATAGTAAAACCCTTCCTTAAAACCGAACAAACAAATAAACCACTCCCACCAACAGTAACAACAACAAACAAGGAGTCCAGACCATGTTAAATAGTAATAAATTTTCTGAGAGAAACAGAAAGGACTGAAGAAGTGAGATGGAGGGCTGGGGAGCCCCAGCTATAAACAGACAGTGACCTGTGGTCAGAGGTCAGAGGAAGTGTACCACAGGTCCCAGAGGGAGGAAGGAGCTACAAGGGCAAAGGTCAGAGGCAAAGGCCTGGCTGTTGTGTGAGGTAGGGAGCCCGGGGCCATAGTGAGGTGTCAGGAAGAAGGCTCACAGTATGTCATTGCCTCTGAGTTGGACGAGAAGCCACCACAGGGTTTCAGTAGGAGAGTGATGTCATTTACCTTAATGCTGCGCGTTCCTTTTTCTTTCTTCCTTCCTTTTTTTTAATAGTCAATATTTTACTAATCCACAATATAAACTGATGCATACAGTGTTTTTATGATCTGATAGGACTTAAGTTAACTCATCATATAATTCTTAATCACCTGTGGATTCCTAACCTCTGCTCCTCTTCAGAATTGCTTTTGCTGCAGCCAGTAAATGCTCCCAGCTTTACTTTCACAAGTGGTTGTCCTGGACTCTTCTGCCCACCAAAGGACAAAGGGTAAGCAATTCAAATGAATCAGGAGGTTGTAGCGTGCATGTCTCCTGACAGAGTGTGGCCTCCTCTGCTTGAGGAAGCTGGAGAGCACCATCTTCGATACAGGTCACACTTCCCTCAGCTCCCGGCTTCCTCCTGCAGTCTCTGGTCAGTTCACCTCAGACTAACACGCCACTCCCCTCACCCACCCCACCCCTTCTTTTTTTCTTTTTTGAGTAGAACTCTAGGTGATCATTTGTTCACTCAATAGTTAATAGACATTTGGGATGTTCGAGGTTTTTGTTGATTATAAATAAAGTTGCCATAAATATTTGCCTACAGCGATTTGTTTGAATCTCCTTTCTTTCCTCATGGCTAACTCTGAGCCGAGTTGCAGCAGGTGTAACCTTACAGGACCTGAAGAAGCCTGAGGGGCTCTTGGCTTTCACTGTGTGTTACCTTTGTGCCACTGGGACAAAAATACCTGTTGACAAGTTATAAGAGGACGAATTTATTTTGGTTTCTTGGTTTCAGAGAGTTTGAACCACAGTCATTCGACCTTATATGTGGGCCTAGCATCATGGCACTATGGAGTTCCTGACCCCTGGGAAAAAAACCATAGGCTCAATCTAATTATAATTAAAAGCCCAAGTTAAAATGGGCTGGAGGGATGGCTCAGCGGTTAAGAGCACTGACTGCTCTTCCAGAGTTTCTGAGTTCAATTCCCAGCAACCACATGGTGGCTCACAACCATCTGTAATGAGATCTGATGCCCTTTTCTGGTGTGCTTGAAGACAGCTACAGTGTATTCATATACATAAAATAAGTAAATAATTCATTTTTTAAAAAGGTTTATTAATTAGATGCCAACATAACAAGAATCTCTGGGCCAAGCTTGAAGCTGTCTCACCAAGTGGGGTGAGGGAAAGATTTTTTTCAAAATTGATTATTTGGGAATCTCACACCATGCACCCTGATCAAGTCTTCCATGTCTGCCCCCCTTCTTTGTGACCCATCCACCCCCTCAAAAGAACAGGAAAAATCAAGCTCACCTTGTGTTGTCCATAGACTCAATGGAGCATGGTCAAATTCCTAGTGTCTAGGCAGCACACTCTCACCCCGTAGGGAAAATGAGTCTCTCTCTGCCTGCATCAACAGCAGAAGCCATCACCTGAGGGAAGCCTGCAGTGACTGGGAAGGGATGAGGCCAGCTTTCCCTGGATGGGTCTAGGGAAGGATTTTTAAAGGCAAAAACCACAAGGAGACCTTGAGTGTCTGTACAATCGAGCCAAGAGTCATTCTATTCTGCCTAGACTAGGTAGTCAAGGCAACCACAAAATAGTCCTTGAATGCATGCGCAAGCAGGTTACAGAAGCCAAAAGTCACATCATAACAAGAGGGGGTTCAAGAAATTGTCTTCCATGGACTGCAGTCTAGTGGGTACCAAGATAGATGCCCAGCCTAAAATGGAGTTCCTTTCAATGTCACAATGGCTGTGGAAGTGTGTGACAGGGTAGAGCAGGTCACTTCATTGCTGATCATGAGCCAGGAAGAATTGCTGGCCCTTCCTCCTTTTCCCTGGTTATTCCCACAGGGCTCCCCAGCCCATGGTGATGCTTCACACCCTGGAGCTGTCTCCCCCTCTTACTTAATCCTCTCTGGATGTGATCTCACCCAAGGGCATGCTTTACCAGTCTCCTCGGTGACTCAAACTCTGGCCAAGCAAATAGGGAAGATCAGCCATCCATCAGCAGTGTGAGAGTCCCAGTCACTACACAGCCAAAGAGGAGCAGTTGCAGAGGTGGACTCTTACTTTTGTTAAGATGTGAAATGAGCTGTGGTGGGGATGCCTTAGGAGGGAGTGGTAGGGTTTGGTCAGATTGGGCTAAGGTTGAGGTTCTTTGTCATCTGCATGGAGGGGTTAAGTGGCTGACACACACATGGGAGAGCATTCATTTTGGAGCCACCTGTCCATGGACAGTATATGATGCTGTGACATCTCCACCCAAGGACTGAATATAAATCAGTGAGGCAGGACAAAAGCCCCAAGGGCTGAGTGAGACTCTGTCACTAGAGACCAGGATGAAGAGGAATGACCAGTAGGGTAGATTTTGTCCTTTGAAGGCCAGTGTTGGTGTTTCTTCTAGGCCCTCCCACAGTTACCTGGCAAAAGCCAGGTATGCCTGTCTCAGTATAAAAGAGGCTGTTCACCCCCTCCTCTCTCTCTTGCTCTTCTTCCTCTTTTCCCCTCTTCCCTCTCTGTCCCTTCTCTCCCCCACCCTCCATGTGTTCATGGCTGGCCTCTATTCCTCTCCTCTCCTCTTCTTCTCTTCTCTTCTCTTCTCTTCTCTTCTCTTCTCTTCTCTTCTCTTCTCTTCTCTTCTCTTCTCCTCTCCTCTCCTCTCCTCTCCTCTCCTCTCCTCTCCTCTCCTCTCTTCTTTCTTCTTCTTCTTCTTCTTCTTCTTCTTCTTCTTCTTCTTCTTCTTCTTCTTCTTCTTCTTCTTCTTCTTCTTCTTCTTCTTCTTTTCTTCCTTTCTCTCTCTCCCCGCACCCTCCCTCTCTCTCTCTCCCTCCATCTTTCTCTGTCTCTACTACCTCCTCAACTCCCCTCCCCATGCCCTAAATAAACTCTATTCTATACTATAGATGGTATGGCTGGTACCTCAGGGGAAAGGGATGCCTCAGCATGGGCCTGCAGAGGCACCGCCTTCTCCTCCACCATACGGCACCTCCTCCAAACATATCCCTGGCTTTTGTTTTGATTTTATAAAACACAACAGCCAGTGTAGCTCTTCCACCTAAGTGGAGGCGATTGTGTTCTGTATGCTCGTGCCTACCTTGTGTTATGTATGGCTATTTGCAGAGGCTCACAGGAACCAGTCCTTGGTCCCCTGGATAGATGACCCATGAACACAAGGGTCAAAAGAGTGACTCAGGAAGAACAAGCCATTCTTCTGCCACCCTCTGCAGCCCACACAGCCCAGCCAAATCTGTAAGTGGCAGTTCAGGGAGCTTGACAACACAAGACTCCCCAAGGACAGCCGGGAGACTCTTTCCCATGGTGTCCTGTGGACTGGGATGTCTACAGGAAGAGAGAAAAGTCAAAGGCGGTCTCTTGAATTAGGATGAGATGAAAACCAAGGACACCTGAATACAACAGGACAATTTGAGAGTCTACAATTTTAATGAGCAAGCTGAACCCCAAATCCTTACCATCTGGGTAATTTATTGCGACTTGATATGAGGATCACATCTCACTGTGCCTCTCCCATATCTAGCAGACCTCTGTGAGGTTTTTCTATAGCTGTAGACCTCTGTGAGGTTTTTCTATAACTGTAGACCTCTGTGAGGTTTTTCTATAACTGTAGACCTCTGTGAGGTTTTTCTATAACTGTAGACCTCTGTGAGGTTTTTCTATAGCTGTAGACCTCTGTGAGGTTTTTAGGCCAGCTTTTATGGAGCTGCAAATTCAAAATTATTATGAGATGGAATGTTTGAAGCAAATATGTCACTAGGAACACACTGATTATATAGAGAAGGATAAGACAACCAGCTGTCAGGTTCAAAGGATGTCTCCCCAAATCTGGGTGTTAGGCAAAAGCCAGCAATCTTCAAGAATCTGTGAAGCTGGTTCCTCTCTACCAAAAGGAGCCATTTCCCATACCAGTGGCAGAGGGAACAAATGGCTCTCTGTGGTGCCTATTAGCACGCCACAGCACGCTGGCCTCCAGGCTCCCTCAGTGTCACAAGTGCTTGTCACAAGGTTTAGAGTCCAGGCTAGCATCCCAGCCCTTCTCTCACCTCCTCCCCTCCCTTACTTAATCCCCTCTCTTCTGGGCTCCCCTCCCCCCAGCTACTCATCCTCCTCATAACCCTGCTATGTTAGCAATGAGCAAGCATGCTCTCTCTCTCTCTCTTTCTCTCTCTCTCTCTTCTCTTCTCTCTCTCTCTCTCTCTCTCTCTCTCTCTCTCTCTCTCTCTCTCTCTCTCTCTCTCTCTCTCTCTCTCTCTCCAGTTCTCTCTTCCTCTTCCCTCTATCTCTTTACTCTGCTCCTGTTTCTCTCCTGCCCAGGTCCATTCTGCTGGCCATGTTTCATTTACTGCTTTCTTGCTCTGCTGTAGACCCTCCACCCTCAGGCTGATCTCTCTCCCCTTCCCAATGGAGGATGGAGTGGCTTTGCCAGCAGTCTATACACCAACCACTGGGAATAGCGTGAGAAAAGGAAGCTAGACAAAAGGGGCCTCCCTCAGGTGTCACTTGCTCCTTCTCACCCACGGCTTTGGAATCTTCCTTTGTAGCCATTGGACTGTTATTTTAGTAACTTTCCTCTTCGTGGCAAATTAGCTGACCTAAGAAATTCAAGGGAGAAAGGGCGTATTTTCCCTCCTGGTTTGAGGTTATAATCCATCTTGGTGGAGTTGGTGGGTGGTGGGTGCTTGAAGCAGCTGCTCATGTTGTAAAGAAGCACAAAGCAAAATATGGTAAGTACTCAGCTCATTTGCTCTATTTATACCTTCCGGGAGCACAACCGAGGGAATGGTGCCACCCACAACAGGACTTCCACCTCAATTAATCCAAGATAATCCCCCAGAGACATGCTCAGAGGTCCGTCTCCCAGGTGGATCTCATCTAACTCTCAGCTGAGATTAACTATCCCAGATGTCAACCTGTAGCCTCATGATCATCAGGTGACTGCTCACATGGTGGCATTGCATCTGGATCCACGACTAAAGGCAAGCTGATGGGAAGGGATGTCCCCAGCTGAGCATCTTCTATCAGAGGCAGTGGCTTACTAAGAAACCACTCATCTCATTGTTCAACAGTCCCATAGAAAATGAGACTTAGTGACCAGGAGAGAAACTTGAGGAATTGTAGTGTCTGCGGTGGAAGAAGCAAGGGAGAAGGATGGGGAGAGGTGTTGGTAACCAGTGGAGAAGCCCTGTGGCTAAGTGTGTGTTTTAAAATCCTTGTTCTGTGTATGAGTGGAGGACAGACTAGGAGACAGACAGAGACCCTGGTAGACAGACAGAGAGAGGGGCCATGGGTAGGCAATAAAGATTGTGAGCTTCAGGGTGGCCAGCTTCTTCATCACCCTCCCAAGCTGAGACAAAGGCCTGGCAGCTTGAACAAAAGCCTTGTAGGCTTTTGGCTCTCACCAGCAAGCCCACTGCTGATGGACTGACCGACCCTGTTCAAGGGCTAGGTCAGAACAAGCTTGCACACAGTTGTAAGTCAGCCTCCTGTCTTTCCTCAAACTGAACAAACTTAAACTAGGGGAAGGAGATGTTAAAACCCCAGGCCACGAGAAGAGCTGGATGTTTTTGACTTTTGAGTTCCCTGCTCTGCTTTTGCTGAGGGTCTTTTTCTCTGTGTGTGTCTGTGACATGCCTGTGTTTTACGCCCAGAATCTTCAGTCACTGATTCTGTCTGCTCCTGTTTGCTATACCCAAGATTTCTCTGCTACCTGTTGTGCTTCAGATTTTGTGTGTGGGTGTGTGTATGTCTTTTAATCCTTTGACTGAACCATTTCTTCACTGGGTACAAGAGGTTGAAGTACAGAGGCTGAGATACTGAGGCTGAGGTCCAAAAGGCTGAGGTGCAGAGGCTGAGGTACAAGAGGCTGAGGTACAGAGACTGAGGTACAGAGACTGAGGTACAAGAGGCTGAGGTACAGAGGCTGAGGTCCAGAGGCTGAGGTACAAGAGGATGAGGTACAGAGACTGAGGTACAAGAGGCTGAGGTACAGAGGCTGAGGTACAGAGGCTGAGGTACAAGAGGCTGAGGTACAGAGGCTGAGGTACAAGAGGCTGAGGTACAGAGGCTGAGGTACAAGAGGCTGAGGTACAGAGGCTGAGGTACAGAGGCTGAGGTACAGAGGCTGAAGTACAAGAGACTGAGGTACAGAGGCTGAGGTACAAAAGGCTGAGGTATAGAGGCTGAGGTACAGAGGCTGAGGTACAAGAGGCTGAGGTACAGAGGCTGAGGTACAAGAGGCTGAGGTACAGAGGCTGAGGTACAAGAGGCTGAGGTACAGAGGCTGAGGTACAAGAGGCTGAGGTACAGAGGCTGAAGTACAAGAGACTGAGGTACAGAGGCTGAGGTACAAGAGGCTGAGATTCAGAGACTGAGGTACTGAGGCATTCTGAGGTAAACCGTGGAGAATCATCCAGGATGCATCTGCCTTCAACCCTGAAACCAAAATTTTGCACTAAGTTGGAGAAAAGGTTCCTTTAACCTGTCTGCCTCAATTCTGGGTGTGTTATGGCCATTCAGGGGAGGCAGAACACAGTCTGTGATAGGGGTCTCCAGGTGTTGTTCTCCAAGGAACCAGAATGGATAAATTCTGAGGACCTCTGGTCCTGTCAGGACAAAAGGTTCCCTGAGGCTCTGGTCTGGCCTGAACAGCCAGCTCTCTGAAGGGAAGTCCTACAGCAGGTAGCCGAGATCTCTCCCTCTCCTTAGCAGCACCAGTGCCAGCAGCAGCAGGGGTGGCTGGCTGCCATGAGAGTGCTTGAAAGAGAAAACTCTTCCCCAGAGTGCTACAGCTCAGCAAAACAGCCACTCTTAGACGATCCTGGGTGAAGTAACTCCTGTACTTTATTCCATGAGGAGAGGGACTTTATAAACATTTTGTGAGTAGGGTGGGACCAGGAGTAGATGCTTCCTGTTGGCTCAGGCTGAGGTATTAGGGATGCTCTCTTTGCATGGGGAATGACTTCAGGTGTTGTCTCTTCATGGCTGACAGGGAGCTAGCTCCACATCTGCCATTCTCAATTCTGAGATTCCCTGGGGTATGAGCCTAATTAACCTTAATAATATTTCTAATAAATCCAGGTGTGGGGTTACTGCCCACATCAATGGTTTTTGTTCCGGAATGAAAGCCACACACACAGCCTTAGGTCTTAATCTGCCTCAAGCAGCACAATAGCAGGCCTAACCTCCATGCTGCCGAAATCACCGCCCACCCAGAACTCCGAGTTACTACTTTTTAGTTTCTGTGTTCCATCTTGGCTGCTCTTGACCCAACTGAGCAGCCCTTTGGGCCACGTTCTCTTGGCCCTTTTACATGGAGGCCCTGCTTCTCCCTCCCGCACAGTCTTCTTCTTCAGTGGAGGCCTTCATGTCTCCCTCCTTCCTCCTCCTCCTCTTCTTCCTCCTCCCAAGCCTGGGGACCCCACACTCTGCCTCTGTCCCTCCTCCCCAGTTATTGGCTGCTGGCATCTTTATTTACCAATCAGAATTAACTTGGGCTAGGTTCCCAGAGGCTAGCAGTGCAGCAGGCTCTCCCATGCAAACAGTTTTGGGGACCCTATTAGCATTAGAATGCAAGCAGCTAAGCTTCTTCTGTCTGGTGGCACAGTCCCACTTGCCCCACATTCAAGAGTTCAAAAGTCAAGGAAAGAGCCAGGAGCAGAGTGGGAGGGGAGCACCCAGACCTCAGGGCCAAGGTCTTCATCCCCAGCCCTCAGCAAGTTTTATGTCCCCTTATCCAGAGCAGGACATGCTCAGACCACTCCCTTTTTAGGCCAGAGGCACACGTGTCCAGTGAGTCCTGGAGACATGATCTAGCACTCTGAGCTGGGCAGGAACCACAGGAACTGGTGGACTGTGTAGGACCTGAGACTTGCTAGAGAGTCCCTATGTGGGGACAGGTCAAGAAAATCCCAGTGCACCAACTCCCCTTTGTATGTCCTACGCTTCCCTGAGCCCTGGACTCGCAGGACCCCTTATGCCATCACCATCTTGGCAGAAGTGTCAATACTCTGAAGAGAAAGTTGTTATCCTCCCTTTGACTATCAGACCACTGAGGCAATGGACCTCAAAGTGAGGATTTCCTGGGACTGAGGTTGGGAGAAGCAAAAGCCTAAAGCCTGGTGCCAGACCAAAAGGGGCATGTCTCCGGAAACGACAGTTTACAGTTCTGACAGTTGGTCATCTCTTGGGGTATCTTGCCTGAAAGACTGGTGCTGAGCCAGTGATGGGCAGGACTGAAAGCTTAGGAATTCTGGGGTAGATGAGATGGGCAGGGAATCCTTCACTGGAACCTAGGTAAGACCTCTTGCCAGCCAGGATATAAAACCCAGAGTAACTAAGAAGCAAGTCTGAGTCCTTTCTCACGTGCCAGTCGTAAACCTTCAATGTTCTAGGAATTTCTTCATAAACCCCATTCAGTGAAGGCCATGTCCTAAGCCCCTAGGGCTTGCTTTTCTTTATTAGATTACAGTTCCATTTGAGGCATTGCAGAGCCCCCTATAATCTCAGTTACCAAAAGAGATTTCCCGTAGACAAATATCACCAGCCTATCAAGCTACCAGGTGGGGACTGCAGGTAGCTGTTGAAGGTACTTCCTTCAGTAAGGATGATATTGGAAGAAAGATGTGAGAGACAGACACACAGCAGTTGGGGGAGAGAGGAACAGGATGGAGAAGGACATGAACATGTGAGAAGGACAGAAAGGGGGAAACTAGAAGAGAAGGAGATATATAGAGGTGCGTGGGGGATGGGAGGTGGGGAGCCTGGAGAGACGGCTCTGTGGTTAAGAGCACTGGCTGTTCTTCTAGAGGACCTGGGTTCAATTCCCAGCACCCACATAGAGATGCACAACTGCCTGCAACTACAGTCCTAAGACAGCCTATGGCCTCTCATGGTCTCTTTAGGTACCAGCCATGCCCATGGTGTATACACATACATGCAGGCAAAATACCCACATACTGTAAAATAAAACTAAAAATTAAAAAGAGGGCCAGAGCCAAGATAGGGCAAGGTAAGAGCCTGAGCTCAGAATGAGCAGGAACCAGCAGGAGAGGGAGAGGGCCCTGGGGGAAGAAGAGGGGGCCAGCAAGGGACAGCTGGGAGATACTTCAAGGTGGGTACTTCAAGGTGGGGAGTCGGGGGACAAGGGACAATTGCAGACAGAGAGCACTAGGTCACAAGCAGAGAGGCAGGTGCTGGGACCTGGGACAGCTGAGTCTCCAAGCACTCCCAGGCTGTATCCCTTATAAGCAGGTAGCCAGTTTGAGCTGTTTGTTTTTAAACAACATCCATTGCTTTCTAACAACAAAATAAAAGAAATCAAAACAGCACAGGCAGGTGCGGCTCAGTGCCTCATGTGGAAAAGGCCCTGACTTCCTCCTCTAATGTGCGTGGGTTGGAACAGTGGGAACAAACGTTTCAGGATTGGACTCTCCTCAAAGCATGAAACACTCACAACCCTGGACAGTGTTCTCATTGTCACCTCTGTTATTCCTGGTGACATTGTTTCGTGAAGATTGTCTTAGTCAACTTTTGGAGCTTGGAGCTGGCTGTTTTCTGGCCTTTGTTTTGGTTGAATCTCCAGGTATCAACCACTATAAAGTGCACATTCAACCAGTTTTAGTGGCTTAGCAACCTCACGGAGCAGATGGGGAAAGTCCACAGCCCCAGCCTGGGGAGGGGGGCAGGATGCAGGGCTGAGCGCGTCAGACTTTGGTCCCAGACATTCTGGAAGTCACAGACCCTCTCATAGCCTCGATCACTGTGCTCCAAGGGGGAGAGGAAAGGTGACTCAGGCCTGCCGCCTCAATGTTTTCACCTCCTTGGTGGAGAGGAATTTATGGACTCAGCAACCAGCAAGGTGTAGCCGCTCACCCTAACCGGGAGACAAGGTCTGGCAGAGGTTGGCCTGGACAATTTGCTTCAAGAGCAGCTTGCTTTGAGTCCTGCAGTGGGGGAGAGGTCCAGATCTGGCCTCAAGAGGAGCCAACACCCTTCCCCCACCCCCACCCCTGGTAGCCAGTCCTTCTTTGATGGGTACCCCAACCCTGCCCTCCTCAGTATAGCACAGCCATGTGCTCAGGCCAAAGTCTCCTGTCTCCTTCCTACTGCCGCC
The DNA here is from genome assembly GCF_000001635.26 of Mus musculus. Lineage (NCBI taxonomy): Eukaryota > Metazoa > Chordata > Mammalia > Rodentia > Muridae > Mus > Mus musculus. The sequence goes on from NC_000083.6 coordinate 23,993,379, forward strand.
TCAGAAAAAAGGCTAGCAAAAGCAAGGGTGGCCTGTCCAGGGGACCGAGCAGGGGCTGTGCTCAGGCCCAGGTGCAGCCTCACACCAACATGATCCCAGCATTTGTGTTCCAACTGAGTTTTTCCCATACATGGGTGTAAAGAAAAAACAGGAACTAAGAATAAATAATTTATTGAAACTGGAATAAATATGTGGGCATGGTTACGTATAACTGTAAAAAAAAAAATCATTGCTCTCGCGCGCACGTGCGCGCGCATACACACGCACACAGAGGCACACACACACACACACACACACACACACACACACACAGAGTCCTCGATTGAGGGGCGGATCCTCTATGTGGGCGGTTCCAGAACTTCCTTGTTCTCTCGCTCAGGCCGCGGGCGCCCCCCGGAGGTAGAAGACATATTTACAGCAGAGAGAATTGCAGGAGGCTGCTCATCTTCAGATCCTAGATTAGGAGCTTCCTGTGTCCCCACTGTCCGCCAAGTACCCGCGCAGCTGCACCCCTTGAACGATCCTTTGCACCCAGGAGCGGTGAGCTAGGAGGCTGGTGTACACACCGGGCCGGTTGCGCTCCGCGCAGCCCTCTCCCCAGCTGATTATGCCAGTCAGTAGCCAGTGGTCATCCACCTGGCACATCAGGGGACCCCCAGAGTCGCCCTGCAGAGAAGAAGGTTAGTCAGGAAAGCCACACCTACAGGCAATGTGTCCTTGGATGCAGCAGTACTGAGACAACCATTCTGTGAGGCCCTAGAAGGACAGGCTTTCCAAATAGAACCACTTCTGGTGGCGAGCCCTCCCCACAACCACAAGGAGCAGGAGATGACACCGCTTCTGTTTTGCAGGTTTAGAAAGTCCATTGGCAACATGGGCCCTACAGCCAGGCGGTATGCTGGCCACCTCAGGGCTAACTGCTCCACCATCCTACCATCTTCATTCAGTCATGGGACTGGCCCTGGAGGTCAGGGTTCTAAATCACTGGGCCCTCCTCAGAATGACAGCTGTCAACCTGTGTTTTACTGCTGAAATGCTCTGTACAGAGCCCATGTATAAACAAGAACCCCATGTATAAACAAGAACCCCATGTATAAACAAGAAAAAGCCCAGACAGGCTAAAGGGGACCTAGCCAGAGGTGAGAGAGGATGTCCCCGGGGAGACTCTTAGAGAGAGATGATGGCTTCCCAGATGGGGCAGACAAAGGACGGGCACTCACCAGACAAGCATCCCGCTCCCCTTCCAGGTAACCAGCACACAGCATGCCCTCGGTGATGGCTTCCTGACCGGCTCCCCGCCAGTACAAGCTTTTGCAGAGTTCGGAGTCGATGATGGGCACCTTCAGCTTCTGAAGGGTCTGAGGGTGGGGCAGGGGCACTGGGAACAGAGGAGAGAGTCAGGCCCTGTGTGAGCAGGCCCTGTGTGAGCATCTAGTCTCCTCTATTTGCTCAGCAGCATTTCTCAAAGGTGGGTGGATCTGCTTTAAGAAACTCTAATCCCAGGCTCTCCACCTCTTGAATTCAAACATGAATGCATAGCCGGAGATTCTGTCTTCAGTCAGCTCCCTGATGCCCACGGAGGGCTACACAACACAGTGGCGTTTCTGTACTTCCTGCAAGGGCAGTGTGTTGGTACCCCCTAGGTTCTGAATTGATCTGCCCCACACCCTCCCTGGGGTTACTCTGAGGACCCAAGGAAAGGCAGCAACTGAAGAATTCCAGCGCCTGCCCATGCCTGAGCAATTCTTCTCGACCCAGGTCCAGGCTCTGTTCCTTCCCTGTTGTCAGTGCTCAGTTTCTCCTGCAAACCCTGTCTTCTAGGTCTCGGCTGTGTTGTCTTCCACAGATGACTAATGTTTGTCTGGGCTTATCCCAAGCTCTGTCTGTCTATCCTAGGCTCTGCCTGTCTATCTCAGGCTCTGTCTATCCCAAGCTCTGTCTGTCTGTCCCAGGCTCTGTCTGTCTACTCCAGACTCTGTCTGTCTATCCCTGGCTCTGTCTGTCTGTCTATCCCTGGCTCTGTCTGTCTGTCTATCCCAGGCTCTGTCTGCCCCAGTTTCTGTCTGTCCCAGGCTCTGTCTGTCTATCTAGCTACCACCTACCTTCTTCTTGCTTCTCTTCTAACTCTGTATTTCATCTGGTTTGATTGTAGATGACATTTTCCAAACCTCCAGACTTGGTTTGAAGTAGACTGCCTTTCCTCCTGGGAATTTTGCTTACTATTCAAGATGCTGCCAGCAGGGGTGACTATTCTCACGTGTGCTGGCTACATTTCCATCTTGCCAGCCTGCCATCACTTCTACTCATTCTTGTCTTAATAGCCTTGCAAATACTTCTCTGTCTGTCCCTCTGTCTCTCTCTGAGTGTCTCTCTGCCTCTCTCTGTGTCTCTATCTCTCCCTCTGTCTTTCCTTGTCTCTCCTCTCTCCTCTCTCCCTCTCTCTCTCTCTGTAGGCCAGGCTAGCCTCTAACTCACAGAGTTCTGCCTGCCTCTGCCCCCTGAATGCTGAGACTAAAGATGTATGCCACCACGCCCAGCTTTTCCTCCCTCCCTCTTTCGCTCCCTCCCTCCCTCTTTCCTTCCTCCCTCCCTCCTCCCCTCCTCCTGCTCCTTATCCCCTTCCTTACTACAAGCCTCTATTGTTGCTTTAAAATATTGTCAAAGACTCAACTAGACATGACCTAAAAATTGGCAGTTGACTTCTTGTGAGTTCACTTATTCCAGTCCCCAAATCATCTTTTCTTGCCTCTATAGTGTACACATGCTCTCCACCTTCTCCTATCCCTGGAATCTGTGTCTGAGTGGCATCTACCCTCTGTCCCTAGCTATCCTGGACCTCTCTGGAGTTAGAGGGGAACCGCACCTCCATCCTGGATGCTTCCCCAGCCGGCAATCCAGCAGTCGGTCTTGGGAGGGAGACGGACAGAGGAGTCAGGTAGGCAGATGGGCAGGATCCGCTCAGAGAACTGGATGGAGTGTTCCAGGCGCACCAGGGCAATGTCTGCATGGGTTCCCTCCTTCCAAGAATACCTGGGGTGAGGCAGCACCCAAGCAATGCCTACTTTCTGGGACCTTGGGCCTGGGCTCCCCAGCTTCCAGGCCCCCAACAATACTGAGAACAGAGATGGTTTGTCCATATTGCTGGAAGGAGAGAGAACAAGATGTCAGAGATGGAAAGTGTCTAGTACAATGGTGTCCAGATCCCTGAATAGAGGCCTGGACAGCCCAGAGACTGAGGCAGAAAGCCTGGGCCTGGGAGAGTCAAAAGCAAGCCTGAGTCCACATACCTCTTAAAGCAGTGCGCGGCTGTGACCACCCAGCGGTTGGTGAGCAGGGAGCCTGCACAGTGGTGGGAGCCATTCTTGAGGATGCTAACAATCCAGGGCCACTGGGCATCCATGCTGTCCTCACCTCCCACAATCCGGTTCAGCTGCTGAGGCTTCCCACAGTCTGGGGACACTGGCACAAGGGATGGCATCTTCTGTCATCTCAGTAGACACAATTGTCTTCTGACTTGCCTGTCAACCCCCCTGCAAGGCCTCAAACCTGTGCCCAGCACAGCATGTGTCCAGCACAGCCTGCTGCTGCAGGGAGAGTGCCTGCCTGCCCTGTCCCTGTCCCCTTTAGTTATCAGGGACTGGCCCTTGCCTTCTTCTCTCCTTTATCTGGCCTTCCCTCCCACTCCCCTTAACCTTTATTTTTTTGGTTCTGTTGGTCCCTCACCCTTCTGTCCTCCCTTCTCTAGATTCATCACCTTCCTAAGCCCCACCCACCCACACAACTCCTCTTGCCTGTATCCATCCCATCCTCTTCAATCTCATGCTCCCCTGTGACTGGGGTCCCCACACTGACCTACCCTATAGAGTCAGATACAAAGACTGTCCACACCACTGCCCCACCCCCACCCAGCCAGGCAACCTGATCACACTCACCTCGGATGGTGGCAGCACTGATGGGAGCTGAGAGCAAGAGAATAAAGAAAGTGGTGAGGAGCCCTGTGCCCCATGCCTGGGGACTCCCCCACCTTCCCAAACAGACTCAGCCTGGGCCCTCCAGCACTGTTCGCTGCTCCACCACCTGTCACACACACACACACACACACACACACACAGACACACACACACACACACACACACACACTGTCACCCAGGTTTTCTCCCCCAGCTCCCATGAAAGCCCAGGCAGCTGCCTTCCTATTCCAGAACAGAAGGAGACCCAAGATGGAAATAGAGGAGGAAGAGGAAACAGGAGATGGAGGGCACAGGGAAGCGGTGAGAGGCGCTCCTGAGCAGGCACTGAGACCAGAGCACTCACATGCATTCAATCCTCATAGCTGCTAGGGAAACTGAGGCAGACCACATGCCAGAGGAAGGAGAACGGAGACAGGCATGGGGAGCCGATGATGAAAGGCAACAGAGGAAAGAAGAGAGACGGAACTCAAGGGAAGGAGCTGAGCTGAGCTGGCGAAGAGGAGGTGACTGTGGGAAGGAGGAGGAGGGAAGAGAGGATGTGGGGAGGAGGAGCAGCAGGCCCTTGGGGCTCACCTGTGGAAGTCAGCAGCACCAGAAGGATTAAGATGCTGAACTGGTCCCCACCCAGTGCTGGGGGAGGTCTGGAGATCATCATTGCTGGTATGGGTGGAGACCCAGCAAGGCTGCTGGCCGGCTCAAAGGACCTAAGGGCTGTGTTGCTTGAGACTGGCAGGACGGGTGGCTGTAGTGTGTAGGGTTCCCTACAGGTTGCCCCAGGTTTTATCCTGTGAGGAAGAATGCTGTTGGACCAGTCCCCCAGGTGCCTGAGACTGGGCCACCCAGACTGTGGGTCAAGGAGGAGGTGGGGTTGCCAGAAGGAAGCAACCAGTTACTGGGTTCTAGGGATGCTACCAGGAGACTGGATGGGGGTCTCCAGATCAGTTGTATGCCCGGGGTCACCCTGCATGGGGGGTTGGGGGGTGAGGGGGGAAAGTAGAGACTTGCTGACTGCCTAGGGCATGGTTTTAACACTGACTCCCAGGTAAACAGAGAAAGAGCCCTGTAGTTTGCAGACTGTTTGGGGTAGGAAGTGACTCAGTCTGAAATGGCTGGGGTTGCCAGGGGGACCTTGTTCCTTAACGGCCCATGTCCAGGGCCCTGGTTGCTTCCATGACTCAAGACAGACACTTGGGGCCCTGGAATCCCGTTAGCCCACTTCCCCGAAAGCTGTGACTCAGGCCCCAAAGGGACGGGCATAATGGCCTCTTGGCCATTTGGCCAAGCTGTCCCTGGCACTTCCTCTCAGTTGTCACTGTAGGTGACCCTCCGGTGACTCATTTCTCACCTGAACTCCAGGGAGCAGGCCAAGCCCAAAGCAAGAGCCACAGCCTATGCGCCCCACACACACTTGGGAAGAACTAACCCTGTGGTCACGTTCACACCATGGGACCTACACACACACACACACAAAGGACCAGGGAGCTGGGCTTTGGGAAGCTTAGGTGCTGTAGGCTGGTGTGGATTGTCCTGACTAAGTGTCCTATACTCATGACACCCTCACGTCAAGCAGGAACCAGCGACATCATCCCAAACAAATGTATTCCTCTCCCCAGGGTTAGATCCTGGGATCAGACCTGGCTGTGGAGGAAATGGGTTCAGTGAAAATAGTACTGCAGTCTGAGGCTCTGCACCCCACTTTGTGCCGTCCCCAAGCTCCCTCATCACCCAAGAAACCTGGGCTGGTTCGGGGATATCGTAGCCTGGCTGCTCACTGGATTGACGTGGGAACTTAGTGGCCCCCCCCAGCAGGATCGGAGGTGCCTGACTCTCCTTGGGATAGCCCACAAAACTTACTCTGAAGAAAAGACCATGAATAAGTGTGGGAACAGCTACAGTAACACTGAACCCAGGGAAAGAAAGAGAGGTTGATCTCTTCCCACCTCTGGGCCAGCTGCAGCTCTCTTGGGAGTTCCCTGACCTGGGCCTCCAAGTTGCCCAGAGCTGGCCCTGCAGGTCCCTGTGTTGCCCACCTCAACTGTTTGAGATTAAGGTGGTATTAGGCCCAGTTAGCACATGTATCCCTCTCTCTGGCAAGGTGACACTCACATAACCTTGCCTGGGTACTGTGAACTGCAAATAGACTAAGGTGTGTTCTATGGGGAAGGAGGCAGGCAGGCCAGGGTTAACCTGCAGGCAAGATGAGACAGAGAACCCCTGCCCCACCCCACCCCAAACATGCAAAATGTGTGGCCTCAGGAACCCCAGTGGTGCATTCTTCACCTCCTATGATTGTGGGTGTCACTACAGGAACAGCCAAGATGAGGACAGCTTCCTAGACACCCCAGAGGCTATAGAGCAAATGTGGGGGGAGCACTCACTCATCTAATCACATGCCCCCTCAGGGCCACTTCTGCACCCTCAGCTGCTCCCACACCATTTTAACCTACTCCCTGTGACACGGAGGGCCTTGGTCACCCCAACTCATTCCACAAACATTTCTTGGGCCCCTGCTATTTGGCAAGCCCTGAGCTAGGGTCACCCAGTGAGGAATGAGGCTCGGGTCCTTCACACCACATAGGAAGCTCACGTCTCCCAGGGGCGGCAGCTGAGTGATAACATTGACATACTTCAGAGGTGGGCAGAAGCATGGGCCTACAAGTGTGCTGTGACTGCTGGAGGGGAGGGGCATCTCCCCAGCCACCCTCAGATCCAAGCCTGTTGCCTACTGCATACTGGATGCAACAATTTCAGTTGATGTTTGTCGAATGAATACACGATTGTGGAAGATACGAGGTTGGAGACCAGTAGCTGCAGCATCTTGTCTCTACATTTCCTCTGCCCTTCCCGGTTTCCTGACTCATTGTCCTGGGGACCTAAGAGGCAGGCACATCCCCAGTATGATGCCTTCTTTGAGATGGGTGACCAAGAAGAAGCCCCCAGCAGAAGGGCTCTGTGGGAGTCAGAGGACATCCCGAAAGCTAGATGGAAATATTCCCCTCCCCGGGACCACTGGATACTGCCCAGTTGCTAGGATGTGAAGAGTCAGTTCTCAAAGTCATGATTCAACATTCAGCAAAATATTTACTGAGTGCCTGCCATGTGCCAGACTCACACCCAGCATCCCAGCTGGGCATCTTCATGCTATGCAAGAGATAGATGAGGTGCCCAGCCCTGCCACCCACACCATGGGTCCCTGCCAGCCTGCTGGGGAGACCAGCCAATTCACACTGAGGTGTTGATGGCTGATAGGGCTGCGGCAACATCAGCATGCTAGGGGCAGCTGGAGCCAGCAATGCTGGAGCCAAAAAATTCTGTGACTCACCCTCGGTGGCGGTTCAGATGTGGGCCCAGGGAGTCAGGGGACATACGTTGAACAAGGTTATCCATTCTTATCCAACCAAAGGCTAGAGGGCACCGCCTACTCCTCTGGACCTTGTACAAAGTCCTGGAGTCACCCACGAAGAAATAAGACACAACCAGTTAGGTCAGCCATCAGGCATTGCTGCGCAGGAGGGGGGATCAGGAGGGAGGGGGGGGTCAGGAGGGGGAGGGTCAGGAGAGTTGCAGGAATGGGAGGAGTCTGGGAGGTTGGGGAGTTTGAGGAAAGGGCACAAACCAAACCAATACCTGCTCTGGTGGCTGAAATGAAACTGGAAGATAAATGAATTGGCCAAGGTGGTCTCCCGTGACTGCAATCTCAGCACCCAGGAGGCTAAAGCCAGAGCATCTCTGCAAATTTGAGTCCAGCCTAAGCTACATAGTGACTTCTAGACAAGCCTGAGCTACAACATGAGCAAACCCCCCCCAAAGGGGGGAGGGTTGGTGGAGATGTAGTTCAGTTAGTAGAATGCTTAGACTGCACAAAGCCCTGTTCAGTTCCCTAGCACCACATAAAACTGGGCATGAAGTCACAGGCCTGTAATTCCAGCACTTGGGAGGGGAAGGCAGGAGGATCAGAGACCCAGAGTAATCCTTGGCTACATGGTGAATTCAAGGTCCATCCTGGGCTACATGTGACCCTGATTAAAAACAAAAACAAAAACAAAACAAAAAAAACCAAGAACACACAACAAAGCAAAGTCACTGCTTTGGTGGATGTCGGGCACCCCCCCCCAGTTGATTTAAGGTTCATTGTACCCCCAATCAGGGTCTCAGTGAAAAGAGACGGGGACCCGTGAAAAGAACCAGTCAGCAGCCTCATGGCCTCACAAGAAAAGACTGTAGGGCTAGAAAGGGCTGCTGGCCTTAGTCTTCATTGGCTGAACTTGGAGTCACCCAGGAGACACACCTCTGGGTAAGTCTGTGAGATGTTTCCAGAAAGTTTCACTGAGGGAAGAATCATCCTAAATGTGGATGGTGCCATCCCATGGGCTGGGGTCCTAGACTCCCCTGTTACATCTTCATGGTCATGATAAGATCACTTTGACATGAGCAAACTTGAAGGAGAAAGGGTTATTTTCCTTCAGAATTCAAGGTATAACCCATCCAGGCAACAGGAGTGGAAGGAGGTCACGTGACAGCCGTAGTCTGGAAACACGGGGATCGGATGCATACTGGTGTTCATCTCCACTCTGTACAGCCCAGGGTCACCTGACCAATGAATGACCCTGCTCATGACCAAGATGGATCTTCCCACATCAATTAGTACAACTGAGGTAATTCCCCCAAAAGCTTGCTCAGAGGCCCATCTCCCAAGTGATTCTATCCTGTCAGACTGACAGCACAGGATTTAAAGAGGGAAAGGAAAAGGCCGGCTGAGCAACAGTAGTCATCTCTTCCTGCTTCCTGAAGCATCATACTCAGCTGCCTCACGCTCCCTGCCATACCTTCCTGGTCATACGGACTGATTTCCCTCACACGGTGGGCCAGGATCAACCCCTTCCCTATGTCCATCTGTTGGGTTGTTGCAAGAACTCCCTTCTGGAGAGGTAAACATATGTCTATCCCCTCCTTACAGGCTTCCAGTGACAAACCAAAGAAAGCTACAATCCAGCTAACCTTCCCAGCCTGTGCACTCTAGCACCAAAGGCCACATGCAATTAGAGCAGAATTACATACAAATGACCAGGCAGTGCAGGAGGGAGCAGCTTGACTCTCAGGAGAGGGTCTAGTGACCCTGTCCCACCCCTCCTTCTATAATGGAATGTCAACAGCCATCAAGGCTGATCTTAGGGTTTCCTGCAAAATAGTCATAGCCATGCTGATAAAGATGGCACTGTCATATTTGGAAGCACAGCTATCTTGCCAAGGAATGAGAAAAGTAACTAAGATAGAAAATTGCTACCAAAAAGAGGGTTGTCACTGTGAAGAATGTGACCATGGGGTCTGCAGGCCTTCACACTGGTGTGTGAGAAGAATGGAGAAGCCTTTGGTAAGCCTTAGAGTTCTGTGATCAGTTTGATGGGCCACTCTGATCAGAGACAGGAAGACCAGACTGCTGAGAAAAGTGTTTGTAGCAAAGCCCAGGCTCGTGAGATTTCAGAACGGGGCACTTGGCCATTTGTACTATCGTCTGGCTGAGAGTGGCTGCCATTCTGCCCATGGCTTGAGCTAAAAGCAATGGACCAAGATGTTTAGTAGAATGTCAAGACAGGGCACTCAAGCTGCAGGGTGACTGCTCACTGCTTTTAGTCAGTTCTGCCATGAGAGAGTTCTAGAGATGAGGAAAATGAGCAGAGTGATAAGGAAAAAAAGGGTATGAGTTTAAAGATGTAGAGAAGATAGATGCCGGAAGAAGCTGAAAATGTGAAGAGATTAGCGCCATTATAAAGAAACCCTGAACTCTGCCCTGAGACAATAAAACACGGAGCCGCTTTGAAGACAAGGCTGCCAAGCATAAAGGTGAAAATTCCCAACGCAGACTCAAGTCTGGAAGGAGAACACCACTGAGGGGCTCCCTGCTGGACAACTGGATAGGCAAGTTCAGCTGACATGGCTCACAGAGACCAGACTACTTCTCAATGCATCCATTCAATGTCCAGATCATGGAAGCTTGCACCAAGGTTCCAGAAAAACCACTGAGGCCAGGTAATGTGTGGCAAGGTTGGTTTCCCTGTACGGAGTCTAGTGTGCAAAGCTTTGAAAGTGAACCCTAAATTGTACTGGAGCCCCTAGGATACTGGTCCTCAATCTGTGGGTTGTGACCCACTCAGGGGTCCCACAATTCTTTCACAGGGGTCACATACCAGACATTTTGCATACCATAGATTTGTGTTACAATTCATAACAGTGGCAAAACTACAGTTATGAATTAGCAACAAGAAAAAGTTTATGGTTGGGGGTCACCACAGAATGAGGAACTGTATTAAAGGGTCTCAGCATTAGGAATGGAGAGATGGCTCAGTGGGTAAGAGCACCAACTGCTCTTCTGAAGGTCCTGAGTTCAAATCCCACAACCACATGGTGGCTCACAACCACCTGTAATGAGGTCTGATGCCCTCTTCTGGTGCATCTGAAGACAGCTACAGTGTACTTATTTATAATAATAAATAAAAAAAAATTTTTTTTACAAAAAGGAAGGTTGAGAACCATTGCTCTAACTTGTTGACTATACCAGGGCTCCACCAAGGAGAACTACAGGCCCAGAACTGAGCTGACCTGAGAAAGGCTACATGGACTGCATGCTGCAGAACTCCAGGAGTGGACTACCCAAGCCTATTGGAACCCAGACACTGCTGCCACAAGCTCCGGACGCCAGACAAGGAATTGGAGGATTTTCCCTCAAAAGTCTTCACATTACTCTGGTCCAACCTTTTCCCTGCTACCTCCATGTTCTTCCCTGACAGAACGGGGCTGTTTGTTCTGCGCCATTCACTTTTGCAGATCTACGTGAGCACAGATAGAACATGCACGTGCGCCTATCTGTCCGTTGTCGTCACCGTGCAGCCTGGCGTTGGCATCAGTGACTCTGATGGCCAGCCATGCTGCCCTTTCCACGATGGCTTCAAGGTTCTTGGAGGAAAGGCTGAGAATGACTCAGCTCAGTAAGCTATCCGTAGCACATCGGGAGCACTTCCAACTGCTGCTGAGAACCAGAGACCTGAAGCTGATGATAGGCAGCATGAGTTTGGTCATCTTGTTCCCATATCCAATTCTGAGCATCAGAACCTTGCCCTTGAGTCCTCCCCACACCCAGGTGCTGATACTTCTGGGTTCCTGCCAGGCAGGCTTCATTCTGACACATCCATTTGACCGGTGCCAGGTGCATTTCTTGGACCTCTTTCTGGAGATCTTGGGCTTCACCAGAGGTTGGAGGGCAGCCATGATGCTGCACAGGAGGTGGCAGCCACCTGGCAGGCTGCACCGAGGGAGAAAGTAGTCTATGCCATTTCATATTGGAAATACATATCTTGTATATATCTTTATTTTACAGGGGCTCAAAGAGATAACTATGAGTCTCAGGTGAAATCCCAGATTTTCAGCAGTATTGGAACTATTAAGATTTTGGGGACTCAGCCAAGCTTGATGGCGCACGCCTTTAATCCCAGCACTCGGGAGGTAGAGGCAGATGGATCTCCGAGTTCAAGGGCAGCCTGATCTACAGAGAGAGTTCCAGTATACCAGGGCTACAAAGAAACCCTGTCTCAAACAAACAAACAAACAAACAAACAACAACAATAACAAAAAAATATTTTGGGTGGGGCAGGGGGAATTCATACAATGAACAGATGTGAGCTTTTGAGGGAAAAGGCTGAAGTGTTACAGGTAAAAATAATTGGTTTGGCTATTGGATTGAGGAAGAATGGGCTTGTGATTGTGAACTGATCTTCATTGTCAACTAGATCAGATTTGGAATTACCTAAGAGACATGCCGTTTTGCCTGCCAAGGGTATTTCCAGAGAGGTTTAACTGAAGGTGGAAGTCAGAGCCTGAACATGGGCAATACCATCCTATGACCTGGGGGCACAGACTGAATGACTGTAATTCTCTTCTCTCTGCCTCCTGACTGACAACTTGATCCAACCAACCTCCTCACATGGCCATGGGTGTGAGCCACTCTGGGCTCTACACCTTCATGCTGTGAGGGACTGTGTTTCCTCAAACCGCAAGCCTTTCTTAAATCGCTCCTGTTGGATAGTTTGTTCCTGTGGTTAGACTATGCGTTCACTGATCCACTGGAGCATGAATGGGCTTGAGGGGCCTGGTCTGGTGGGCCCTAAGGATACTGGTCTACCACTGAGGTGCTCTCATCATCCATGAGGAAGTCCTGTCACCCATTTGATCATGCTCCCAGATGGTCTGGTAACCTGTTTCCTTGAGAGCCTCCATGGCACTTGGGCTTCTCTACCTCTCTGAAACTTGGCTCCATCAGGACTCTGAGGTGGCCCCTCTCAGAGCCCTCCAACGTTCCCATGGCCTTGACCTCAGGTTTTCTTTGCTTTCACTCAGGGTCCTCTAGACCCCCAAAGCTCTGCCCCTCCTCTCCTTCCACAAGAAGCCAACTGTATTAGCTACCTTTCTGCTGCTCTGGTAAGACAGCACAACGAAGACAACTCATAAAAGAGTTTGTTTAGGGCTGACAGTCCAAGAGGGTTAGAGTCCATGATGGCAGAGCAGAGGCAGCAAGCAAAAGGTGGTGGGATCAGAACCCACACACACCTCCAGCCACAAACAGAAGGAGAGAGAGCTCACTTGAAACTATAGGAGTCTTGTTGAAACCTCAATGCCCGCCCCCGGTAACCAGCAAGGGTGTACCTTCTGATCCTCTTCAAACAACTACTAACTGAGAACCAACCACTCAAATGCTGGAGACTTACGGGAGACATCTTTATTTAAGTCACCGCACCTGTTTCTACGCTGTCCTACAGCTCTCCTGAAGGATGGGGGAATGCCAGGATGGGGGCTGAACAATACATACCCATGGAATCCCTTCTTCCCTCTCCTACTTTCCAGTGCTGGGCTGTGTGGTCTGAAAACGTCCCACTCCTGACTTCTGAGAATAAAGCTTTCCTGTCTTATCACATGACCATCTCAGCAACTCCTACAGGTGGAGATTAAGCATCTCTCTCCCTGCGCAGCCTTCCTTTCCGTGCTCTCAGGGATCCCTCCTGGTGGGGGCCCTTAAACCCCATCATCCACCAGCCCACACCTTCTCGACACAGAGCTTTAGCCGACTCTGTGGATGCTGGGTTTCTAGAAGCTCCATGATAATCATGAGTCAGGCTGGCAATGTCTTTCTGGAGTGTATAGCACGGCTGGTTCTGGACTGTATAGCATGGTTGGGTCTGGACTGTATAGCATGGTTTGTTCTTGCATCTCACATTTGTTCATCCCTGGGGCCCCTTGAGTCCCTATTTTCTCCGTCTCTCATAAGCAGCTTCTCTGTGAGCTCTTGTCTTCCAGAAACTGCCACAAAGATGTGTTTCCAGCCTTTGTAATATGTATCTTGGAGCGTTGGGAAAGAAGCGAGAGAGAGAGAGAGAGAGGGAGAGAGAGAGAGAGAGAGAGAGAGAGAGAGAGAGAGAGAGAGAGAGAAACATTTGACATTAAAATAAAAGCTTTATAAAATAAAATAAAAGTAGCTGTTGGAATTCTGAGACATTAACCATCTTTTCTACATTGACTTGTGGTTCTCATGGGCAATGTCCAAGAGCCTGGAAGGGGCTCTGGAGGAGAGAGTGACCAGCCTCCCACAAGAATATTATGGGCTGTCCACTCTGGGCTCCAGAACCCTCACTCTCCCCCCAAACCCCAGCCTGCTTCTTCTGCTGGAGAGAGTAACTTCTTGCCACCACTTCTTTGTGGGTAACTCATGTGATCTCAGGGAAGCTTAGAGTTCCCCTTTCATTGTTTGTCCTTAAAATCACAGGCTAATTAAGGAACACACCCCCTGATGGCAGAGCTCGGTGGTAGATGACTTGCTGGCCATGAAAAGCCCCAGATCCCATACTCAGCACCATGACAGATTTTAAAATAGACAGACAGATGTGGGGGTAACCGCCACATCCAGGAGACCAAGGCAAGAGGATGGCAGCAGGTGTTAGGCACTCTGGGCTATAGAGAAAGAACCAGGCAAGTCAAGGCAGAATCCTGACTCAGTAACATGGTGATGGGTCTACCTATTGGCAGGGACTGACAGCTAAATTTCCAAATACTTTGCAAACTTCAAGTGGTTGGCATCACATTAGCATCTTGATAAGGCAGAACAGCAAATGCCACAAAACAGGACAACCCCTGAACAGAGCCAGACGGTCCAGGCAGAGCCAGGCACAGAGTCCAAATGGGGAAATGGCCCAGAGAAAATGGGCTACAGATACACAGGGGTGCCCTTGGCCAAGCTGAACTGCTCCTCACACTCCTGGTGACTCATCCTGACTTATTGGGCAAGAGGTAGGGCCTCTGGGTTCTGAGACAGAGGTCATGGCTGAGGCTATCTCCTGGCTGGTGTGAGACTCACAGGACAGTATCTAACTTGGCCACATGGGGGTTTAGCCTAGCTTGAGGGGAGGTGCAAAGCAAAGGCCCTGCTTCCGTTCCCAGGTGAGCTGTAAATTTCAGGTCTCTGTCTTGGGGGGCGGGGGGACACCTCTAAACCATAGCCTAGCTGTCCCCCACCCCAGGCATGACCTGGGCAGCCACGTCATGCCTGCCACAGAGGAAACATGGAGAAACCAGCTTGAGCCACCTCCACAGGGTGGGAGCCACTTCCCAGCCTGTTCCTCCTCCCCCTCTTCCCTCCAGGGTAATGAGTGATTCTGCTAATTGCTGCTAATGAGCTACATAGGGCCAGTCAGGGTTTCTGCAGCCAGGAGGCTGACAGGGTGGGGAGCTGCAGGTGTGTGAAAGAGCAGCAGCATCAGGGAGTGGCCACTGTGCTTGCTGGGTGGTCCCTGACCCCGGCTCCTGCTTCCATACCTGTCTCTTCAAGCCACCTTCGTTCTGGGGGACCTGAACTTTGAGCAGGTGTCTCAAAGAGAGTCCTTCTAATCAGATGCTCAGAAATTGGCACCATGATCCCCAGTTGCTCAAGACTTGGGTTGGGGAATCATCCTTGATTCATTCCTTCCTTCCCACCTACACCTGTCTTCCACATTGCATGAACATTGTGAAGGCCTGGAAGATCCCAGTGGATCCGAGGACTTTTCTCCATGGCCACAGACCCCACAGGTAAACCCAGACACTGCAACGGCCTTAGTCCAGGCTGTTCTGATCATTAGAGAAGTTTCCCAAGACAGAGCATAGGCAGAGACCCACCCACATCCAAACAGGAGGTGGAACTCGGGGAACCCTGCAGAAGAGAGGGAGGAAGGATTGTAGGAGCCAGGGAAGTCGAGGATACCTGGAGAACAGAGCCCACAGAATCAACCAAGCAGGGCTCACAGGGGCTCACAGGGACTGAAGCAGCAATCGCAGAGCCTGCATGGGTCTGCTCTAGGTCCTCTGCATATGGTGTGCTTGTTTAACTTGGGGTTTTTGTAGGACTCCTAACAGTGGGAATGGAGTTGTCTCTGACTCTTCTGCCTGCTCTTGGAACCCTTTTCCTCCTACTGGGTTATCTCTTCCAGCCTTGATATGAGGGTTTGTGCCTAGTCTTATTGCATCTTACTGTGTAATATTCGGGTGATGTCACTGGGGGCTGCTCTTTCCAACGGGAAAAGGAGCTCAGTGGATCTGGAGGAGAGAGGAGGTGGCGGCGACTTGGAGGAGTGAAGGAAAGAGAGGCTTCCATCTGGATGCATTGTATGAGAGAAGAAGAAACAAAAAGACACGAAAAGAGATGCATTAGGGCCAGTGTGATGGTTCTTCAGGTCAAGAATGGCGCTTGCTGCCAGGTCTGACAACCTGAATTATACCAGAACTCACATGGTGGAAGGAGCGAACCAAATCCCGTAACCTGTCCTCTGTCTTCTACAAATATGTTGTAGTGTGCCAGTGTTAGTGTGCACACACATGCATGAACACACATATAAATGAAATACTAGCAACATTTTAAGGTCATCCTCAGCTACATGGCAAGACCCAGGCCATTGTGGGCTACTGGAGGCGCTGCCTCAAATAAACAAACTTAAACAAAGCCACATTAGATCTAGTTTTCTAGTCAAAGCCTCCTGTGACCGCTGCTTTTGGAGGGAGTCTAAGCTTTTGGCTGGCTGACCACTCTGCCTTCTCCCTTACTGCTCTGTGCTCTTTCCTGGGTAGCCACACTGGCCTGCTATTTCTGCTCTGCCCTTTCGGCACAGTGCCTTTGCGCACGCTGCACTGTGCGCCTAAGAGCCCCAGCCATGTCCAGAGTTGGCGTCTTCTCTTCAGGCTTAGAGCAAGTGCCATCCTCTCTATCACTCATCTCTGCTCAGAAACATAAGGGAGGCTTGAGGTGGAAGGTGAAAGCGCTGGGTGGGAGCTACCAAGGATGCGTTACAGCATCTGCTTTACCTCGCTCTGCTTACAAGTGTCTAACTGGAGGCAAAGGAGGCACAAAAGAAGAGTTGCTTGGCACGCAGCTGCCACTAAAGTCCTGAGTACTGGGACACAGCAGGTGGCGCCAACTACATAGGCTCATGTCCCTCCTTTGACTCTAAACACAGAGTGATTTGAGTCCTCTTTTGAGCATGTCATAAATATACCTTTAAAAAAAACCCTTTAATTATTTCCATGTGTAGGACTATTTTGTGTACATAAATGCATGTATACCATGTGTGTGCCTGGGACAGTCAGGACAGGGCATACAATTCCTTGGAACTAGAGTTACAGATAGCTGTGAGCCACCGTCTAGGTACTGGAAGCCAAGCCTGGGTCCTCTGTAAGTGCTCTTAACTGGTGAGCCATCCCTCCCTCCACAGCAGGCTGCATGTCATAAAAGTTTCCTTCGCTGACTGTTAAGCAGCAACTCCGAGATAGTTTTAAAGGAGCCATCATTGTGCCTGTTGGGACCTTTTGCAAACCATTTATTCATCTCACTAAAGCTTTGTTTATTAGTTTATTTATGACAGGGTCTCACTACGTAGCCTTGGCTATTCTAGAACTCACTCTGTAGACCAGGCTGGCTTCCAACTCACAGAGACCCACCTGCTTCTGCCTCTTGAGCACAGAAATCAAAGGTGTGTACCACCTCCCACAGATCACTAAGGTATTCTTAAAAGTGTTTACTGTAGGTTTTTATTTGTTTTTGAGACAAGATCTTACATTGTAGTAAAGGCTTGCCTATCTCTTACCATGTAGCCCAAAGCTAGCCTTGAACTTGCCTCAGCCTCCTGAGTGCTGAAGCTACAGGTATAAATTAACAGGCCCACAGTAATACGCTCGTTGTTAACAAATTTACTCTAATTATGATCTCAATGTCATGAGCACAAGAACTGACTTTGAAAGACTTTCAAACGGACACAGGAATTCGGTGTATCATCCAGCAGACCCTTTGCAGTAATTCGATCTGTAGGGTTGTGTGTGCCTTTGTCTTCTGCTCAGCTATCTGTCCCCTTTGTTTGACAATAAAAATTATTTCAGGGGGCAGCAGGATGGCTCAGCAGGCACAGGTGTTTGACACACAAACCTTGCTAGCTGAATTTGACCCTAGAACACATAGAAAGAGACAACTCTGCTAAGTTGTCCTCAGACCTCACGTGTGCACTGTGGCATATACACGTGCATTTTAAAAATTATTTCAAATGCTGTATTTGATTGCTCTGTAAGATAAGAACCACCTTTAAGATTTATTTTATTTTATTTATTTCTATTTATCTATTTACTTACTTTTATTTTGAGGCAGGGTTTCTCTGTGTAGCCTTGGCTGTCTTGGAACTTGCTCTGTAGACCAGGTTGGCCTTGAACTCAGAGAGATCTACCTGCCTCTGTCTCCTGAGTGCTGGGATTAAAGGAGTCACTATACCCTGCTTATCTTTGTTTTTATTTATTTATTTATTTATTTATTTATGTGTATGTGTGCACATATCCATTATGTGTGTGAGCACCTAAGGAGGTATAAAGAATGTTGGAGTCCCTGGTGCTGGAGTTAAAGATGACTGCAAGTTGCCCATATGGATGCTGAGAACAGAACTTGAGTCCTCCAGAAGATCAGTAAACATCCTTAATCAAGCCCACCCCAGGCCCAGCCACCTCCCCCCCATCTTGTGGATCTGCTGTGTGCCCTCAGCTACTGCTCCAGCACCATGCCTGCCTGCCTGCTGCCATCCTCCCAGCCATGATGGTCATAGACTTACCCTCTGACACTGTAAGCAAGATCTCAATAATGCTTTCTGCTATAAGTTGCTTTGGTCATGGAGTCTCTCCACAGCAACAGAACAGTAACTAAGACAGACAAAGCACTCATGCACATAAAAAAAAATCTTAAAAATAAATAAAAATCACCAATCAAGTAATTAAAAGAAAGTCTCAAAATTTTTCCTCAGTTCAACAAGCTATAGACTATATATTTCTATTTTTTATTATTAGATGCATACTACTACACCGATTGGATTCAAATTATAATATAGTCTGGCACTTTCCCATGCCACAAAGCCATTCATGACAAGGCTATTAATGCCTGTATAATATGCCATTATAAAGTGCAACAGCATTTACTTAAGTATGTATCTTCTCAGACTGGACACCCATTCCTTTGAACTGTTGCACATAATGTCTCAATAAAACCTGCTCAAAAATCCTTGAAAGCGTCTCTAATTACTTCCTCAAGTTGAGAAATAGCTAGACTAGCGGTAATAAATTTATTTGCAGCTGTCAATAATGTATTTTATCAGATCATGCCCAGAAAGTGATAGCAATTCCTCTCTCTCTCTCTCTCTCTCTCTCTCACACACACACACACACACACACACACACACACACACACACACACTACACACACACACACACTACACACTTTTCCTCTTTTGACAAGATATCACTATGTGTCCCAGGCTGGCCCTGAGCTCAGGACCCTCCTTCCACCTCACAAGTTCTAGAATTACAACTGTGTGTCACCCCACCTCTTCCTTATATTTATCACAAAAAAAGAAAGAAAGAAAGAAAGAAAGAAAGAAAGAAAGAAAGAAAGAAAGAAAGAAAGAAAGAAAGAGAAAAAGAAAAAGAAAAAGAAAAAGGAAGGAAGGAAGGAAGGAAGGAAGAAAGAAAGAAAGAAAGAAAGAAAGAAAGAAAGAAAGAAAGAAAGGAAGGAAGGAAGGAAGGAAGGAAGGAAGGAAGGAAGGAAGGAAGGAAGGAAGGAAGGAAGGAAGGAAGGAGGAAGGAAGGAAGGAAGGAAGGAAGGAAGAAAGAAAGAAAGAAAGAAAGAAAGAAAGAAAGAAAGAAAGAAAGAAAGAAAGAAAGAGAAAAAAGAAAAAGGAAAAGAAAAGAAAAAAGAAAGAAAACAAATATGTCCCTCATATCCTGGTGAGGTTTGAAAATTTTGTCTTTCTTGCCCTTGAGACCAGAAGTCATTTTTTGGTGGCTAGTGATTTGGCCACGAGGCTTGTGGTAAGAAGAGCGAGTTTGAGGGCAGAGTGAACAGAAAAGTGTCTCGCTAGGAACAGAAGGGGCAGAATTTCCTCAACTCCAAAATGGAGGGTCTGGCTCCCCAAAAGGGACACAGGAATCTCTGGAGAAGATGTTCCAGTGACAGATCCCAGCCCTCGGGTACCAGGTCCTAGGGCTGATCTCCTCTGATCAAGAGTCAGTCCCTCATTTCTGCTCTGCACAGGCTGCACCAACAACCTGAACTTGACCCACTCCTGCAGCCCCACATCTCCTAAGCACAGCCATGTTCAGCCATGTTCAGCCATTGTTCTGAAGGAACTAAACTGGATGCCAACTGTGAATTGCTCAGGAGCCACGCCCAGGGGCTGGCACTCAGCCTATAAGTGCTGAGCCCTTGCTGCTTTTGCAGAGGACCCAAGTTCAGTGCTCAGCATCTACAGGGTGGTTCACAATCATCTGTCACTCCAGTTCCAAGGGATGCAATGCCTCCTTAGGACTCTCCTGGGCACTGAGCACGCATGTGGTTTGCATACACACATGCAGGCAAAATCCTTGCACACAAAAAATGAAATAAGTAAATCTTAAAGACTTTTTTTTTTTAATGAGGCATTTTCCTAAGCCTCCCAATGCCCTCTGTGCACAGGTTCTTTAGTTTCTGTTCTAGGCTTTGCTCAGATTTGCCACAAGAGTGACTGCGGCTGGGTGACGGTGGCACAGGCCTTAAACCCCAGCACTCGGGACGCAGAAACAGCAGATAGAGTTCTGTGAGTTCCATGCCAGCCAGGGTTTCAGAGTCAGACCCTGTCTCAAACTATCCAAAAAGTAAACAAACAAACAAACAAACAAACAAATAGTAGATGCCTGCTCAAACAGGGACTTCCGGTGTCTCCTGCAAACCTGTTTCTGAGAGTTCCTGACCTGTATAAAACTGCTCATTAAACACTGAGTGGTGCAAGAAGCGACCCAAAGGAGTGGCAGACGTCCTGGCCTGGGATAATGGTTAGTTTTTTAAATTTCTTCTGCTTCCTCTCTGAACTCCAAGTCTTTCCGAAGTTGCCTCCTACAGACCTGTGATTTCTCACAAGGTTTGTGGTTCCAGATTCACAGTTTGCAGGACTGGGGACCCTGAGATCATCTGGAATTCTGTTCAAAACAACCGTGGCAGCTCTGCTGGACATGGTTCCCCCGCTCCCCCACTTGACTACTCTGTCTAAGGTATCACCTTCCCTACTGTATACACAAAGATGTGAGCTCAGGAGAAGAGCTGGACCTGGATCACATGGCTTCTTTGTAGGAAGGCTGGGAATCGAATGTTACAGGGCCATTTTAAGATCTTGACAAGCTTGTGGAATTGCAGTTTGGAAATACCCTCCAGTAGCTTCCCACATATCCCTTACAAAAGAAAACAATGAGCTCGGGACTATATACCTTGCATTGCAGTTCACAAGTGAACACATTGTGTTCATTACTTTAACAGAGAAGCAAGTTTTCCAGTCTTATACCTTTACATCAGCCCTTCTTTGTCCTTATAACCAAAAAGATGGCTGAAACCTCCCTTAGCCCACTCCATGTATACCCCTCCTCCTCCTCCCTGGCACCATGCCCTCACATTAAATGGGGTAACTGTAACAGGATGTCTCTGTTACAAATAGCAAAATCCATATTACTCCTCATAATGGCAACAGATACATAAAATAGCCAGTGTGAAGGCTCATGCCCCAGGGAGGTGAAGAAAAGAGAGCCAGTTAAAGGTTAACCTGGGGTTTCGTCACTTTTTTATTGCTATGATAAGATACCATGACCAAAGCAACTTTTAAAAGAAAGCATTTATTCAGGGCTTACACTTTCAGACGGTTAGAGTCCATGATCTCACGGCACGGAGCATGGTGGCAGGCAGGCAGACCTGCAGGAAGGGTGCTTTAGCATTGGCTGGGCTCTCACACCTTGAGAAGTAGACACTGGGCTGAGAGACCTAACTGAGAATGGCATTGGCTTCTGAAACCTCAAACCAGCCCCAGTGACACACCTACTCCAGCAAGGCCACACCTCCTAATCCTTCCCCCAAAACAGTTCCACCAGCTAGAGAGCAAGTGTTCAGATCTGTAAGCCCAGGGAAGCCATTCTCATTCAAACCACCGCACTGGACTGCAGAACCAGTTTGAGGCCAGCATGGGCTCCATGAGACTGTTAAAAGAATAAAAATGAACCAAAGGATTTCAACTACTAAGTGAAGCAATATATTACGGACACATCCAGGAAACACTTGTCCAGGAAGGCAAATTTTGTAAACGACCTTACTAATAAGTTCAGGAAAGTCCTCAATCACAAGATGTTCCCAAGACTTGGAGGCTCTCTCACCATGAGGCAGTTTTAAACTACTTCAGTTGTTTAATCCTGTAGAAACAAGATCCTAGCCAGGCCACACCTCCCCACCCCACCCCACCTCACCCCACCCCCGTCTTGCAGACCCCAAAACCATGGTCCCTCATTTTTGTCCTCTCCATCTTCATTCTAGGCAGAGCTTACAAGGCAGAGCTCCTTGCACCCAATGCACAGCAAACTCTACTGTTGGACCAGCCGGGTGTCAGTAGTGTTTTCTAGGGGCTAGTTATGTGATAGGATCTAGACATGGAAGCAGGCATGTCTGCGGATGAAACCTTGACACAGTGAGTTAAATGCTCTGCCCAAGCATGCAATGGTGGGAGCTCCTGGAAAACCCAGCCTTCCTGCCACCTGCCTCCGCTGAGTCTGCCCTGTGTTGCCCAGGTGGTGTCTGTTCGGGTGACTCAGAGGAAGTGCTCCTCCCAGGGCCTCCTTAGGAGTCCTGCTGGGAAAAAATATAAACTAAGAGACCGGCGGTTAATTAACTCCGGCCAATTAGTGTCTGGACTTCTGCGGATGCCCAGACAAGAGGAAGTATGGTCACTGAGGAGTCACTCGCTGGTGCCTGGAAGGTCGATAGGCCGACTTCACAGAGGCAGCTGGGAAGTGATAGTTACCGGGTGGCTGTTGGGGTTACTCGAATGCCAGGGGTACCTAGCAAAATGGTCGTAGAGAGCCTGATGAGCAGACTGCGAATGTCCCCGATCCCTACCACTCCTGTGCGCGACCCAGAAAGGCATCACCATCGCTTTGGGGAGCAGAACAGGATTGGAAACAGCCAGCAACCGACTGAGGTTGCCACCTAGCGGCTGGGTGCAGAGTCTCAGGCCTCACTGCTCCGTCTGCTGAATCCATACGCATAACTGAACCTCTAGAGCTGATGGCTAAATTATCGTGAATTTTGCACAATGGAGAGTAAAAACATTTTGAGCGCATTAGCCTAGCATTCTCAAAGCTCTGGGTTTAATCACCAGCACTTAGCACACTCACACATTCGGGAATTAGGATGCTGGAGCAAAGATTCAGTGGTTAGGAGCACTGATTGCTCTCCCAGAGAACCTGGGTTTAATCCCCACAACCCACAGGGCAGCTCCGGGCTGTCTGTAAGCCCCAGGAGAGCTGATGCCCTTTTCTAGCCTTCTTGTGCACCCGGCACACAAGTGGTGCATAGACATATATACCAGGCAAAACACTTATACAAATAAATAAATACCTCAAAATTTACATTCAATTAGAAGCCAGGCATGGGGCTTCATGCCCCTGATCTCTTGGGAGGCTGAGACAGGCTGATTGCTGTGAGTTTAAGGACAGTGTTCTAAGCCAACTATGCACCAGAGTAGGACCCTTCTCAAAAAAATTAATAAATAAATAAAATAAAAGAGGAGCCAGGTGGTGTCACATGACTCTAATGTCAGCACTTGGAAGGCAGAGGCAAGTGGATCTCTGTAAATCTGAAACATAAACAACAGAGCAAGTTCTAGGACACCCAAGACAAATTACCCTGGGTGGTGGTTTGAATATGCTTGCCCCGTGGGAAGCGGCACTATTAAGAGGCGTGACTTTGTTGGAATAGGTGTGGCCTTGGTGGAGGAAGTGTGTTACTGTAGTTACTGTACTGGCAGGCCTTGAGGTCTCCAAATGCTCAAACTCTGCCCAGTGCAGAAGAGTCTCCTCCTGGCTGCCTTTGGATCGTGATGTAGAACTCTTGGCTCCTTCTCCTGCACCATGTCTGCCTGCACACTGCCATGCTTCTCACCATGATGATAATGGACTGAACCTCTGAAACTAAGCCAGTCCCAACTAAATGTTTGCCTTTATAAGAGCTACCTTGGTTATAGTGCCTCTTCACAGCAGACACCTAACTCAGACACCCTGTCTCAAAAAAGCCAAACAACAACAATAAAATATGTAGTGAGTTCGGGGGAACACAACTGTTTTCTTCTTTCTTCTTTTATTAGCTATTTTCTTTATTTACATTTCAAATGCTATCTATCCCCTTTTCTAGTTTCCCCTCCGAAAATCCCCTATCCCCTTCCCCCTACTCCTGCTCCCCAACTCACCTACTCCCTCTTACTGGTCCTGGCATTCCCCTATACTGGGACATAGAACCTTCACAGGACCAAGGGCCTCTCCTCCCATTGATGACCGACTAGGTCATCCTCAGCTACATATTCAGCTAGAGCCATGAGTCTCTCCGTGAGTTTTCTTTGATTGGTAATTTAGTCCTAGGGAGCTCTAGGGTTACTGGTTAGTTCATATTGTTGTTTCTCCTAGGGGGCTGCAAACCCCTTCAGCTCCTTGGGTACTTTCTCTAGCTCCTCCATTGGGGACCCTGTGTTCCGTCTAATGGATGACTGTGAGCATCCACTTCTGTATTTGCCAGGCACTGGCAGAGCCTCTCAGGAGACAACTATATCAGGCTCCTGTCAGCAAGCTCTTGTTGGCCATTTTC
The DNA here is from genome assembly GCF_000001635.26 of Mus musculus. NCBI lineage: Eukaryota > Metazoa > Chordata > Mammalia > Rodentia > Muridae > Mus > Mus musculus. The sequence goes on from NC_000083.6 coordinate 24,017,586, forward strand.
AATAGTGTCTGGGTTTGGTGGTTGTTTATGGCATAGATCCCCAGGTAGGGCAGTTTCTGGATGGTCCTTCCTTCAGTCTCTGCTCCAAACTTTGTCTCTGTAACTCCTTCCCTGGGTATTTTGTTCTCCCTTCTAAGAAGGATCAAAGTGTCTACACTTTGGTCTTCCTTCTTCTTGAGTTTCATGTGTTTTGCAAATTGTATATTGGGTATTCTGAGCTTCTGGGCTAATATCCACTTATCAGTGAGTGCATATCATGTGTGTTCTTTTATGATTGAGTTATCTCACTTAGGATGATATCCTCCAGATCCATCCATTTGTCTAAGAATTTCATAAATTCATTGTTTTTAATAGCTGAGTAGTACTCCATTGTGTAAATGTACCACATTTTCTGTATCCATTCCTCTGTTGAGGGACATCTGGGTTCTTTCCAGCTTCTGGCTATTATAAATAAGGCTGCTATGAACATAGTGGAGCATGTGTCCTTATTATAAATTGGAATATCTTCTGGGTATATGCCCAGGAGTGGTATTGCTGCATCTTCTGGTAGAACTATGTCCAATTTTCTGAGGAACCGTCAAACTGATTTCCAGACTGATTGTACAAGCTTGCAGTCCCACCAGCAATGGAGGAGTGTTCCTCTTTCTCCACATCCTCACCAGCATCTGCTGTCACCTGAGTTTTTTGATCTTAGCCATTCTGACTGGTATGAGGTGGAATCTCAGGGTTGTTTTGATTTGCATTTTCCTACTGATTAAGGATGTTGAAATTTTTTTTAGGTGCTTCTCAGCCATTCAGTGTTCCTCAGTTGAGAATTCTTTGTTTAGCTCTGTACCCCCCCCCCCCTTTTTTTTTTTTTTTTTGAGACAGGGTTTCTCTGTATAGCTCTGGCTGTCCTGGAACTCACTATGTAGACCAGACTGGCCTCAAACTCAGAAATCCACCTGCCTCTGCCTCTCAAGTGCTGGGATTAAAGGCATGTGCCACCACTACCCGGCTATACCCCATTTTTAATAGGGTTATTTGGTTTTCTGGAGTCTAGCTTCTTGAGTTCTTTATATATATTGGATATTAGCTCCCTATCGGATTGAAGATTGCTAAAGATCTTTTCACAATCTGTTGGTTGCCATTTTATCTTATTGACAGTGTCTTTTGCCTTACAGAAACTTTGTAATTTTATGAGGTCCTATTTGTCAATTCTTGATCTTACAGCATAAAACATTGCTGTTCTGTTCAAGAATTTTTCCCTGTGCCCATATCTTCAAGGTTCTTCCCCCACTTTCTCCTCTATAAGTTTCAGTGTCTCTGGTTTTATGTGGAGTTCCTTGATCCACTTAGACTTGAGCTTTGTATAAGGAGATAAGAATGGATCAATTCTCATTCTTCTACATGCTAACTGCCAGTTGAACCAGCACCATTTATTGAAAATGCTGTCTTCTTTCTACTGGATGGTTTTAGCTCCTTTGTCAAAGATCAAGTGACCGTAGGTGTGTGGGTTCATTTCTGGGTCTTCAATTCTATTCCATTGATCTACCTGCCTGTCACTGTACCAGTACCATGCAGTTTTTATCACAATTGCTCTGTAGTACAGCTTGAGGTCAGGCATGGTGATTCCACCAGAGGTTCTTTTATTGTTGAGAAGAGTTTTTGCTATCCTAGGTTTTTTATTATTCCAGATGAATTTGCAAATTGCCCTTTCTAACTCTGTGAAGAATTGAGTTGGAATTTTGATGGGGATTGCATTGAATCTGTAGATTGCTTTAGGCAAGATAGCCATTTTTATTATATTAATCCTGCCAATCCATGAGCATGGGAGATCTTTCCATCTTCTGAGTTCTTCGATTTCTTTCTTCAGAAACTTGAAGTTCTTATCATACAGATCTTTCACTTCCTTAAAGTCACACCAAGGTATTTTATATTATTAGTGACCTTTTTGAAGGGTTTTGTTTCCCTAATTTTTTTCTCAGCCTGTTTATCCTTTGTGTAGCGAAAGGCCACTGATTTGTTTGAGTCAATTCTGTATCCAGCTACTTCACTGAAGTTGTTTATCAGGTTTAGTTCTCTAGTGGAATTTTTGGGGTCACTTAAGTATAGTATTATATCATCTGCAAATAGTGATATTTTGACTTCTTCCTTTCCAATTTGTATCCCTTTGATCTTCTTTTGTTGTCTAATTGCTCTGGCTAGGACTTCAAGTATTTTATTGAATAGGTAGGGAGAAAGTGGGCAGCCTTGTCTAGTCCCTGATTTTAGTGAGATTGATTCCAGCTTCTCACCATTTAGTTTGATGTTGGTTGCTGGTTTTCTGTAGATTGCTTTTATCATGTTTAGGTATGGGCCTTGAATTCCTGATCTTTCCAAGACTTTTATCATGAATGGGTGTTGGATTTTATCAAATGCTTTCTCAGCATCTAATGAGATGATCATGTGGTTTTGTCTTTGAGTTTGTTTATATAGTGGATTACGTTGATGGATTTCTGTATATTGAACCATCCCTGCATCCCTGGAGTGAAGCCTACTTGATCATGATGGATGGTTGTTTTGATGTGTGCTTGGAAAGGGGGGGGGCAATGTCTGGAAAAGTGGGAAGGGGAAGTCAAGGCAGGGGCTGTGCTTGAGGTACAGGCAAGGGTGAGGAGACCAATCCCACATCCAGATCTGTGACAAGCCATCTCTAGAGCAGAAGCCAGGGGTTGGTGTCAGGATCAGGCCCTCCTCACCGTGGGTTGCAGACTTTGGCTGCAGGCATGCTCCTCCTCCTCTTACCTCAGAGAATCTAGGGACTTACAGTGAACCCACGCTGACCCTCTGTGAGCCATGAACACTAGGGCCTGCACCAGCTACCAGGTGCCAATTAATGATCACCATTCTGTGGCTGCACTGTCCATCATGTGCAGACCAGGGGGTACAGAAGAAGGACTAAGACCTATGTATGCCTCCTTCTGCCATCGCCTCTTTGGTTACCCCTTCTGCACATCTTTCCTATTCCTGTTTCCTGGCTCGTCTGTGAGTGTTTGGAAGCCACTTAAGGAAGTTTGGAGAGTCCACGTGCTATACCCTGGGGTGGGAGTGGGGGAAATTGATGAGATGGAACAAAAGCAGAGCCTCAGCTCTCCCTGAGAACTTCAGGGAATGAGGCTTCTGCAGAAAGTTCATTATCCAAGTCAGGCTTTCCATCATGAGGGTAAGGATAGGCTTGCTGAGCTAGCAGATACAAACACAGAGAGCCTGGGTAAGCATGGAGTTCTACGTAAACAAGGACTCATTAAGTATAAATACGCCACAGGTGGACAGTGTCTCAGACACGTTGTCTGCGACTCAAACTTGCTGGGGCATCTGGTTTTATTTTACTTTATTTTTAAACTCTGCTCATTTCAGAGCAGTGTATACAAGAACTCCATTTGGCAAATGGACAAGTGCTGATTCAGATCCAGTCCGACCAATGCTTCCCAAGGGCTGACGTGGGAAATGTTAGTGAAGGATTAAAGTGCTTGGACATGCAGGGTCTGCCCTCAAGACTCTCTGTCCAACAACAGGGAAAGGTGGAAACACAGCGGCTGCATAAAGCATCTGTAAGCTACGGGAGACAGGCAAGGGTGAGTGAGCTCCCAGGGACCCCACAGGAAGACACCGCATCAGCTTGCAAACGACAGAGGCTCTCTGGACAGGGAGATGCCGGCTAAGTCTAGAAGACAAGTATGAGTTAACCCTGAAAAGAAGGAGATCTGAGTTAGTGTTACTATTGCTGCAAGAAACCACCATGACCAAAGCAACTCGGAGGAAAGGGTTTATTTTACCTTAGAGTTCTACATCATAGTGTATCTTCAAAGAAAGCCAGGGCAGGAACCAATGCAGATGCTACAGTGTGCCCCACAGTACACCCTTTTGTCCACATTTCTTTGCTAGCAAATGTTCATTGCAATGAGTCATTGGTCTGGCTCCAGGCCTCTGGCTTCTGCTACATCATCAATTCTGGAACCTCACTGGAACCCCTCTCAGATATCCTGCGCTGCCCTGTGTTATGGAAATCCTATAAATTTGGAACTGTTGGACTGACCCCTTCAAGAACTCCAGCATATCATCGATGGGTAGATGTTGGGGTGGACCAATTCAAAGCCTAGGATCTGGGCCTGGGAGATATCTAAACTGGGCAGCCTGCCAACTCTCCCACACCCACACCACCAGAGTGAGCTCTCCTGCCCTGCTCCTGCTGACCCACCCAATGCTGCAGCCAGCAAGGGGTAGAGCCAGAGCCTCTGCTCTCATCCCCTCGGGGCTGACTCTACCATGCTGCCTAGGGGAAGTGCAGAGGCTGCGCTCCTGAGTGCTGCAGATGGGGAAGGACCCTAGCAGGGCCAGCTCTCCCACAAACCAGATGGCAAGGGCAAAGGGAGGGGAGGGGATCTCTCTCTTGTCCTTGCCACCACCCAGCTGACAAGAGGTAGGGCCAGATCTCCCATGTTTACACCCTCCAGGCCAGCTTGCCCCCACCAGGGTCAGCTCTATTGTGTTGCCCAGGTGGAAGGCAGAGCCACTACTCCTGCTCTCATGACCCTACGGCAGCTTTCCCACCTGCCACAGGTGAAGAGGGGAGGGGGTGGGGGTATCTCTCCCTGATTCATGCTAGCGCATGGGAGACCAGCAGCAGGACTGGCTCCCCCATACTTAGAACCTCGGGGCCAGCTCGCCCACAACTCCTGCAACCAGGGCCAACTCTATTGTACTTCGGGAGCCCACTCTCCAGACTACTGCAGCTGGCTAGGGGCAGGGGCAGCTCTCCTGCTCACACAACCCTAGGGTAGCTCTCTCATAATGCTGGGAGAAGAGGTCGGGGCCAGTTCTGCACAGCCCTCAGAAATCAGCATGTGCCATGGCAGCCCAGACCAGGGGCGTTTGCCTGGCCTTTGGCGGTAACAGACCTCTGCTCCTGCAAGTTCGTGGCCACAGACGTGGCCCCAGATGGCATTACTGGCTACTCACATCAGGTTGACCCTCACTATCCTTGTGTCTCCAGTTCTGCCTCTCTTCATTGTGCCCACCTCTGTTGCAGTAAATCTCTCCAACCCAATTATGCCCTGGCAATGAAAACACAACACAATTAATATGAATACATGCTGTGCGCCTAGATTGGGCAGGTCTACCGCTACACTACCATCTTCCACATCTATGAGACCCCTTAGAACTTGCGGTTTCTCAGGTTATGTGCTGTTTTTCTTCTTCCTCCTCCTCTGCCTGCTCTCCCTCTTCTATTTTCTTCTTCTTCTCCCTCTCCCCTTCCGCTCCACCTTCCCTTTTATCTGCCCAATCAGCTCGCCTTTATTTTACAAATTAAGGAGGGAAGCAGGTTTACAGGAAATCACCTGAGTGCTGATTCATTCCTTGTTCACACTCACAGAACAGATTTAACATCAAATATAATTAGCCCTAGGGCTACCCACAACACACCTCCTCTGTTTCTCTTCCATTTCTCTGCCACTTACTTGCTCCTCATAGTGGCACCCAGGGTCTCTGGTGTCCTGGGTCATCTTGGGAGTGGTCTCAGGGGTGCTGTTATGGCACTGGGCAGGGTTCCTCTCAGGCATGGTTCGCTCCCCGGGCCTGCTTATTTACAGGGACTGTTAGGTTACCAATTATTCAGATGTCCACAGGTCAGAGCACTGAGCACAGACATAGCCTGTCTCCTCGGTCACCTACTGATGCACAGGTGACACAGCAGCCACACCTGCAATGCCTCTAGGGCAGAGCCTACTGGGAAATCTGATGGAAGCACTTTTTCAACTCAGAGTCCTTCTTCTCAAATGGCTCTAGCTTGTGTCAAGTGGACATAAACCTAACCAGTACAATTGACCCCTTGTCATTTTGATACACTAATACAACACTATTTAACAATAGCCTTCCCAGCCAGGCGTGGTGGCACACGCCTGTAATTCCAGCACCCGGAAGGCAGAGGCAGGCGGATTTCTGAGTTCAAGGCCAGCCTGGTCTACAAAGTGAGTTTCAGGACAGCCAGGGCTAGAAACCCTGTCTCGAAAAACCAAAAACCAAAAACCAAACAACAACAATAAAAAACAATAGCCTTCCCTTTATTTCCAAGATCTCAGATTAATGTCACAATATAGTTCTGAGATCTCTCTCCTGCCTCTGCTGAAGTCTGGTTGCCCACATGTCCCGCTCTTGCCCATGCAATCATGGCCTCTAACAAGGCACACATCAGAAAGCCAGCTCCTGACTTCACAGCTTTAAGTTTTGGACTACAGGGGGAAGTACCTGGTCCTCTTTTTCTACCCACTGGACATCACTTTTGTTTGCCCCACAGAGATTATCGCTTTTAACAACCATGCTGAGGACTTCCGAAAGCTAGGCTGGGAGTGTCTGACTCCATGGAAGGAAGGAGGCTTGGGCCCCCTGAATATCCCTCTGCCTGCTGATGTGACTAAAAGCTTGTCCCAGAATTACAGCATGTTGAAAAATGATGAAGGCATTGCTTCTTTATCAGCGATGCAAGGGTGTCCTTCGCCAATGACAGTCAATGACCTACCTGTGGGACGCTCTGTAGATAAGGCTCTCTGCCTAGTCCAGGCCTTTCCGTATACAGACAAGCATGGGGAAGTCTGTCCTGCTGGCTAGAAGCCTGGCAGTGGCACCATCAAGCCCATTGTGGATGACAGCAAGGAACACTTCTCCAAACACAACTGAGACAGGTAAACATCGGTGAGCCTGAATCTTGGATCTCACCTGTGCCCCTACCTGGATGTCCTGTGCTGGCCCAGAAAACGCAGGCTCTTCCTCCACACTCTGAAGGGGCTGGAGTCTAGGTTGAGGCTTTCTCATTACCCACCTGGAATATGGTGAACAGTGATCTTGCCCTGAGCACACCCAGCTGGGTCCAGGTCAATAGGAAACCAACAAAGTATTATGGACAGTATAAAAATAATAATAATATCACAATATAGACATAGTACTTTAAAAGTTTCACAGTCTTTACATTTACAATACTTCAAAAATTGTCTCTTTAAAATATCCATGGTTTCTTTTAAAATCCAAAGTCTTTTTTTGTTTGGTTGGTTTTTTGTTGTTGTTGTTGTTTTTTCAAGACAGGGTTTCTCTGTATAGCCCTGGCTGTCCTGGAACTCACTCTGTAGACCATGCTGGCCTCAAACTCAGAAATCCACCTGCCTCTGCCTCCCAAGTGCTGGGATTAAAGGCATGTGCCACGACTGCCTGGCAAAATCCAAAGTCTTGAAGGGCATGGTGACACACATTTTTAATCCCAGCATCTGGAAGGTAGAGGCAGGCATATTTCTGTGTTTGAGCCTTGCCTGGTCCACATAGAATTTCAGAACAGCTCAAGCTACATAGTGAGTCTCTCTGTCTCAAAAAACTAAACTAAACTGAACCCAAAGTCTCTCTGAAAATTCAAAATTTCTTTAAAAGGTCACAGTTCCTCAACTGTGGGCTCCTGTAAAATTTTTTTTTTGTTTTTGTTTTTTTTTTGTTTTGTTTTTTTGGGTTTTTTTGGAGACAGGGTTTCTCTGTATAGCATTGGCTGTCCTGGAACTCACTCTGTAGACCAGGCTAGCCTCGAACTCAGAAATTCACCTGCCTCTGCTTCCCAAGAGCTGGGATTAAAGGCTTGCGCCACCAGTTTCTTACTTCAAAAGGGAAGAACCAGGGCATTGCTACAATGAGAACAAGGCGAATTCAAAGTGCAACAGTGTAAATAACTCAGTACCCATTGTCTGGGATTTAGTCCTGATCTACTCTCCTCCAAGCTGGCTTGGTCACGTCTCCAGCTCTACCCTCTGCAGCACACACAGCTCATCTTTAGGCTCAGGTGAACTCAACTCCACAGCTACTGCTGTCCTTGGTGGCACTGGCTTCTCCAAAATGCTGGGATCTGCTTCAACTGAGGTATAACAGGGCCCCAGACCTTTGTAAGCCCCGAGACCTTAGCACAACTGACTCCATGATGGAAGTATCATTCAGGCTGTAAAACTCAGCACATAGACAGCAGCACCTGCCAAAAGTCAAACAAAGACCTAATCCATCAAAGTCCACAGTTCCGGGAGTCTCTAAATGAACTAACCTTGGTTTTTGGCTTCTGTAGTTCTGCTTGTGGCTAACTGTTCTTGTTAAGTGAGGTGTGTCAACCCAGGACATGGTTTTTGTGCTTATATAAGCTCATCCTGAGAAAGGCTCAGGGCTGCACTGGAGTCTGTGGTACCCACTGTAATTCCTGGCCAGCTAATAAAGACCTTCTATTGGCTTAAACCTATCTCTCTGATGGATACCCCAAAACAGATGTTGTACCTTCATCAATGGCTCCTTCTGGCCTCTGTTCAGGGACTCCAGCACTGCCACACAGTGCCAAGCCTCAGTTGCTCTCCATGACCCCTGGAGTCCCTTCATGCCTTCAAAACCCGTAGCACATGGGATACACTCCCACCTCACCAAGTTCTGACTGCCAGTGTGAGATGCAGCCTTTGCTATCTTTAGACCACAGTTTCAATCATGTGTGTGCTAACCCTGAGGAAACACTTCCCAGACTTCACCTCAAGGATGCTACGCTCTCGTTTGCGTTCTCTCTCTCTCTCTCTCTCTCTCTCTCTCTCTCTCTCTCTCTCTCTCTCTCTCTCTCTAAAAAAAAAAACTGCCTAGCAGAAGCAGGGAAAGACCATGGCTGAGTAAATTGATTAGACACATAACATAGAGCCATGCTCAGTACCCCTACAGAGATTGCCTGCTCTGTGCTGTGGGGAATTGCAGGCTGGTCTCCAGTCGAACCCCAGTGGTCATAATTCACTTACATGACACGGTAGGCGTTCCCTTATGCTCCTGGAACTCGGGCTCCTGCCTAAGGTATCACCTCCCACAGCCTCTACAAGAGAAGCATGGTCAGTAGTCACATAAGCAATGACCCAAGCTTCTGACCTTCAGGCTAAACTCCTCCCCAGTTACCTAGCAACAGTGAAGACCATAAAAAGGGGTGCTCAGCCCCCACCTCACTCTCTTACTCTTACTCTCACTCCTTTGCCCTCTCATCTCTCACTTCTCTCTCCTCTTCCCTTTCTCTTTGTCCTCTCCTCTCCTCTCCTCTCCTCTCCTCTCCTTCCCTCTCTCTCTCTCTCTCTCTCTCTCCAACTTTTTATTGCTTCATCATGAGTTTCCCATCATGCACCACCCTAGGTCCACTCATCTCCCTGTCCCCTCATATCTTGTCCCCTCATATCTGCTCTCTGCCCTTGCAACCTCCCACACACACGGGCAAAAGAAAATAAAACAAATAAGCAAACAAAAACCAAAGCATAAAAACCATCTCGTTGTGGAAGCTGCAGTGTATCACAGTGCATCACATAGTACATCCCTCTGTCCACACATCCTCACATGCAAAAATTCATTGCAATGAGTCATTGGTCTGATTGGAGCCCTCTGGGTTCTGTGACACCATCAATATTGGGTCCTCACTGGGACTCCTCCTAGTTACCCTGTTGTTGCCCTGTGTCATGGAGATCCTGCAGCTTTGGAACAGCAGGACTGGCCCTTTCACGTGCTCCAACGGTCCACAGATGATGTAGGTTCTGAGGTGGGCCTACTTAAAGCCCTGGATCTGGACCTGGGTTGTAGTTGACCTGGAGAGCCCGCTGGCTCCCTGAACCAATACCACCAGGGTAAACTCTCCAACATTGCTCAGGCTAGCCCATCCAATGTGGACAGCAGCAGGAGGCAGGGGCAGCCCCTCCTGCTCTCATGCCCTGGGGGCTGACTCACCCGTACCCATGCCTCCAGAGCCAGTTCCACTGTGCCACCCAGCTGAGTGGGATACAGGTTACCATGTGCTACAGCCAGCGAGGAGGAGAGGCAGCTCTCCCAGTCTCACCACCCCAATCCCGGAGCCAGCTCTCCTGACTCCTACAGGAGGAGAAGCCATCACCTTCCTGCCAGTCCCACCCCTCAGCTGAGGAGAGGTGGGGCCAGCACTCCTCTGCACAAGACCTTGGGCAGTTACCTACACCCCGGCCACCAGGGCCAGCTCTGCCAAGGTGCAGGACCAGCTTCCCCAAATGGTACTGCAGGTGAGAGGCAAGGCCAGCTCTCATGACCCCAGGGCTAGATGCTAGTCTCTTCTTAATCACATGTGAGTCTTCAAACTCAGCTGACTGACATCCATTGTCCTAGCAAAGCAAAGGTTTCACTTTAGTGGTTCTGGTCTCTTATTAATTGTGGCTGATTTCTTCAGTCTAGCTAGCCAGAGCCACAGATTCTTAATTTATAATATCAAATAGTTCCGGTAATTTTTAAGGAACTCTCAAATTTCTCTCTAAAATGTCAAAAGTCAGGCCTCCATCATCTGCATTTCTCTCAATACTCTTGTCTTCCAAAGTTCCCACAAAATAGTCAGCAGAGCTCTTTTCAGAGCTCAAGCAGGGCAGGAACCTGGAGGCAGAAGCTGATGCAGAGGCCAAGGAGGGGTGTTGCCTCCTGGCTGACCCCATCCCTTGCTTGCTCAATCTGCTTTCTTACAGCACCCAGGACCACCTGCCCAGGAATGGCATCACCCACAATGGGCTGGGCCCTCCAGCATCCATTGGTAGTTAAGAACATGCACTATAGACTTGCTTATAGAAGAATCTTATGAAGGCTTTTTTAAAAATTGAGAATTCCTGTTCTCAAGTGGCTCTAGCTTGTGACAAACCAACCTAAAACCAAGCAGGATAGAGGCTGAGACTCTAACTGGCAGAGGATGCCTGACCAGAGAGGAACATGCTCAGAGCAAGTGTCACAGCAGGTGGACAGGGAGGCTGTGGGTGACAGACTAGGGAGACCAAGGGAGGGTAGGAAGGGGCCACAGAGATGAGGGTGACCCATAGCTCAAGGCCCTGGAAGTGCTAACAGGAGATGGTAAACAATTACTATGCATTTGATAAGTTTATCAGTTAAAAAAGTGGAGGCCATCAAAAACACTAAGAATTATTATTTTTTAAAAAATAAAGAAACCTCTGCATATATAGTCATGTAGTTTGATCTTCTTGTGAGAGCAGGGGCTGTCTCTGACTTTTTTATCTGCTTTTGGGGCCCTTTCCTCATACTGGGTTGCCTTGTTCAACCTTAACCACGAGGGGAGGTGTCTAGTCTTACTACCACTTGATTTGCCATGTTTGGTTGATATCCTGGAGGCCTGTCCTTTTCTGAAGAGAAAAGGAGGAGGAGTGGATGTAGAGGGGAGGCTGGAAAGGATTGGGATTGGAAGAGAGGAGGGAGGGGAAACAGCAGTAGGATGTAAAAGAAATAATAAATAAATAAATAAATAAATAAATAAATAAATAAATAAATAGGAGAAGGCCCAGGGTACAGATCTATCTCAGTGATAGAACACATAGCTACCGTGTTCAGGACTCTGGGTTCCCCAGCATCACAGAAGAATAGGAATAATGTAGAGGAGCAGAGGGAGGAGGAGCAGAGGGAGGAAGAGGAGCAAAGGGAGAAGAAAGAGGAGGAGTAGAGGGAAGAGAAGGAAAGAATCAAGTAGAAAGACGGGGCTGCAGCCTGCAGCTATAAAGGTGAAGACCTGGGTCTGTGGAACCCTGAATCAGAAACTCCCTGGGAAGCTGAAGGGAGGTTTCCCTGGGAAACACTGAGGTGAACAAGAATGACCAGCTGCAGGGCTGGTCCTTAGGGAAGCAGGGTGCTCCTTCAAGCTCCTAAACTCTGTTCTGTTCTTCCTGCCTTCCTTCTGTGTTCTGGCCAGAAAAACAGCCTGAGTCTCCAGGATGGCTGAAGGTGTCTGACCTACATTGACTCACACAGTAAACAGACAGACAGACAGACAGACACAAACTTTAACCAGGTATGGTGGCACACACCTACAATTCCAGCACTAGAGAGACTGGGGCAGGAGGAGCCAGCGTTTAAAGACAGTCCAGACTACAGAGGGAGAGTCTGTCATGATAGATGAGAAACCCTTCTCCGATTTAAAATTAGATCACCAGAAGACATCTCTGACATCTGTCGGGGTTTAAACAGGAAAGTAATCTGGAATAGGAGTTCTGTGTAGGGATTTGTGTGACATGACTTCGGGGAGATGGGGGAGCTGCCACCCAGACTTCTGGCACCAATCATGGTAGCCAGGAGGATTGTCAAGGAAACATTTAGCACAATTCTGCGGTTGGGGAAGGGAACCAGAACCACATGTGATCTCTGCCTCCAGACATGGCATCGTGGGCGACCTGCAGGCAGTGTGCCCACCTTCACCTCTAGGCTGCATCCTTGCTGGGCTTGGACTTTGAGCAGTTCCTCAGGATGAGGCTACATGTAAAGTGCGGTGTATGTTTTTAACAGGGCTGAGGAGACTGCTTACAGACATGATGTGAGGGTGTGAATTTAAATCCCTGGCACCAAGGTCTCATGTAAACCTGGGTGCTACATGTGTAATTTTAGTGCTGGGATTGGGGTAGAGGCAGGGACCCCTAGAAGTCACTGGCCACTCAACCCAGCCCAGTCAACCAGCTACAAGTCCAGTAAGAGACTGTCTCCAAAAATAAGGCAAAGAGCCGAGGGTGGTGACATACATATTTAATCCCAGCACTCAGGAGGCAGAGGCAGGGGATCTCTGTGAGTTCTAGGCCAGCCTGGTCTATAGAGAGAGTTCCAGACCACCTAGAGCTACATGGTGTAGGAGTCTAAGAGTAGCCCCACAAACGACACAAACATTGATCTCCGTCAGACAGGGAAGGCTTATTGAGCTAACACTCTTAAGACTGATCAATCAGGGGCTGTAGCTCAGAGTTCCCTGCTGAGGCTATGACCTCCATCTTCTCACAATGAGTTCATGTGCAGGTACAGGAAGTGAAGCCCAGTGGTCAGCTCTGACTCAAGCTATTTTGACTTTTGATTTGATAGAGCAGCTCTAATTGACCTTTATTCTGATTGGCCCTAAGTGGCATTTACGGTTGTCAAATTTCTTCGGATTAACAAACCTCAGAACATACAGAACCTTACAGGGTACGTGGTTGGCATGACCTTGCTCTGAGTCAAGTTCTTTTTCTATGTCAATGACTGGCAGGCAGATTACAGCAACAATATGAAATAGCTGGTGGGCATGGAACAAAATGGCTGCGGGGAGGGGTGAGGAGGCGGGGCAGGGCTCAACACATCGTGAGACCTTTTCTGAGAAAGAGAGCAAGGAAGGAAATCAGTACCAACCCCCTGGCCTCCACAGGCACATAAGCACCTGAACACACGTGCACTCACGCGCGCGCGCGCGCGCGCGCGCGCGCGCGCGCGCACACACACACACACACACACACACACACACACACACACACACACACACACCTTCACACTTTTAGTAGAAGGAAGAATGTAAGCAAAGAGAAGGAAAAAATATTTTCCAGGCAGTACTCATCTGAAGCAAGCCTCTCCTAGCAGCATTTCTTGCAGCTCGGAGAACTCCTTTGTCTTTTACTGACTTCCTCTTCGAGCTCCCCCACGGCTCTCTGGTTGCTGCTGTCTCCTCTGTCCCTGTTGGAACCCCATTTCCTCTCCCCTTGGTTTGGATTTCTTTCCTTGAATCTCGGGTCTTCCTCAGCTGAAGTCTTGTGCTGGAAGCGCATCCTTTAGTAGTCTCATCAGGTTAAAAAGTCAGCGCAGTGGCAGAGTACACAGTGATGCCAGTCTTCGCAGGCCGGGAACTCCTAAATCAGTGTCCCAACCAAAGTGGATTGAGACCATGGCAGATTGCAGCCACGGAGGATCACAGCCACGGCGGATTGCAGCCACAACGAATTGCAGCCATGTTGCTGGGCGTGGTGGCGCACGCCTTTAATCCCAGCTCTTGGGAGGCAGAGGCAGGCGGATTTCTGAGTTCAAGGCCAGCCTGCTCTACAGAGTGAGTTCCAGGACAGCCAGGGCTACACAGAGAAACCCTGTCTCGAAAAACCAAAAAAAGAATTGCAGCCATGCGGATCGCAGCCATGGCGGATTGCAGCCACAGAGGATCGCAGTCATGGCGGATTGCATCCACAAAGGATTGCAGCCATGGCAGGTTGCAGCCACAGCGGATTGCAGCCACGGCAGATTGCCCTCCAGCACCTCACCTTGCTCTTCGGAGGTCTCCCTTTGTCGTCATGGCGAGAACCCTGCTGCTCCTGGTTTTGTTGTTGTTGTTGTTGTTTTGTTTGGTTTGGGTTTTTTTTGTTTTCTGTTTGTTTGGTTGGTTGGGTTTTTTTTTGTTTGTTTGTTTGTTTTGTTTTTCGAGACAGGGTTTCTCTGTGTAGCCCTGGCTGTCCTGGAACTCACTCTGTAGACCAGGCTGGCCTTGAACTCAGAAATCCGCCTGCCTCTGCCTCCCGAGTGCTGGGATTAAAGGCGTGCGCCGCTGCTCCTGTTTTATAGCCTCCCTCTTTCGCTTCCTTGGTTCATTCCTTCAGTCGGAGCCCACCTTTCCTCAATGGCTTCCAAGAATCGTGTGTAGAAGTTGTGGGGTAAAGCTTTGGTGATTTCCATGCGTGAAGCAGCCTCCCTCATGCCTGATGCACTGATGCCACTGCTTCTCAGTCCCCAGCACCCTCCTCTTCCATTAAAACCCCTGCGCTGTGGCTGTGTGGGCCAGTCACAATGCCGGAAGCAGAGCCCGGAATGCCCTGCCTTGGGCTTATCCACAATAGGTGGAAGAGCTTTGGTCCTCTGGGCTGGGATTCCCTGAGGACAGTCCGACCAGCAACAGGTACCTACCTCAGGGAGTCACCTCGAGTGCTGTGCTTGTGGGCACCCCAGAGATAGGCAGTGACCCTGGGGGAGGGGATAGGTGAGGCATACCCCGCCCCGCCCCGCCCCGCCCCTGAACTCTCCAGCTCTCCTTCAGTTAGAGTATCACAGGAAGAAGCCCCAGGAGGTCACATCATGACCTCCCACCATAAACCCCAAGTCTAGGTTGAATTCTTGTCATGTGCTCTTGAAAAGGAGTCACATGACTCCAGAACCTCTAGGTATGGCCAGACACAGTAAGCCTTTCTTCTTGGGTGCTATTGCTGCCACTGTTCTGACACTAAAATTATTTGGTCAGGTATGGTGATAAACAATTGCAATCCCAGTAGTCGGGAAGCTGAGGCAGGGGGTTGACACAAATTTGAGACCATTCTAGGATACATAATGAGTATCAAATTAGGACTACATGTTAAGCCATTGCTAGCCAAGCCGTGGTGGCCCATGCCTACAGTCCTAGCACTCAGTAGGTAAGGCAGGCCAATCTCTATTAGTCTATCCTGGTCTACAGAGTGAGTTCTTCAACATCCAGGGCTACATAGAAAAACCCTGTCTCGAGGGAAAAGAAGGAGGAAGAGGTGGGGGAAGAAAAGAAGGAGGGGGAGGAGGAGGAAGTAGAAAACAGGGAGATCGTTCAGTTTCAAACCCAGGACCATGCGCTGAGGTGCCTATTTAAGATATCAAAACAGACCTGGCCTCCAAGTTCTCTCAGCAAACCTGTTACAGCGTGTGGCTTCCTACCCTGAACTCTCTAGCCCAGGGGCTGGGATGCCCTTCCCGTAGGGGCTCTTCCAGGGGCTGGGATGCCCTTCCCGTAGGGGCTCTTCCAGGGGCTGGGATGCCCTTCCCGTAGGGGCTCTTCCAGGGGCTGGGATGCCCTTCCCGTAGGGGCTCTTCCAGGGGCTGGGATGCCCTTCCCGTAGGGGCTCTTCCAGGGGCTGGGATGCCCTTCCCGTAGGGGCTCTTTCAGGGGCTGGGATGCCCTTCCCGTAGGGGCTCTTCCTTATCTAATCCAGACATTTTGGTTACCCGGCACCTGCTTCCCCACCCGACCCCCAACCTTGGCCCAGCTCAGTATGGTCAGGTCCACTCTGGATTCTCTCAGATGTCCATGTCCCTGCGCCTGCCTATGCTCTCTCACAGGTCTCTAATAAACTTTCTCCACCACACCTAGGAGCAGTCTCATCCTTTCCTTTTTTTTTTTTTTAAAGATTTATTTTATTAATATATGTAAGTACACTGTAGCTGTCTTCAGACACTCCAGAAGAGGGAGTCAGATATTGTTGCGGGTGGTTGTGAGCCACCATGTGGTTGCTGGGATTTGAACTCTGGACCTTCGGAAGAGCAGTCGGGTGCTCTTACCCACTGAGCCATCTCACCAGCCCCCATCCTTTCCTTTTTATTAATTTTTTTTCATCCATCAGGTGACAGGGAAGAAGAAAGGAAGTGTTTGTTGATCCCACTGGTTGGGAATAAGATCACTAAACAACTTAAAGTCACATTTGAAAGAAGTTTTAATAAATTACTGGCCAGGTCCAGACCCAGAGTCCCAGGAAAATGGCCCTGGTGACATTTTGCAGGGGTTTAAAAAGCAAACTCCACAATTCTCCACATTTCACATCAGATCCACTCAGGGGCAAGCATACATTCTCCCATGTTTGCTGCCTACGGACCTCCCTGCCCACATGTGATCAAGCCCATCTGGAGTGGTTGGAAGTCAAACAAACTTGTTTAGGGACATGAAAACACACACACAGCTTGTCACCTCCCACAAACAATAAACATTTCAGGAAGTATCTGTCCTTGGGCAGGAGCTTACAGGTCACAGGCATTTTTGGTTCATGGATCTCTTAGGCAAAGTAATTAAGACTTAAAACATAACTTTGGCTCTCACAGAAGGAAGGCAATTTAACACTCTTTTCTCTTTTTTTTTGTTTTCTGTGTTGTTACTGTTGTTGTTGTTGTTTTGTATTTTGAGACAGGTTTTCTCTGTGTAGCCCTGGATGTCCTGGACACTTTGTAGGCCAGGCTACCTTCAAACTCAAAGCTCTGCCTTCCGAGTGCTGGGATTAAAGGACCATGAAATTATTAAAAAAAATATGTGGGCAAGAGTCAGGGTGACAGGGGATGGGTGGCAAAATATACCTCTGAGAAATTACGCCACATAACAAATCAGGTGTAATGTTTATTTGGGGAGGAGGGAAGAGTGGAGACCTGGGGGATACAGACAGACAGACAGGAAGACAAAGAGAGGTGCCAGAGAGCAGAGAGGCATGGGGCAAGGCAGAGAGAGAGAGAGAGAGAGAGAGAGAGAGAGAGAGAGAGAGAGAGAGAGAGAGAGAGAGATCTGGGGTGGCTGGAACCCTCTTATCCAAAGCAGAAACCTGACACACCTGGCGGGAGACAGATGATGAACTAAGCAGCTGCCAGGTCCCTGAGAGCATCCCTGAGAGCATCCCGGTGTCGTTGCCTGTGTATTAACGGCGGTGTGTGCTGTGTATTAACGGCGGTGTGTGCCGTGTATTAACGGCGGTGTGTGCCACCACTTGGCTAATTTAACACGATTTTGATAGGGGCTAAGAAGTGGCTCTGCAGTTAAGAGTGCGTGTTGCTTTCTCAGAGGACCCAAGTTTGGATCCAGTTAAGTCTGAAAGGGCCACACAGACACCACCAGCACATACGCAATAGGCAGGAGTGTTCTTATTTCCCAAAAGCAAGAAGACTGCACATAGGGGTTGGCCACTTACAAAAATGGTGACAACACCAGGCAAAGGCACGTAGGCCTCTTTATAAGAACTAGGGGAATTTTAGCTAGGGCTAGGTAATCTAAAACATCATTGGTATGTGCTGGGGATGTTACGTGGGTCCGTTTCTGACTGGCTTGTGTCCGGGTATCAGTGGATTGCATTCCTATGTCATGAACGTCTAACCACAGGCTGAGATACTCAGACCATATAAGGCTGCCCAGCACAGATGGCCCATCCTGAGACACGATATTTCCCCATCCTTGGGGGTATCTCTGGGCTGTTTCTCGGATGGGGGTTTCATGCCCTTCTTCCTGGTGACTTATGGCCTAACTCCTGAGACTGATGAATTGGTGGTGGTGGTGGTGGTGGTGGTGGTGGTGGTGGTGGTGGGGTTATGGTCAGTTCCTAAAACAGATGACTTTTTTTTTTTAAGTCAGGCCTAGTCCTAAAATGGAGTTTATGTCATCTTCTCAGGACCCAGGGCCCACACCTTGAACTCACAGGGATCCCCCTGCCTCTGCCTCTGCCTCTGCCTCTGCCTCTGCCTCTGCCTCTGCCTCTGCCTCTGCCTCTGCCTCTGCCTCTGCCTCTGCCTCTGCCTCTGCCTCTGCCTCTGCCTCTGCCTCAACAAATTTAAAAAAAAAAAATTTGTTTTGTTGCAAATGGGGAAGGTTTCACTATGTAGCCCAGGCTAACCTTGCTTGGTTGTTTTGCTTTGTTTTTATTATTCTGTCCCAGCCTCCTGACTGCTAGAATTATAGAACTACAGGTAAGTTTAGTTGTACTGATTAACATCTTTAGTCAAATTTTTTTTCATAGCTTGGGCTACATAGTGAGTTCAGGGCTAGCTTGGGGTACATGACCATTTCTGAAGATAAAAAAACAATTCCCAAAGGCCAGTTTCATGCTCACCCTCTGACCTACTTCTCTGCAGCCTTGCCTAAGAGCATTCCTCCAGACTTTGCTAACCCGTGAGTGGCAACTGAGCTCTCTCTGCTTTGATTTGCATTCATTTAATTACTAAGGTGAACATTTCCCAGCAGGTATGTTAGCCAAATTAGCTTCCTCTTTGTTGCTTGTCTCTGTTCTTCACCCATTTCACCTTTAGGATTCAGGAGGTTTTGTTGGGTTTTCTTTGTTGTGTTTTGTTTTGTTTTCTAGTTTCTTTGAGCACCCTGAGAAACAATGGTTTTGCCACCCAGCCATATTTCCTACATTGATTTTTTTTCCCTATTGTTTACCTTTCTATTTGTAACCCATGTTTGTGCTTTTAACTTGTGGCCATAGCTCTTTTCTTCTGTGAGAGCTACTGTGACTTCCAACCTTGACAATGCTCTAGGAGACTAGCGAGACAGCTCAGCAGGAAAAGGAGCTCTCCACCAAGCTTGCCGACCTGAATTCCATCCCTGGAACCCACCTGGTGGAAGGAGGAAGTTGATCACTGCAAGTTGTCCCTTTGGCTAACCACCCTCCCCCTCACATGCACACACATCATCTCATGAATTAATTAACATAATAACATTTTTAAAAAAAGACAAAATTCTCCAGAAAGCTCCTGTCATCAGACTCCCTCAGCCCCTCTGTGGCCCTGTGTAGAAGCATCTACCCTTCTGCTGTTGCTCACCTCACTGGCAGTGTACTCCGGGTTGGGGGGGGGGTGTAGGGTTGGGGAGGGGTCCGGCTTACTGCTAGTGGGAGGGACCCACATGGTTTCTCAAGAGCCCAGCTTCCTCTGGACCCACATACTCACTTCTGCTGCTCACCTAATGTCAAGGCAGAGTTGTATGCAAAAAGTACTTGCTGTTAGAAGAGAGAGGAGTGAGAGGAAAAGATAGGAAAGGCTCCACAAGGAAGCCCTTAGCTTCTAAGGGTCAGAAAGTGCCTCAAAGGTAGGGCTAATGGATCACTGGATGTCTGTCTGATGTGTGGCCATCCGATTGCTTTGAAACACTAGTTTTTATAAAAAGAAGACTTTTTTCCTCAAATAGAAGTGTCTCCCTGCCATGCCCACACTGCAGGGGGAGCCCTTGCTTCTGTGTCTTCTGCAAAGCAGACAGGGACCACACAGGAGTGGCGACGGTCACCAGGGAGTTACACTCTGCACAGCAACCCAGGGAGACCAAGGTCCCTTGCACTTCGTGTGACCCTGAGCTACCCTGTTGGGCAATTGACCTCCCCTGGCTCACACCAACAGAGTGAGACGCTGCACCCTCTGCTCCTGCGGGAAAACTGAGGCAGGGCCAGGCCCACTGTCCAGCACTGCTCCCTGGCTTGGTAGGATCGGATGTGAGACGTTCAGGATATGGTCCTGCATCCTGACTCCTCGACTAGTAGGGAGTGGTCTTCAGAACTTCTGTCCAGCTCTGTCTGATGTCAGTCTCCGTGCCCCAAACAACTTCCTCCCAGGGACACTTCCGCTGTGGCTTCAAGTCTGGGAGCCTGACAGGCGGGCACACCCAGGGCAGGAACCGGACCTTACCGGTCACTACTAAGGCGCCTTCCCAGAACAGCTCTTGCCGCGCCTAGAAGGTGCAGTTCCAGACTGGCAGGGGCGGGGCAAAGGTTCCTATTCCCTGAGCCAATCTGCAGGTGTGTGTGTGTGTGTGTGTGTGTGTGTATGGTCCAAGAGCATCATCAGGGGCCGCAGGAGCCTGCCAAAGTCCCTCTTTCTTGGTTGCACAAGCACCTTGACCTTAGTTCTTCAAAGTCTACGCTCCCATCAGGGTATAAATCAACCTTGAATTGCAGGTGTCAGATAAAAAGTAGGTGCTCAACAAGTATTTGATGACTGACTGAATGAATGAATAAATGAATGAACGAATGAATGAACAAATGAATGAATGAATGAATGAATGAATGAATGAATGAATGACATAGAAGGTCTCTTGGATGGAGTAGACTCTGCCAAGTTATGTAGGACCTATGGTCAATTGAGGAAGGTAGTGAGTCCTCTGTGGTCAGCTGAATCCTGAAGTTACAAAGGAAGGGGTCTGGCCCCTGGAGTTCAGGGCCGGGTCATAGAGTTGGTGTTCTGGGTACCTCCTTCCTGCCAAAGAGGAGCTGGGCAGGCAGGGTTGACAGGTTGGGCGGCATAGCCGAGCTGACACTCATCTCCAGCATAAAACCTCACTTCATGGAGCCTGAACCTCTGTAGTACTAAGGAGAGCTTCTGCCACCTCTGACCAGGACTCAAACGTCCACCAAGCCAGAGAACATGAGGCAGCCCCACATCGCTGCCCTGCTGCTGCTGCCGCTGCTGCTCAGATCTGGTGAGTTGCAGTGGGGGCGGGGGCGTCCTGCTGCCATCTCTCTCTGTAAGGGCCCCTCTGTTCTGCTCTGACTTCCACCGGAGCCCCCCCCCCCAGTCCCTGGGCCTGCCTGAGCCTAAAAGGAATCTTCTCTTCTCAGTGATGGGGTTCCCAGAGAATATACTCAGTTCCCAGATATTCCACCTCAGAGACCTGACTGGGGGAGGGGTGCTGTGGGAAGGTCTGGCAGAATATGTGGTCAAGGCCTTGAGAGGACCCCAAGGCAGGAGCTTGGCTAAAGCCACACCCCCATCAGGCTCTCACTGTGTGTCATGCTCTGAGCTAGAGGCCTCTCTTCCCATTCCACAGATGATAGAGCCTCTACACCTGTAAGATTAGAACCCAGGCCTGCAGACCTCCAAGTCCCTGGGCTTATGTGAATTGTGTTTGCTCTCTGAGCCTAAGAACTTTCAGAATCTGCCTGAGGCTCAGCAGAAAGCTGGGGACAAGAGCTGCAGGCTGCAGAGGGTCCCAGCTCCTGCCTTCAGAGGGAGAAGCAGCCCCTGTCCATTTTGCACAGGGGTCAGCAAGTTCTAGCCAGGTGCTCTGCCTACCATGTTTCCTGTGGGATGGGCTCCTCTCTACCAGGGAAACTCTCCCACATTCCTGGGCCAGATGGGCTAGCTCAGCAGCCAGCATGCTTCCGTGTCCTCACCTCACCTCCCTGGGCCAGGCCAAGTTACCCCAGGCCGTGTCTCAGTCAGGGCTGGGGTTAGGAAGACATCAGTGGGTATCTCTGTGGGGATGCCCCCCACCTCCCCCAAAGTCAAGGAATGTTCTTGTCCATGACCTTTAGCAGCAAGAAAGCCCATTTCCTTTGGGTGTGACACTGCTGGCTCCTGTGGGTGGATCAATCGAGGTCACTACCAAAG
This sequence comes from Mus musculus, assembly GCF_000001635.26. Lineage (NCBI taxonomy): Eukaryota > Metazoa > Chordata > Mammalia > Rodentia > Muridae > Mus > Mus musculus. The sequence goes on from NC_000083.6 coordinate 24,039,273, forward strand.
CAGAAACGGCAGTCTGCCCTTGGCTCACAAACTGCTGGAACCTGAGGCTGGACCCCTGGTGACATGCTCACTTCAGCCCAGGGTGACCAGCACCCCAGGAGTCCTCTGGCTGGTCTCACCTTTTCTCAGACCTTAGCTATTCCCACCAGGGATCCAGGATGGACATAGACTGCCCTTAGGACATGGAGAGACTGAAGGACCAAGCTGCAGCAGAGACAATGAGTGACAGAAGACTGGATGGAGGGAGAATGCACAGAAGGATCTTGCAAGTTCCAGGAGGGAGGAGGGGGAGGAGGGGGGAGAAGGAGGAGGAGGAGGAGGAGGAGGAAGAGGAGAAGGAGGAGGAGGAGGTGGCTTGCAGAAGGAGGATCTGTGCCCTTGGCAATGTTGCAAGCTGGTTCTTGGGGCCTGGAGATCAGTTCCAGTTGAGTTCTAACAAGATGGGGACTGTCTTTGGTCATATTTTCATTTTACTTTATATTATTTTGAGATTTTATTTTTACTTTATATTATTTTAAGATTTTATTTTTATTTAATTTATCTCTCTGTTTCTGTATTTCTTTGTCTCTCTGTCTGTCTGTCTGTCTGTCTGTCTGTCTGTCTGTCTCTCTCTCTCTCTCTCTCTTGTGTGTGTGTGTGTGTCTGTGCCTATGTGCTTGTGTGTTTAAGTGAAGGTAGTTTACCTGTGAGACCAGAAGGGGTTGCTGGACCCCTGGGTGCTGGGAACTGAACTAGGAATCTCTCTTAACCAACAAGCCATCTCTCCCGCGCTTTATTTATTTATGTTTATTTTTTACTTGTATGAATGCTTTATCTGCACGTATGCATGCATGCTATGTACATGCAGTGCCTATGGAGGCCATTAGAGGGCATCAGATCTGCGGGAACTGGAGTTACAGATGACCGTGAGTCACAACATGGGTGCTAGGACCTGAACTCAGGTCCCCTGCCAGGGCTCTCAACCATTAAGTCACTTCATTTATCCTGAGACAGGGTCTTACAACATTGCTTCGACTGGCCAAGCACTCATTGTGTAGCTCAGTCTGGCCTTAAACTCTAGGCAATCCCCCTGCCTCAGCTTCTTGAGTGGAGAGCACTGGGTAACAGCTATGACCCACTATATACTATGCTTTGCATTGTAAAGGGCACCTTATGAACATGTGCTCACAAACCACACAAGCCAGGAGTCCAGAGCACAATCCCTACTTCCCAAGAGCATCACATGTGACCCTATCTGCTTGATAACCTGCTTTGAGAAACATCTGCTCCTGCCCTCAGCAGTAGCTACCTCTTGTTCCTCTATGTTCTGGTTTCCTTGGGTTTCTGGCACTGTGATAAAATATCATGACAAAAAAGTAACCTGGGGGATAAAGGGCTTTGTTTTAGCTCGCTATTCCAGGTGGCAATCCATCATTTCAGGGCAACAGGAACCTGAAACAGCTGGTCACATCCAGAGTCAAGAGGAAATGAATATATGTATATTCACTTGCTTATGTTTAGCTCCGTTCAGAACCAACCCACCCCCTATGACTAGGGAATGGTGCCATCCACAGTGGGTTGGGTCTTCCTACATCAATTTACTTAAGATAACCGTCCACCACCCCATAGGTGTACCCACAAGCCGACCCAATGTAGATGATCCTCTATTGAGACTGTTCCTAGGTGACTCTAGCTTACAGCATGGTGACCACCACAGCCTGTCCACAACTGAACTCTACCCCATCATTAAGCCCACAGTCTGGATTTTGGCTCCCTGTAGCATTGCAAATGGCATGACTGGGAGCTAGCTCCACAGGAGGAGGAATCCTGTGACATCCTTAAGGGCTCTGGGCACCACAGGCCATGTATGGCTCAGCATGGCCATTTACTGTCCCTTTGACCCTCAGTATCCCAGAACGATTTTCTCTTTACCCCTCCCTCTGGGCTCAAGTAGTGGGGCTTAGAGAAAATCTGGCCAAGCAGGAGGAGAGACCTGACCATGCTGAAACCCCATCCAGTTCCCACAGACCTGCCCAAGGGATCAGTAACTGGGAGGGTACAGCTAAAGGTCTGGGGGTGCCTGGGCTTCAATCTAAGTCTGGAATGGAGTTTATGGAGGTCAGGTGAAGAGTGATGAACACTAGGAAATGGACCCCATGCCAGGTGCCCTTAGAGCTGCCCTATCCTCTTCTCTACATATGTCCTCACCTTGATGGTAGTCCAGTGGAGACAGTCCATGTAGCCACAGTTGGCAAGAGGGCTCAGGCCTCAGGAAGTACAGTCCTCTACAGTCCTGTGAGGTTGACCTTTAGTGGTTGTTAAGCCAACTCTACTCCCTTGAGAGCAGAGAGTGACCATGGGTGGCTGGACCTCAGTCAGACTTGGAGAGAAGTTGAAGAAGATCATTCTGAAAGACCGAGAGGAGACAAATCGGAGAGGATCCCTGATGGACAAGCTGTGGAAGCAGCCTCCGGGGTTTCCTCTGTCATTCAGAGCTGAGCCTTCAGAGAGTGAAGAGAGGGAGACAGACTCCACATCTCTAGAAGTTGAGGCCCATGCACTATCTGCACCTTCATACTTCAAGACAAAAACAGGGGTGCAAGGTGGAAGAAGAGATCCCTGTGTGGACAAAAAAAGTGTCAACCTGCTCCAAGCAGATCAAGCCACATGGCCATAGAACTAGCTTCCCTGGTTGCCCTTCCTTGTCATCAATGGACAGGGACCCTCTGATGAGGTAGGAGCAGGGAGTAACAGACCTTGGCTTGGTAAAGATGGCTGATGACCCCCTTTGCTTACTTGCAGGGACTGAAGGGGCCAGGACTCTGAGAGGTAAGTGGGATGAACTGAGGCACAGGTGTGGCTGGATACTTACACACACACACACACACACACACAGAGAGAGAGAGAGAGAGAGAGAGAGAGAGAGAGAGAGAGAGAGAGAGAGAGAGAGAGAGAGAGAGAGGGAGGGAGGGAGGGAGGGAGGGAGGGAGGGAGGGAGGGAGAGAGAGAGAGAGAGAGAGAGAGAGAGAGAGAGAGAGAGAGAGAGAGAGAGAGAGAGAGAGAGAGAGAACAAAAACAGGAGAGATGCATGGGGTAGCAGGAAAGCCAGCCAGAGTGGCCAAGCAGAACTAGAACCAGAAGGCAGTGGAACAAGGTCCAGGATAGGTGACACCTTCGGTGCTGTGCCATGACTATCCTTTGGCTCATCAACCCCATGGAAGACATGACATGTAGCCATTCTTCAAGGACCTGTGTCAAGCTCTGGGTGTGAATTTCCCATCACATCAATCTTCCTGATCCTGGGTTGAGTCTTGTCACCTTGTTATAAGTGAGAGGTCTGAGGTTCATGGGAAGGCAGAACTAGAAAGGGTTTGCCTGTATCAAAAGCCTCTGACACTTGGGCTTCTGATCTGCCAATATCCTGAGCGGCTCAGGGGCCAGAAAGGGCAGAAAACTGACAGAAAGGGAGAGCTGGCAGGTGGATTTTTGGTTGGAGCTGGAGCCGTAGAATCAGCCCCCTCCCTCAGAGAGTGATTCCATGTTCTTCCAGCCTGTGGGCATCCAAAGATGTTCAACCGGATGGTGGGCGGGGAGAACGCCTTAGAAGGTGAGTGGCCCTGGCAGGTCAGCATCCAGCGCAACGGAATCCACTTCTGTGGGGGCAGTCTCATCGCACCAACATGGGTCCTCACTGCTGCACACTGCTTCTCCAAGTAAGTGGCCTTGGCCCTTCCAGCTTCTCACCACGGCTTGGGACAAGACTGAGCCTGTGCACAACTGTTCAGCACCATGAACAGCACCACCATCAGCGCACCCCACCCCCCCACCCCCACCCCATGCCTTGTCCAGTAACACCCACTGTCTTCCAAAGTTTTCCTTTAGGGATCGGGACAGATAGCCCAGTGCACTGACTGTTCTTGTAGAGGACCAATGTTCAACTCTCCACATCTACATGGTGGCTCACAACCTTCTATACCTCAAGTTCCAGGAGATCAACACCCTCTTCTGGCTTAAGCAGGCTCCAGGCATGCACACAATGCATAGACACACGTGCAGACAAGACATTCATACATATACATAAAATAATTAGAAATTTCCCTTTGGGTCCAACCCTACGCCTAGAAGCTGCAACTACTGCCTCAATTCCTGCCCCACCAGCTGCTTGTCAGTGATACGTGGGGTCCTGTTCTAACAGGCCCCCCGACCCCACCCCCCACATACACACACCAATCCAGAGCTCTCTCTCTCTCTCTGGTTTGGGGGTATCAGATAAGCCTAAGATTTGGAGCAGAATGCCCCTCTTCCTTACCTCAGAAGACAGTTTCCCATCCCACACGTCCACGTGAGACACCTGGTCTCAGATTTTCAGGGTCTCCAAACATACCTCTTTCCTCACGGATCTGCAATTCTTCTTTTCCCTTTGTTTTATCCATTATTGTGTGTTTGGGGGGAGGGGCACGTGTCTGGTGTGCTTGTAGAGGGCAGAAGACAACATTTCAGAGTCGTTTTCTCCTGTCATGTTTTTTCAGGGTGTGTGTGTGTGTGTGTGTGTGTGTGTGTGTGTGTGTGTGTGTGTGTGTGTGTGTGTGTGTGTGTGATAAAACTTAGGCATTTGTGCTTGCACAGAAAGCACCTGTACCTGCTGAGCCATCTTGCCAGCCCTTGCAATTATTTCAAAAAGCTCAAAGGTGGTCTACCTGGGGCTCAGAGGCAGGCCTTGGGCTCATTGTACCTCATAGGTTTATGTGTGTTACAGCAGGCTTTTCAGGTAGGACTTAAGTGTCCCCATCTTACAAATGAGGAAACTGAATCACAAGGAATTTGTTGGGTCACTTACCCACGGTCACCTGGTAGCCAGGGAAAGATGGGTGATTTTCAGTTTTTACAGCCTTTATCACGAGTGCAAAGAGATGTGTCAGATACTGCAGTGGACCAGAACCACCTACCCATTGTGGGTCCCTCCCCTCATGGAGGAGGGTACCCACAGCAGCTCTGCTCTTCCCATTAGCACTTCGGACATATCCATATACCAGGTCCTGCTGGGGGCACTGAAGCTGCAGCAGCCAGGACCACACGCCTTGTATGTCCCCGTGAAGCAGGTGAAAAGCAATCCTCAGTACCAAGGCATGGCCTCCAGTGCCGACGTGGCTCTGGTGGAGCTGCAGGGGCCGGTGACCTTCACCAATTACATCCTTCCTGTGTGCCTTCCTGATCCCTCGGTCATCTTTGAGTCGGGCATGAACTGCTGGGTCACTGGCTGGGGCAGCCCCAGTGAACAAGGTGAGGGGGACTGAGCTAGGGGAGGAAGGGAAATATGGCTTAAGAAGGGCCAGGACAGCTTTCCTGTTGATACTGGTATATACCATCTCTATTCACATGGGTGGGGCAGGTAAGAATGGAGCAGGTGCTGTAGTCGGAACTGCTGTGCATATGGGAACCAGGAGGGGGAGACAAGCAGGCCTGGGACTAATGAGGGAAAACACAGTCCCATTAAGTTCTGAGGAAGCCCGGGAAGGGGCAGAGTGAGCTGTGGTTCTTGAGAACCCAGAGCCTCAGGATCCTGATTATGACTGTCCACTGAGCTGCAGGCTGTCTTTCCCTCCCCAGACCGACTACCCAACCCACGGGTCCTGCAGAAACTTGCTGTGCCCATCATTGACACGCCCAAGTGCAACCTGCTGTACAACAAAGATGTTGAGTCTGACTTCCAGCTCAAAACCATCAAGGATGACATGCTGTGTGCAGGCTTCGCAGAGGGCAAGAAGGACGCCTGTAAGGTAGGGGGTTATGGCAAAGGCATCAGACCAGCAGCTCTCAACCTGTGGGTCCTCACAACTTTGGAGGTCAAACGACTCGTTCACAGGAGTCACATATGAGATACCTTACATATCAGATGTTTACAATTCATGAGCGGCAAAATTCGTAGCAATGAAAATAATTTTATGGCTAGGGGGTCTCCACATCAGGAGGAACTGTACCCTAGAAGGGTTGAGAACCGTTGTTCTAGAGGGAGCTCAGTCCAGGTCGAGGGTAGACTGTGGTTCCGTTAGCTGGCATGATAAGCAAGTCTTGGATCTGAAATGAGGGCCCAGAAGCCGCATTTCCAACAAACCCCACACTGGGCATATGCCACTGGCAGGCAAGCTGGGACAGCAGCAATGTGCAGGCTTGTCCATGCACAGGGCCAGAGCAGCAAGGGCCAGTGGGTAGGTTCCTTGGAAGGAGCTTTGTGGTGAGCAGAGCACCCCAGGATCTTTGTGAGGCCAGGGTAGGTTCTGATGGCACTCTGCTTCCCCACAGGGTGACTCTGGAGGCCCACTGGTGTGCCTTGTGGACCAGTCGTGGGTGCAGGCTGGGGTGATCAGCTGGGGAGAGGGTTGTGCCCGTCGGAATCGCCCAGGTGTCTACATCCGTGTGACTTCTCATCACAAATGGATCCACCAAATCATCCCAGAACTGCAGTTTCAGGGGAGAGCAGGCACCCAGCAGCAACAAAAAGACTCCCAAGGTCAGCAGCGCCTGGCGGGGAACTCCGCCCCTTGCCTGGCTGCCCATGCAATGGTGCTGGCCCTGGGAGCACTGCTGCTCAGGATCGTCTAGGGCTGCCCAGCCCCACAGGTGGAGCCCCACCCACTGTACATTTGTAAATACTGTGTTCCCGTCTGCCATGCCAGCTGCTTTTATATATGTTCACCACCAAAAAAAAAAAAAAAAGAAAAAAAAGAAAAAAGAAAAGAAAAAAAGAAAGAATCGTGGACTGCGTGGGGATCTTGGCAGGGCCTTAAAGGCCACAAGCTATGTGCTGGAAGATTTAGAGGGCATGACTCCTAGTAAGATGGGACCCTTGCAGGCACACCCAAGCTAGAATGCTCCTGAGCCAGTTGCCCCGTTGTCACCCCACAGCTGTCTGTCTCACTGATGGGTGTCCCACTTCAGCACTGTGGACAGTGACAGATAGGGTCGGAGGCAGGTCACAAGGGCTTCAGTAGGAACCACGTGGAAGATAGGCGGAGGCACATGCTGGGGCACAGTCCCTAGTCCCACCCAACCTCTCTAACATCATCCCACAAAGGACCCGTGCATCCTTATAACACTTCAGGAGTCCCCTTCAGGGGCAACACACACTTGATGTTCTTTTCTGATCCCTGAGGCTCCTTTTCTACTGGTCCATTCATTAACCTCACACTTCTCACTTTCTAGTAACATAGTAGGGGAGTGGAAAGGACTAGACACTCAAAACCCACACTGCTCTCACACCCAGCTGCATGTGCATGTTCATATGCACACTCACCCTGTTATTTACTGCATAGGTAACTGTCAGGTGTGGTAGCCCACACCTTTAGTCTCAGCATCCAGGAAGCAGAGGCAGGCAGATCTCTATGAGCTTGAGGCCAGCCTAATTAATATTGTGAGTGTCAGATCAGCCTGTTCCAGGCTACAGAGTGAGACCCTGTCTCAGGGAAACAAAACAAAACAACCAGAATGGACCACTTAGCCCTTACTGTATGCCAAACATGCATGAGGAACCTCCCAGAGCTCCTCTTCCCACTGGCTGCTCAGTGACCTCCGAGGATAGGCTGTTGAGTGCCTTCTCTAGGCCAGATTGGTTGGCTAGCCTTCTACTCTATAGAGGTACACTGGAGTCCATACAAGGATGCAGGGCAGGTTGTAGGAATGTAAGCTCTAGGCCATCATAATCGCTAAGCATTGGTATGAGGCACAAAGGCTTTGAGACTGATCTCAGCATCAATTGTGATTTTGCCTTGGCTCTGTCCCAAGGTTCTGGGTGTTGCCTTTCCACATGGATTCGGAAAGCTGCATGTGGGCCCTGGTTCTTTGTTCCTTTGGGCCCATGGGTACCATTCAAGCAGAGGTGTGGTCCTGTCCACAAGAAGCACCTTGGTAGAAGCCCAGGCACAGGCTCTGCACAGAGTCCAGTAGGTTCATACCTACTTGGGGATGCCGCATACACTGCCTCTCCTGTCCCCACTGCTGGCTTCCCAGAATCATCAGAACAGTCCGAGCCGGTGCCTTGTCCCTCTCCAGACACCCTCGTGGCTGGGAGGCTGTCTGAGGGTGACAACAGACTGCTAGCCTTCTGCACAGACATGCCATATTCTAGGCCATGAGGCAGGTCAGCATTAGAGACCTCTCAGAGCGGGATCCAGACCCTTAACCCTACTTGTTCTCAGGCATTCACAGGGTACCTCACGGCCCAGATAACTGAGCACTGTACAGGAGCCCCATGCTTATCTCAGCTTGGGCATCAGGACAGCCTTGGGCCAGCAATCTGGCTGGGTTGACTGCACAACAGGACACAGGATATACAAGGGTCAGGGGCTGCACAGCAGAGACATCCCTGTTGGGAACCTGGAAGAGGCTTTGCTCTAGAAGCAGGAGCACACCATCCTGGTCTACCAGGACACACTTCCGGATTGACAACACTTCTCCACACACTTCAAGATATTCACAGTTGCTGAACACAGTCATAAATACACAATTTTATTTACTATTTCCAGGGGAAACTTAGGCATTAAACGGTAAGCTGATAAAATATGGATACCTAAAAAAGTATAAAAGTATAAATATCCCCTTAGGATTTTAGTGAATTAAGTTTTAATATCATTAAATTAAAAAAACAGAAACAAAAACCCCCAGAAGCCTATCTATTGTCAAAGTCATAAATGAAGCAATGCTGAGTGTCCAGCCACTCCCCAGAGCATCCCCATGGCCAACAGCAGAGCTACTGCCCCAGAGTGATTAAGCCACACCTTAACAACATACAACAGACCTTAGGAAAGGAGGAGGTCGGTCCTAGATGCTGGAGAACTTGACTAATCAGTTACTGGCAGAGGAGAAGGAAGAGGGTCTAGGCAAGAAGTTTCCGGAAGCATTTGAAACAAGCAGTGTCAGAGGCCCTGGCCTGCACATGGGCAGCCATAGTGGTCAGTTTGCACAGCTCCCTTGGGAAGGTCAAGAAGCACAGAGCTTGCTTGCTTGAGCCAAGTTTGTGGCCTGCTACAATCCCCTAACCAGCTGAGAAGGTCTGTTTCAAGCCAGCAGGCGCAGCCTCTGCAGGAACCTTAGCAGCTCCAATGTCGTATCAGATGAACAGAGCCCATGCAAATTGTGCAAAGTCCCAAACACTCCAGAAATACGAGAGAAGAACTGCATAGTTATACAAGGAAATGAGAGCCAGTGAGAAGGAGACATGTTTGCACTGTAAACATCCTGAATGCTTAACATGACCTGGAGTGTCAGTTCCAGAAGCCAGGTGGACAGGCCTCCCACCCCAGCCTCTATCCCAGGCACAACAAAGGCACTGGTAGGCGCCAGCTCCCCCATGAGCCCACAGGCGAGACATATGAGGCAAAACCTCTATTTATGGGAGCATAAATGATTTAACAGATCAATCCAAAATGTAGCAACACTTTTAGGCATTTCTAAAGAGTATAAACACCGGGTGGTCTATCCACACTTTAAAAAAGGGATACAAAGTCCTCTTGCCTGGAAAATACAAATTAAGAAGCCTTGATGATCCTGGGCCAAGCTGACAGGCCAGAACAAGAGCCTGGCTCTGAAGGAGTAATGTCCAGGGGTGGTGCCCAGAAGTAGTGATAACGTGGAGGCCACCTTTGTCAGGAGCCTCAGCTGAGGTCGAGAGAAATCAACCAATCATGCCTGGAGGCAGAGCAGCCTCCCTGACTCAAGGATGTGCGCCTGGTGCTCAGTCAGTGATGAGCAGGCACCCACCCCCAAAGCCACAGTGCACTGGACAGGAGTTGCGGCGGCTGCCCCTCCCTCCTGGCAAGGTCCAGGCTGCTTGTTGCAGACTGTGTGTAGCACCAAGGACCCTGTCCTTCAAATCATCTTCAGGAATGCACGGGCTGGTTAGCAGCATCCTGCCTCAGTCCCACGTAGCACTCAGAAAGAATAGTGAGACCAGAGACTGCCAACCCAGCCCTAGCTGCTCCGGGTGGGGACGACTGGCCTGACAGCTGGGCTGTCTCTCGCCACCCACATCTGAGGCAAAAAAGGATCCACACCCAGACCTCTAGAGAAATGATCAAAAGCAGGTTTCTTCTCACAGCCATGCTTTTTGCACATGGCGGTTCACTTTATCTTGGGGAAAAGAAAATCATTTCTTCAACTCTCAGCATTCCTCACATCCTTGAGCCCCGTTCTTGCAAAATCTGAAAAATATCAAATGTAGAGTGAGTGAGCATGTAGGCTTTGACCAAGTGCCCTGTTTAGAAAGCAGAGCCCAGCTGGGCATGGTGGCGCACGCCTTTAATCCTAGCACTTGGGAGGCAAAGGCAGGCGGATTTCTGAGTTTGAGGCCAGCCTGGTCTACAAAGTGAGTTCCAGGACAGCCAGGGCTACACAGAGAAACCCTGTCTCGAAAAACCAAAACCAAAAAAACAAACAAAAACAAAAAAAAAAAAAAAAAAAAAAAGGAAGGAGAGCCCAGACTTGTTTGGCACAGAGTTCAGAGGGAGTCCTTATCTGTAGGCCAGGACCTCAGCAAGCTGACATGAGCCTTTAGGTCCCACCAGATCAACACTAACAACCCATCTGTTAATGAGAAATAGGTCTGCACTTCTGCTGAGCTCAGAAAGCCTTCCCAAGCAATGCCATGCTGTGGATGCCTTCTGTATTCAGTCTGCTAACCTGTGGCACTGCTGCCTCCTCACCCTTTGCTCCCACTCTGGCTGGAAAACTGTCCTGGCCTCCTTAACTACTATACTGTGGTCAGCTGTAATCTACCAGGCTGGATGAAGTTCCTGGCGGCCTCTTTAAACCAGGCTGGGGCTGGGGGCTGGGGGCTGGGGGCTGGGGGCTGGGGCTGGGGATATGCTACTAAGTCAAAACCTATAAAATGAGCATCGAGAAGCCTCTAGGGCTGGGATAGGATAGGACTCCAGGCAGGACGCTTCAGAGCTGAGGGAACCCCACAGGTAGCCACGCCATAGCAGCTGTCAGAACTGTGAGCAACCTTACTTTTCTGGGCAGTAGGGAGATCTGGCTCTGGCAGGCTATGTGCCAGAACTCAAGAGAAGAGCATGTTCTCTCAAGCTGCCCCTGCATACCCCCCAACACCCTAAAAACCATGTCTGCCCCCAGGACAGCTCCACTAAGAGTTGTGGGAGGGAGGCGGAAACCGCCACTCTAGCACCTCAAGGAACTTCTCAGGTCTGTGAAAGAGTGTTGTTCCCTCGTCAGAAAATGGCAAGCTCCACACGATGGGTAATTTCTCAATTCTCCAGGACACACGGAGGTAGTAACTCTAGGTGTCACCCTCTTACTGAACAGCCAAGACCTTGGCTACCACTAACCCTGAGCCAAGGAGAATAAACGCGGGTGAGGGTGTACATTGGCAGAAGTGGTAACGGAAACAGAAGTACGAATCCTGCCTGTGACAGCAGACCACCGACCCACATGCTGGTGGTCTGCAGCACCGTCTGCCATGGACAGTGCAGGACTACCTCCTGCCTTTCTGTCTCCACATGGAGGCAGACAGCTTCATCCATGATCTCTGGGAGCTGGGGCCTGCTCCAGGTCTGCCTCGTGGGTACCACCATGTCCTTCCCACAAGCCCAGAACTTCAGAGCTAGAGTGAGCAGAGCACATTCTGTGAAGACTCTTAGGAAGTCTGGGGCTCGAGAAGACGCCTGCCCTCTCTCCAGGGGACTCTGAACGAGTCTCAAGCATGGCACCTCCTGGTGACCTTCTTCTCCAGCCAACCTGATGGCAGTTATGGCTCCCTTGAGCGTCAGTCAGTCCCACCATGCTTTAGGTTGGGTGCCTGTCACAGCTCACACCCAAGGCAGGTGGCAGTCGAGAGTCTCCTCCCCAGGCGGCTGCAGGCCCCTCCAGAGGAATGTTAGAACTGAGGGGCTGACGCATAAACCATGCCCCTGACTTCAGACACGGAAAAGTGAAGGGGACAGGAAATGTCTCTCAGTATGGCTTACATTATATATCCTGTCAGCCAGGTGTGATGAGACACACCTAGAGCCAGCTACTGAGGAGGCTACCACAGGAAGATTAGTGGCTTTAGGGGTTTGGGACCAATCAGCGTAGGCAATAAAGCCAGACCCTATCTCTTAAACTTCATGTCTCCTTCTACCTTTTAAATGTATTTATTTATAGACAGGGTCTCACTGTGAAGCCCTGGCTCGCCTGCAACTTACATAGATCTACTTGCCTCTGCCTCCAAGTACTAGGATTAAAAGTGTGTCTCATACCTTGCTCTCTTAACTATATTATTGTTGTTGTTATTATTGCTATAATTATTAATGTAACCTATGTACACATGTCACAGTGTGTGGAGGTCAGATAACAACCTTCAGGAACTGGTTCCACACTTACATGGGTTCTGGGAAGTCCCAGTTGGGTCATCAGGACTGCAAGACTACCCACTAGCCATTCTACTGGTCCTGTTTTGGTTTTTGTTTTTGGAAAGGATTTCACTACGTAGCTTAGGCTGGTCTTGTACTCAGAGTCTTCTTGTCTTAGCCTTTCAGTATTGGGATTACAGGTGTATATCCCTATGACTGCTTCATGGTGAACTGTTAAAGGGCTAGATTTTAAATACGTTGAGTGTCAAGAGACAATGGCTGAAGCTGCTATATATAAACTTACACAACGACTTAAAAGTAGAACTCTAGGGGCTGGTGAGATGGCTCAGTGGGTAAGAGCACCCGACTGCTCTTCCGAAGGTCCGAAGTTCAAATCCCAGCAACCACATGGTGGCTCACAACCACCTGTAATGAGATCTGATGCCCTCTTCTGGTGTATCTGAAGACAACTACAGTGTACTTACATATAATAAATAAAAAAAAAAAAAAAAGTAGAACTCTAGAAGGCAGGTATGATGGTCCATGCCTTTTATCCCAGAACTTAGGAGGCAGAGGCAGGCAGATCTTGGTCAAGACCAGCCTTGTCTCCATAGCAAGTTCCAGGCCAGCTAGAGCTACACATAGTGAAACAATGTCTCAAATGGAAAAAGACATACTTAGTCTCCATACTTAGTTCCTCCCTGGATACTCCTTGCTTCTAAGATGCCAGCCCAGAGTCTGGATGGCCAGGTGTCTCCCCACACTCCCTGTGCACTGAGATGTTGAGGGCAGCAGCAAGTGTTCCATTGTCAATGTTCCTCTCAGGCAATGCTCATGCTCCTCAGGATCGTCTTACCCCCACCGACCCACTGGCCAGGGCCCCTGCACAGGAACCAACAGGTAGCCACTCCAAGTTCTAGCATAGATCTGGACTTCAAGAAGTAGATTGGGGTTTTTTTTTTGTTTTTTGTTTTTGGTTTTTTTGAGAAAGGGTTTCTCTGTATAGTCCTGGCTGTCCTGGAACTCACTCTATAGACCAGGCTGGCCTCGAACTCAGAAATCCACCTGCCTCTGCCTCCCAAGTGCTGGGATTAAAGGTGTGTGCCAACATGCCCGGCCTAAGAAGTAGATTGTAAGAACAGGCTGAGAGGGCCTTTGTGGAGGAGGATGTGGGATTGGGGGAGGGGAGGGGGGTGAGACCCTGTCTAATCCTAGTGGAGATGGGTGCAAACCTGAGTCCCTGAGATGAGAACAAAACCCCATGGGTTTTGATGTTTGTTGTGTGTGCCAAGGCTCAGCAAATTATGTGAGCCTATGATCTCGTGACTAACAAAAAGGCCACCCAGAGGCTGCAGGAAGAACTGAGTGATCACTCAACTCACTGCTCAGCCCCAGGACTCTCCTGTGCCCACACCCTCAGCCTCACATGACCCAAAGCCGCCATCTTGCCCATGGCATCCATGGAGGGACACTATGCACCCAGCAGCACCAGCATTCAGCAACACTCTCCACCCTCGTCCCTCCCACGGGATCTATTGCAGATCCATAGGTACAGCTATCAGTTTCTGCCAACTACAGGACATATAGAAGCACAGAGGAGGGACGCAGGCAAAAGTCACCAGGGTCATATGGGAAGGAGACTATGGTGCTAGGCCTACTTAAAGGGCTGCAGAGCTCACCGTGACATTTATGCTTAATCTGAGTCACTGCCTTGGTGCCTCAGCTCCTCTTGGTCACTCTGGTGTGAAGGCAGGAAGTAAGGAAGAAGACAGCTGTCAGCCCAGCCTAAGCAGTGCAGGCCTGCAGGAGGACTAACCAGTATATCACCCAGGGGAAACCTTGAGGAATCCTGGGTTTGGCTGAACTGAGCTGAGACCTGCCTGAGGGGGCCTTTGTTGTGGATCTGGCTCCATCAAAAGCCCCTGCACGACAGGGGTGGGACCTTGGTCAAAGGGGCTGACATGGACCAGCCATGCGGGCAGATGTCAATCAGCCCATCGATAAATCATGCCTGAAGGAGGGGCTCCAGAGTCACACTGGGCCCAAGGATCCTGAGAGGTTCCCTTACATGGAGGTACTCTGTGTGACACAGGAGAAGGATTATACTTGATTACACAGAGGCCTCCCTCTGTACTTCTCGGAGACCTAAGGGCTCTTGTTGCATTCTGAGTCAGGGGTGGGGCGGGGATGGGGGGTAGATCGCAGGTCCGAGAGGCTAAGGAAGGCTTCCCACTTACAGCTGACACTAGAGGCAAGGTACTCGCTTGCCTGGGCCCTGGCCCTCATACTCACAATCTTCTTGACTCCTCACACAAGCTACAGCCCCACAGCCCTAACAGCCCTTATTCCTACCATTCTCACTTGAAACAGAAAAGACTGTGGCAGTACATGCTCAGGGGACATCTATGGACTGGGTTCAGTATGAACATGGTAGCTGCTGACCATAGAGGACCTATATCTCAAAGGAATCCAGTGTTCTCAGAAGGATGGCCCAGTGTGCGCGTGCTCCCAAGCTCCTTTCCTCTCCATCTGGCTCTAGGGGTCCCACAGCTTTTGGGCCCCGGAATCTACTGCTGTCAAGCACATTTGGAAACTCTATTATTGCTCTATTTCAGAGCCACATACTTTTGAAGTGAAAAATAGGGAAAGAGACTTGGGGCCATGCCCAAAGCCTTCTCACAGTCCAGAGCTTGTCCTCTTGGCAGCTGTAAAGCCATGGGGGATGAGGTCTGACAGAGAAAGGTGGGCTCTGCTGAGTTTCATTATGAAAGCTGTAAATTTAGGGAAAAAAAAAGCTTTAAAAATAAATATATGGGGCTGGTAAGATGGCTCAGTGGGTAAGAGCACCCGACAGCTCTTCCAAAGGTCCAGAGTTCAAATCCCAGCAACCACATGGTGGCTCACAACCATCCATAATGAAATCTGACTCCCTCTTCTGGAGTGTCTGAAGACAGCGACAGTGTACTTACATATAATAAATAAATAAATAAATAAAATCTTTTTAAAAATCTTAAAAAAAAAAATATATATATATATATATATGAAAGAGTCCTGGCACTGCTCACAGACAGGAATGTCCTTCTATAATTAGTTCAGAGGCTCTAGAAGGTAGGCATGCCTGCTTGATCTAAGACACGGGAAATTTGTCCTAGGCCGGGTACTGATGCTCTGCCCCCCAAACCTGCTGCTGAGCCTGAAACTTGCACATGTCATGACATGCTGTGCTGGGGCAGCAGTGGAGGAGCGGCTGTCCCTCTTCAACCCTTTTCACCTCTCATGGTCACACAGAGGCTAAGGACAGGAACTCAGGAGGTTCTAAAGGTGTACTGTATCAGCCAGTGGCAAAGATACCTGTCACATTACAATGTGGGCTAATGTGGGAACACTGCTGAGATCCAACTAGTATGGTTTCCTGGAGATCCTCTGGGGAACTCTGTGCCCCCCACCCCTGCACCCCCGTTTCTTAAGTCCTCACCCTAAAGCTCAGGAAGGGCTAAATGGAAAGCTCTAGAGAGACAGAAGCCATCTATGGGGCCACTAACTAAGGGTCAAGTTGCCATCATGTCTCTGGGTAAAGCTCACCATGTCTGGCCTATTCTTTCTCAAACTCACAAAGCCCACTGGCAAGCCCCGGGCCTTACCATGGTCACTGCGACCTTGGATTCAGCCTACTCAAGGCCCTTAGACCCCCAGGACCCCCTGAGCTCTACAAGGCTCTACAAGCTGCCACCAAATGACCCCAAGGCCCAGGAATCATCCAGTCCAGCCCAACAATGTACACTGTGGGACACGTGCAGCTGTTGGGGGCCAAGCTAGAAGGCATTCAGGGGAAAGGTCACCAAAACTGGTTACTTGAGAGTAATCTAAAAGTAGATGAGGCAGGTTGCATTGTCCCCTTGGCTAACACTGCTCTCTTCAGGAGGGTGGGACTGAAGGACAATCCCTTTCACACACTAAAGCAAGTGTGAAGGAACACTGGTGTGCAGCCGAGGCAGTTGCTGTGCTGAGGAGCTGCCCTCAACTTTTGTCCCAAGACTTCCCTTGACATCTAAGGCTGTTTCCAGAGAAAGCAGCCACAGTGACAGACCTGGTATGGATGCTCAGACACTTCCAGGAGTGATTCTGTCCTGTGGCTATGGAAACGCATGCTAGAAAGGTGCCTCTGTCCTGACACAACAGGTGGCTTCATGTGAAGATGTTTAGCTATGGAAAGACCTCACAACTAAGAGTTTAAAGGGAACAACAAAAATCAGTGAAGCAAAATGAAGAGAAAAGCTAGCCCCAGTGCCTGCCCCAAGGACCAGTAGGCCCAGTCCTATGGAGCTCACTCACCTTGGCTTTCTCGCTTGGCTCACTGGTTGTGCCGTATGGAGTGTTGTGCAGCTCCTTGGAAACCACACAGAGGAACTCAGCCTGGTCTTCATTTCCATAGTTGTAAGAGGAGCCAATGCTGACCAGCTGGAAGGAAGATACAGCCTGTGACAATGTGCAGTGGCTCAGGTGTACCTGGCTCTCAGGAGTAAGAACATGGCACAAATTGTGGAAGCTCAGGGAAATGAGAGCTAGCTTTAGCCAGAAGGTTTTTCCATAGAACTAGCAGGAAGCAAACCCCCAGTGCACTGTACTGTAGGAGCCCACACCTGCACCCCAACGTAATTGCACAACATGCTGGGACAGGCTCTCTGCAGATACTGAGCATCTCTCGATGCTCCTGGCTGGGCCCTAGGGATGATGACAGATTACCCTGGGCGGGCAGGAGGGGAGCAGTACACAGGTTAAGGTAGGGGAGGGAGAGCTGAGGCCAGAGTTCATGTACAAACACCACTTGAGAACCTATTGCTGGCTGTCCCTGTATCTGATAGCAGCCAGCAGCCCTCCTTGGGTAAGTAGGACCTCTGCAAGCTAAGTCTAGTGCCCACCTGGGCACTACACCCCCAGGGCTGTGCTGGGAACACAGGCCAACAGCATTAAAAGCCTGGAGCACTGAGTGCCTGATCTTGCACTTCTATACGGCCGCGCATGTTCTAACACGCCTCATAAGCCTCTAGGTCACCATGTATGTTACCTGGGCCAGGACCATGTTCATCACTCCAGTCATGAGTCCAAGAAAAAGGTCAACACAGACATCAAGCACTTTTGTTCTTTTAAACACAAAATAACTCAAGGGAAACCACCGAGGCCATAGCAAGGATACCAACAGCACAGTGAGGAAGCAGGAGTGGCTCAAAGGTCACTCGCCACTGCAGTCTCTGCTCATGTGTCTATACATCAGAAACAGAGGACAGGAGCGAAATCTACCACATGGGTAACTAATAGCCCCAGGGCTGGGGACAGCAATGGGGACAAAGTGGTTGGAAGGGGTGGACCCCACCAGGTGAGGCTGACCTGGATCAGGTAGTGGTGTGAGGTCCCCCATAGACTCTGTATCCCCACCGGGCAGCTCTAGTTTGACCTAATCACTGACCTCTAGGTGATCCATGGTTGGACTGGCCATCTCAGATGGACTGAGTTTCATCCTGGACCCCTGAAAGTTCGTCAACTCAGCGCTAGCCCCACGTGAGGAAGTAGAGTGTAGCTAGATTACTAGCAGCGTGACTCAGAAAGATAGCGCAGAGGTCCAACCATGGTGACTGCACAAAGGTCACAATCGAGGGGAAAGAGCAGCGCTTGTGCTCTGGGTCTAGGATCTTCTAAGGACAAAGTCTTGAAGTTGGTTATGGGAGGAGACTCTCTTCCAGCCAGAAGTCACAAGACAACAGAGCAAATGGTACTTGGCTCCAAATGAGGCGACCCAGTTCACAGATCTAGAAGGGTGACAGCTGCTTTCCGGAGCACAGCCTTTCTTGGACCACATGCCAGGGACATGATGGGTAGGCTCCTGCCCAAGTCTCTAATGTGATTCTGATAGGGTCTGGGCACAAGACACATGCATACTCAGCCCATAAGACCCGCCCAGGCCCCCAGGAGGACAGAGACATGGCAGCACCTGATGTGTGTGTAGACTGGAAGCTCCACACACAGTGCTGGACATGACACACAGCATCCTCAGTGGAAGAGTTGGCATTAGAAAACCACCACAGAGTTGGAAAGGAAGGGACTAGGTAATGGTCCCTGGGACCTGAAGATTCCCATGAGCCCCCACTATCACCTGCTCAAACTTCCAGCCGTCTGACATTGTGGATACCATCTGTGTGAGCTCCTCCTCCTGGCACTGCAGCACACGGTACACATGCTTCACTGGCATCTATAAGGACAAATGCACCATGAGATCAGGCTCCACCATGCCCCAAGCACTCTTAGCTTTATACCATCACAGGGCAGTGTTCAGGCAACCTTACACATCCACACAGCCAACCTACAGCCTCAACAGCTGCTACTGTAGCTTTCTCATTCCCCTTCAAAAATATTTCTACTTCTAAATTCCAAAATAAAATGAGTCATGTTCCTGAAATCCTCAGAGCGCCTGTGGCTAGATATGAATATACAGAAAACATTTGTATGTTCCATGCAGGGCGACACAATCTTTGCTTAATCTTCCCTGCCCAACAGGGATTTCCTGGGCAATTCCGGATAGACTTTGGTCTTGAATGTGGGATGAGAGTCAGCCAAGAGACAAGTCTGCTCTTCCAGGGCTACCAATATGTACAGTACAAGTAAGGGTCCCAGGAGCTGCTGCTCAGGTGGGGCTTCATGCTAGTGGCAAACACTGGTTTTGCTGTCACCCAAGTGCATCGAGTGACAATGGCTGTCACCTGTGAGGCCCAGCCCTGCCAGGAGGCTCTTTTACCTCCACAATGTCGATAGAGACTGAAGTAGTCCAGATCACACGGTTCTGAGTGGGACTGGGATAAAGGGGAAAGAAGAGGCCAGTTGAGGGGGATTGGGAATCTTAGAACCTTTCTAAGGCCCTGATAATGAGGAGCCTTTGCTACTAAGGCAAAGCTTGGTCAGACATGCATATGCTCCACTCCCAGCCATCAGTGAGCCAGAGAGACCCGGTCTAAAGGTGTGCAGTGGGAAAGTGCCTGGGGAGACAATGGGAGGGCTTTAAGTGGACCAAGCCCGGGTGTTGCCAGCATTCACTTTGTGAGCTGGGTGAGAGGGCATAACCACTCTCAAGTGCAGAGCTAGCTTGATGATAAGACCAATGCTGAGACCTTCCTCAGAGGGGAGGCACTGCCTACCTCACACAGCACTCACAACACACACACATGCTGGGCAGCAGAGGTCCCGGGAAGCCCACCTCCTCCCAGTGACTGCACAGATGCCCAGTATCTGTGCCACCTACTTCCCAGCTCCTCGATGCTCTCCTCTCTGCTGTGCTGGCCATGGGCCTTTGCACTGGCAGATCAGGTCTTGATATTCTCCCATCAGAGCCTCTGCTCTCCAGCATCTTCACTCTCCCCAGCAGGCCTCCTTCTCCTCTGTGCACTCATCACACAACTTCCACAGAACTGCCTATCTCCACTGATGGCCCTTCATGGCAGACATGGCAGATGAGGAAGGGAGCAAGGCCTGGGGCTCCAGGATGGGGATAGGACAGTTCTGGTCCAAGGTCACACACAGAGAAGCCACACCTGCTTATACAGCAAGCCCAGAAGCTACAGGCAGATTAGTCACCCATCTCACCTGGGATATTTTGCTGTCTCGTTCTCTAATTTTGTCCTTTACAAGTTTTATTAGTGAGGTGATATTGTAAAATTCTGCTTCTTCCAACACTCCTGAAATAGAGGTTAAAAAAAGTGACTTCTTCTAGATCAGACCAAAGCAGATACGTCCCTGATCCCCACACCCTGTCTCTAACCTGAGCTTCTTCTAGATCAGACCAAAGCAGGTACGCCCCTAGTCCCCACACCCTGCCTCTAACCTGAGGTTCTTGTGTCAGGCTTAACCTAACATCCTCACAGACCTTTCAGTTCTCAGCACTCAGCATAGGACTGAAAATGCCAGGCAGTTCACTAGACATACTTACGGACGGTCACTACAGGTGACACACGGAGGAAGGATACCGGGTCTCAGCCCACAGATACTGGGAGATAACTGACACATTTTTTTCTGCAGCTTGGAAGGTGCCTGTTTGTGCTACTGGCTCTTTCTGTTGAGAACTGGAAGATGCCAGCACAGTGTGGAAGCCATACTCTCCAGCAAGTGTCTCAGCCACAGACACTGCATCTCCCTGCCCAGAGTCACTCCTGGCTCCAGGGCTTCCCCACAACCTGCTATCTAATGTTCCACACGTAGGACCCAAACTTCCCAGAAAATTAAAAGTAGATTGTGAGAGCCCTGCTTTAGGGTTTCCTCATCTGTACAGCCGTCTGCATTTCTTTAGCTTTCCCACTCCTAAAGAGAAGCTGCCCTGGACCAAGTCAGCTCAGAGTAACCCATGGCAGGGTAACATGGGAGCGGTGGGGAGGGCAGAGTCAGGCAATGACGGATGAAAAGCTGCCAGGCAACAAGCATGGCTTGTACAACCCCAGAGCAGAGCAATGTCTCCATGTAACAATCCACACAGTACCTAATGAGACCCTAAAGAACGAAGAGACATGGTAGGAGTTTCTTGGCTCCTTCGGCAACGCAGGCACCTTCGAGTAACCAACCAGCACGTCTACTAGTGCAGAGCGCCTGGGCCTGTGGAAAATGGGCAGCTTACCTTCCTCTGCGAGGTCTTTGTTAATAACCAGCTTTCCATGTCTCAAGTAGTTCAGTACAGGTCCAAAGTAGGTGGGATCTCTGTCGATTAAATAGGCACCCGTTTCATCCTGCAAAGAACAAAATGCTGTCAGTTCTTGTGTAGACACTATGCTGTCTAGGCCAGGATGGCTTTTGGCACTGCCATGTAACCTAGGCTGGCTTCGGACTTGTGATCCTCCTGTTTCAGCCTCCTGGATTACAGGTTTGTACTACCACATCTTGCTCAACTTCTCAGACTCTGGAGACTCAGGTCTGGGCAACCTACTCTCCTTGTTCCAGAGCATCTTGGAGCGGAGATCTAAGAGTGGGAGTCCAGGGCTGGAGAGCTGGCTCAGCGGTTAAGAGCCCTGATTGCTCTTCCAGAGGTCCTGAGTTCAATTCTCAGCAACCACATGGTAGCTCACAATCATCTGTAACAGAATCTGATTCCCTCTTTTGTTGTGTCTGAAGACAGTGACAGTGTACTCACATACGTAAAATAAATAATTCTTTTTTTTTTTAAGATTTATTTATTTATTTATTTATTGTAAGTACACTGTAGCTGTCTTTAGACACTCCAGAAGAGGGCATCAGATCTCAGTACAGATGGTTGTGAGCCACCATGTGGATGCTGGGATTTGAACTCAGGACCTTAGGAAGAGCAGTCAGTGCTCTTAACCGCTGAGCCATCTCTCCAGCCCAAATAAATAATTCTTAAAAAAAAAAAAAGAGTGGGAATCCATGCAGCAGTCCACTGGAGAAAGGACTTCTAATGCTGAGCCCCAAAGCCTCCTATAGCAACAAGTAAAGCCTGGGGCAGTGGCATGTGTAAGTGACCACACAGGCACCTTCATTTCTTGCTGAACCATGGTCTCCAGGCTTTCCCAAGTGAGTACAATCTCTAAAGAAATCCTTCCTCTGTGGTCAGCGGTCTGTGACTCTGAGCCATATGTAGAACACCACATGCACCTGCCTGCTGACCCTGACGACAGAGCGGGAGCTCCACTTGCGGACTAACATCCTCACTTGTTCACCACAGCTACCTCCATATGAAGGACATCTCCTGCAGTACAGGGCACATTCAGCCTCAGGTTATCTTTCCTATCTTGCAGACCTGCTGGAAACACATCCAGTATGAGAGCCACAGTCCTGCCTGGGGTCAGAGGAGGTGTAGCACTGGGGACTACCAAAGAGGGTGATGCACAGAAGCTACAAGGACACATCCACACCCAGGGTGTGGGCCAGTGAGTTTCTGTCACACCCAATTCCAGACCTGCCATAGAGTGGCTGTATTTATGTGGGGGCTGCTAGGTCCAACAGGGATGTAGTGCAGACCCCCACAAGCTGTTA
This sequence comes from Mus musculus, assembly GCF_000001635.26. Taxonomy (NCBI): domain Eukaryota; kingdom Metazoa; phylum Chordata; class Mammalia; order Rodentia; family Muridae; genus Mus; species Mus musculus. Next base: position 24,061,613 of record NC_000083.6, read on the forward strand.
AAGGGTGAGGCTTCTACCACCAATGCAGCCTCATAGCTGCTTCTCAGACAGGCAGAGACAGGAGTCCAAAGGATGCAGTGGCTCCAAGGTCTCTAAGGCATGGCCACCACCCATTTTCCCATCAGCAAGGCCATGCATGCCAAGTTCCAGGAAAAGGAAACGACTCCATAAATCAGTACAACACAGTGGCTTCCCTGGCCAGAACACTGTCAGGGCTCCTGTAGATACAGACCACGGGAAAGAGTTGTACTCACTGCCCCGTGGAAGCAGCCAGCCAGTCTAGGCACATGTGTGGGGTTCCCGAACCCCTTGGATGCTCATGGGTAGCAGAGCTCACAGAGGTCTCAGCCACAAAGCAATAAGCCTTCAGAGGCTGTCTTCGCAGACATCCATTTCTATATTTGGGGGCAATAACAACTGGTGTTTTCAAGGGTTCTTCCCAACATCCACAGGCACAGAATGATAAAAACTTGGTTTTCTCAGATCAAAGGGAGAAAGAAACCTGAGCTGTGGCTGACATCAAATCACCGAGGCCTGGGAGACAGGGATGATGAGAGCCAGTGGCTTACGCTAAGTCCTCTTCCTGATTCCCTGTTCCACCTAATGTGATTGTCCTTACTCCCTAGCCCTCCCAACTTTATCCTCATCCCCTCATCTAAGGACAACAGGTCATACTGCCACAGGGCTCTCCATTCTGCCCCTGTCCTTTATCCTTACAGCCATGGGGTGAGGTGGGGGTAGGGTGCCTTCCAGCCTCTCAGTCTTCTGCACCTATCACCCAAGCACAGCCAAATGAAGGCGGCCAGGATTCAGCAGGGTTGTGGCAGTCATTCCCACATTACAGGAAAAAGAATGAGCTCTCCATTCTGTTCATGGGGAAGTGCCTCCTGTAGTGTGACATTCCCACATCACCACGCTCAGGAATACTCACAGCACAATGCCCCCTTGACAGACCACTGGTAGGTCAAAAAAACAAGGTCGTGGGGTAGGGCTCATCCTGAACAGGATACTCTTGGGGCCTCTCTTGTCATGCTGGCCATGGCTTCAGAGTCCAGTCTCCCCTGGCAACAAGAAGCCTTAGGTCTTCATGAATACTAAGGTAGTGAGGGGGGAAGGAAGGAGAGGGAGAAGCAGGAGAAAGCTGTCTATTAAGCAGCCTCGCTCAGCAGCCTCCTGGAGGCTTCCAGAATAAGTGGCACAAGACTATATGAAAGTGACCCAGGCCTCCCCAGCCCTAAAAGATGAGGTACAGGGCATTAATCAGAGGAACCATTAGCATTGGATTTGCTGGCATTGGCACTCGGCCTAAAAACCATGAAGTGGTACTGAGCCTCAGCCCAGCCATGTTCACTTGCAGAGCTTGGCCAGCTCATGTGCTGGGTGTGGCTGGCTCTCACTGAACATGCCCTATAGGAGGCAGCCTTTTGACAAATGCTTTGAAAGATCTTCCCTCTAACCCAAAGCCCTTCTGGCCTAGAGAAGGGCACATCTGACCAGGGGCCTCTTTCAGGCAAATGATCAATTAGGATGACACCTCTCAGAGTACCTGACCTGAGGTCCTGGCCACAGTGTGACTGTCTAACAGCAGAGCGCTGTACTCTGTCCAGTGGTTCTGTCTTAGAGCTGAGGGCTCACCGCCATCAACTAACGTCTTAACTACAAGTTCCAGAAGTGTCAACATGGGGACAGCAGCCTAAGGAAACTTTTTACAGCCTCAGACTCTTGTAGCCAGTATCCTGTGCTTGGAGTCCAGTGCCCTGTTTGCCTTAAACCCAGCCACAAAAGAAGGGCAAGCCATGTACTTTATGGGAATCTCTATTTGCATCCAGTAAAAAAGCACTTTAGATGTGGAGACTTCCAGAAAAACAAGATCAAAGGAATTCAAAAATTTTGCTGAGCCAGGCTGGTGGGCAAGAACAACAGGAACCTGAACATATCCACAGTCCTGTGTGATTTGTGACAGCCCCAGCACCAAGCCTCCTGGTCACCCAGGCAAGCGAGCATGTGCTGAGAATGGCAGGAAATGGAAACAGGGAGGTGTCAGGCAGAGTCCTAGAGACAGTAGTTGTCACCGGCTGGAAAGTAAAGCTGTGGCACAAGGTGAGGCAGTGTGGCCTATACTGTGCTATGTCAGAGGTGTTAATCTCCATAACCAGAAGCAGCCCGAGGAGAAGGGGGGTTCCTTCAGCTTACAACCCCACACCACAGCTCATCACTGAAGGAAGTCAGAGAAGAGCCTTAAGCTGGACAGAAACCTGGAAGCAAGAGCCGATACAGAGACGGTAGAAGAGTGCTGCTTCACTGCTTGCTCACCTCCTTTGATAGCACCATGAACCACCAGTCCCGGGGAGGTACTACCCAGTGAACTGGGCTCTCCCACAACATTCATTGGTTAAGGGGGGGAACAAAAATAAAAAAACCCAACCACAGGCTGGCCCACAGACCAATCTGGTGGGGGTATTTTTCTCAAGTGAGGTTCCCTCTTCCCAAATGACTTTAGACTGTTACAAGCTGATACAAAATTAATCAGTGGGGCTGGAGAGATGGCTCAGAGGTTAAGAGCATTCGCTGCTCTTGTGGAGGACCCATGCTTGGTTCCCAGCACACACAGTGGCTCACAACCACATGCAACCCCAGTCCCAAGGGATCTAATGCCCCCTCTGGCCTTTCTGGGCACCAAGCATACACACGGGGCATATACATAATGTAGACAAAACATTCATAAAATAATAAAATACATAAGTCATTTTAGCCAGGCAGTGGTGGCATATGCTATTAATCGCAGCACTCAAGAGGCAGAGGCCGGCAGATCTCTCTGAATTCAAGGCCAGGCTAGTCTATCGAGTTCCAGGGACAGTCTGAGCTACGCAGAGAAACCATGTACTGAAAAAACAAAGTTAAATCAAAAAATAAGATTAACCAATACAATTGATCAGCTGTCAACTTGACACACAAACGCATCACTGTTCAACCTTTCCTTTCTTACTGTCCCCAAGATGTCATTAATACCAAAATCACAATATAAGACATATTGCAAACTTTTAAAGACCTAGTCTTTAAATATTCAAACTTTAAAAGTCTTATCTCTTTAAAATATTCATAGTCTCTCTAAAACTCCAGTCTAGGCTCACACTTAGACACTCAGAGGGATCAAGGGAAATTGGAGGATCATTTCCTCCACACCTCATCTCAGAGCTCTCTGGCCAGTTTCTTCTGGTGGCCACTTCCTTTAAGCAGGCCTAGACAGCCACCGACCAACGGAGGCCAGAGTCTGAAGAGAGACAGAGGAGTATGAGCACCACTCACACCAAATTCCCTAGGAGCTGTCTGTGGGAGAGCTCAACTCCACAGTAAGGGCCGAAGTCCAAGGTCAAACCCCAGCTTTCCACCATGATACACATGGCATTGCAGGCTGTATTCATGTCTGCAAGGCTGTTGGGAGACTGACAAGTAAGTCTCCGGCACTGCGGCCCCAGCACTGCTGTCCCAGTGTTGGTAACATAGCTTAGGGCCTCCAGTCTGACACAGAAGACCAGGAAACGCAAATTCAAATACAAGGCTTCAGGAAGATGACTGTCTGTGTGCATTATTATTATTATTATTATTATTATTATTATTGTTTGAGGTGGTATCTCCCCATTATATAGCCTTAGCTGACCTTGCTCACTGAGATTCACCTGTCTCTGTCTCTTGAGTGCTAGAATTAAAAGTGTGCTCCTCCATATCAGGCCCCCAAGAAACTATCAAGATGATGACTACAGTAATTTGGGTCAAATGAGGCAGGGACCCCATCATCAGCTATGCTAAGAGCACACAAGACTTGGAAGGAAACCACTTCTGAAACCCAGCAGACTCAGAGTAGCTAGGAAACAGCCAAGATATGTCACTGGAGTCTTTGTTTCCCTTCTTCTCTTCAGTCCTAACATGATTTAGGGAAAAAGCCAGTCTGTATTAGTATGGTGGGAAGGTTTTGTTTTTCCACAAAAGCACCAGAATTAAGACTGCTTTCTCCACAATCATTTGCCTCTACCAACCCCTCCGGCACTTCTCAGTGGATCTGTGTCTGACCTACTTATGGCAGCACTGGCTAGAAATATGGCATAAAAAAGGGATCAAGGACTTAGCTTGAACATTACATGAGAGCCGACTCTCCCACACATACCCACCAGTCCACATATGCGAGACAGGTTGCTGATGCCCAAGTCGACACCGAGTGAGCATAATGTGGAGGCTGAACCCCAAGCCTAAGCTACTGGCCGCTGAGCCAGGCAGGGCAGTTTTCAGGCCTCAGAGGTGGTCCCCCTGGCCGTGCCAGAGTAGCTGCCTATGAGCATCTTCTCCAAAGGAGCAAATGGGCAAAGGCCAGGTTAGGCCCACATCAAACATGCTCCCACATGTGGAGGACTAACGCCACAAATTAATTGCTAAAGGAGTTAGAGATAACCTCCAGAAACAAACCTGTCTCTCTGATGGGGAAAGGCCTAGTAAGAGGATGGTCATTAGTCATCCAGTCAGAACTCAGTCCCAGCTGTAGTCCTTTAGGGCACGATCCTAACGCAGCATCTTGATTCTGGAATAGCATGCAGACAAAGGTGGAAGTCACTATGCCTCAGGCAAGCCTCTAAGTTGAAGATGCAGGTGGAATGTCATGGAAGGTCTGCAGTGGTTCCCTGACTCACTCTCAAGGCTCCAGTGCACCTGCACCCATCCCAATGGAAGGTTCAAGGTGCAGCCACTAGAGAAGAATTAAAATTAAGAGTAGAGTGTTGTGAACTAAATCTGGAGAAATACTCCATCAACTGTCCCACTAAGTCAAATGCATTGAATTTTTTATGTGCCAACACACATAATCAACCTACTGATGAATGCTTAGATTTTACTCCGAAATTACCCCTTTCCAATGATATATGCACATATAAACCTTTATTTCTACTTTCTTAATTTGCTTTATATCTATTTATATTTGTCATACCTTTGATCCAGAAGAGGTCTTAGACATCACCAATTGCAATGGGGAAACTGAGGCTCAGATTTGTAGTGAGGTGGGAAGTGCGGACTCCTGCTTCCAGGCTGCCCCCCACCCCCCAGCTTTTCCAAGTGCACTGCGGCAAGGAGGGCTGAGTTCTCATCTCACTCTCCTCATGAAACCCATGCTGCCCTGAGTTCACCAGACCACCAAACCCACCCCAGAATGGGGGGAATGGGGTTGGGATGGGGTGGTGGGGTACAGCACAGAAGGCAGACCTGAGTGAGATTGCGGTAAGGGATGCGTCAGGGCTACGGCTCACTGTGACTCTTACTGTGGCCTGGGGAGATCACAGTAAGATTTCAAGAGTCGTGACTTGAGGAATGTGTCCCTGCCCTGGATTGCACATTAATTACTCCTGTCCCTAGTTGGGAAATAGAATTGGGGACACTGGTAAAGCCTGCAAGATGTGAGATTTGTGAACTGGACCCCACAAATGAGACTTCTGAAGCTTTTTATGGAACCAGAATGCTTAGAATTCACCCAGGGCAGGCTCCTTGAGCTGAGTCTGCTGTAGTGTCCTAAGAATTTACTAGACAGGAGCCTTCATGGGGAGAGACTTCCCAACTGCACAAGAGCCCACCATCTGTGTAAATAAACTGCCGTGAACATCTGCATCGTCACACAAGGGTTCTCTGCCTTCCAGGTTCCTTGGGTGGTTTCCTTCCTAAGTATACCGGGTACAGAAGACACACAAATCTCCCCACACACTGCCTCCTTTCTGCCAGTGAGATTGTGCATTTAACAGGTTATAGCTATCATCAGCCAGACAGTAGAGAAGAGAAACAGGAAATATGACCAGGATCTGGACCAGGTGTGCCCAAGGGAAAGCCTTCTGTGGCTCCACAGTCTTCAAACCCTGAGCACTAGCCTCTCCATTCTGGCTAACAGGTCAGCAGTTCAGGCATTCTGGCCAGGACAGCCAAGCAGAGGCTCACAGCTCACCTGTGAGGTCCCCTCAGCTACCTCCAAGGTTATGACCCCATCAAGCTCAAGGTGGCTTCTATCCTCCTCATACGCAGCCACATGGGTAAAGTGAGCACTGAACTAACTCTGTCTCTCTCTCTCTCTCTCTCTTGCTTGTTTGTTTGTTTGTTTCGAGACAGGGTTTATCTGTGTGGCCTTGGCTGTCCCGGAACTCACTCTGTAGACCAGGCTGGCCTAGAACTCAAGAGATTCTCCTGCCTCTGCCTCCCAAGTGCTGGGATTAAAGACGTGCACCACCACGCCAAGCTGAGCAATGAACTCTTACCTTCTTGCTAGGATCAAAGAGCAGGCCTTCAGTTTCTCCTTCTCTTCTTTCCCTTCCTTAAAGGCTGTCTAGCACCCGGGAGCACTTACCTTTCCTCATCTGCTTGAATAATCAACATCAGCCCACAGTGAGCAGCTGACCGTCTAGGACTCATTTGCAAAATTAGGCCAAAAAGTGTGAAGGTCAGCTGCTAAGCAAGAACCCACCAGAACAAGGGCAGTGGTAATGCTGGGGGCACAGCCACTCTGAGATGTCTTGTGAGCTACCTCAAAGCCATCTCCATGGGCACCAAGTGTTGCACCAAAGCTCCATAGCTGTATTTCCTAAGCCTCAAGACATCAAGCATCTTATAAGAAAACACAGTGCTCTGCTCCTTCTCATAGCAAGCTGCCCCTAAGCAAGGCCTAATGAGAGCCAGCTTGCGCCTAAACAGGAGCAGTCCACTAGATTTAGTCACACAGTCTGCCCCATTGGCTAGTAGCCCAGGTATGCAGAGGAGAGAATCACGGAAAAAGCAAAGTGTAGACAGCTCTGCAAAGGAGCCACTGAGGCTGCACTGAGGCCTGGGAAGAGTGCATGCCGTCCTCTCCCAAGCCTCTGCCCCTAGGGCCAGGAGCAGACTCCGAGAAGGGCCTGGTTGGCAAACATCTTGGCCTTATTGTTTTCTTCAGTCCTGAATGTCCAGAGCCAAAGCATCCATCCCCCACTTGTAGGGGATGAATAGCTCCAGGCTCTAAGAACACTTGATGTGGGAAAGCCGGCTGGTAGCCAGAGTTTCTGGTCCCTGTGTAAAATCAAAGCTGGACACTGCCATGCTGGACAAGCACAACTGACCTACACTAGTAGTGGACAGAAAGAAAAATGGGTTGGCACCTGCCAATCACCCCCTGTCACCTCAGAGGATACCCTGAGATCCTCAAAAAGCTCCAACTCCTCATGAGGTGACAAGTCCCCCTGGCCTGCTCAGGACTTCTGAATGAGGAACAAACACTGACAGAGGCGACCAGACACAGTGAGAACAGGCACCAACTGCAAAGAGGGTGAGGGCACAATATCAGGATACACTATCAGGGCCAAGAATACTCACAGCCACGTCCTTATGCACCAAAGAAGCCCATGTGCGCCTAAGATGGCCACTCACAGCCTGTGGCCGATGCAATTCTGCCCAGTGCCCAGGATGCTCATAGGGATGTTGCTGGCTAGTTTCTCTGATGTAGTTACAACAGTTGCCATTTATACTCTAAGTAATCCCCACTTCTCTTGCCAAGCCACTGATTCAAAGACAGTTTCCCCACCTACATCCCATCCCTTAGTCTATAATATTCCTTTCATATCTTTCTAACCCTAAAACTCACCAGCACCAACTGCACCCAAAGTGGATACATAGAAGGACTGTAGGGACCTGGCTATAGTAAAACACTTTCCAAAGACCCACCTGGTGTAACTATGTCTACAAGCTTAAAGCTGGGACGGTGGCCCTATTCCAAGGGCAGAAGTTCATATGCAGGTGGCATTTTCTCTAGACATCCCTTAGTCCGAGACAGAACTCTGTAGTTCAGGACAGCTTCCAACCACACAGTATTTGCTGTTTCCCTTCCCCCTGAAGCACTGTCACACTAAATCACAGGCCAGTTGAGCTACAAACAGCAAGTCTGTTTTCAACACACCATGGGATGCTGAAATATAACCAAAATGGATCAAAAACCAAGCCTTTGCAAAGCACTTCCCATGAACAGATTAGAAGTGTCACACCTGGCCTGTCCCCAAGGACAACACTGGAGAGAAAATGACACAGAACAGCAGATGCTCAAATGCACAACCCAGCCATAGTCCCGCTGGAGGGTGTCCCAAGAGGAAGTGAGAATTCACTCAGGCTGTCTAGAAAAAGAACAGAGCAGTGAGCTCAAAGCTAGCCCCTGAAATAAGGCAAAGGTCTAGGGATACAAGGCATGGTATGTGCAGTAAGTCCTCACTCTGGGCTTTGAGGACACGGGCCACAGGTACAGCCCAGAGGACTGGATAGAAAGCTGAGAGGAGTCGATAGGCCCTGAATGCGTTTGCATTCTCTATCCCCTAGCAATCTGTCCACATCTTTGGAAAGTGTCTTCCAGACACTGGTTTCCCCACAGTAACTCTTGGCCTAACCCAGACAACAGTCTGCCTCTGGTGCTCTTCCATCCTCATGAAACCCACAAAGTTCCTTTGGGAACTTCTTCCCTTAAATCTCACCCATCTTGGCATCACATTCTACAAAGGTAAGCACTCAATAAACATCAATCAAATGCCAGAAAGACTCTCCCACCAGGTCCCTGTTAAAGTTCAACTCTAAGGAGTGTTTGTCAGGTATCCTTTCCTTGACCTTAACTATGAGGTCAGAGCTTTGAGAGCTTTCCACGTGAATCAACATCCTGTTTATCTTCCATCATGTAATTAATGGCCCCTTCCCTGTTACCACCCCTTCCCTTCTAACCTCTTTAGGATTTAATTATCAAGGTGGAATCGCTTGGGACACTCTTTCATCAGAACCTGGTTGGGGGCGTGGGCACAATGCAAACACAGAACATTTATAGATTTTCATATTTGAACACTATAGTAACACCAGTAACACAGCTAATATGAATTAGAACTACTCTAGCAACCTGCAACTAAAACACTCTCAACCCTGGGACCAAGACTGTACTTACTGTATTTTTCTGGAGACATGCAGCCTAGACTAGCCTCAAACTCCCAATCCTTCTGCTTCTCCCTCCCAAAATGCTGGGCTCGCAGGTGCTTTCCATTATGCCTGAGGGTTATTTTATTTTTATGATCTGAATTGTGGCTTTATAACTCAGAAATCAAATGTTACTTAAATAAAATTTAGATTTATTTTACATTATGTGTATGAGTGTTTCAGATGCGCATGCCTGGTGCAAAGGGGTCAAAGGAGAGTGTCAGACTCCCTAGAACTGGAGTTACAGATGGTTATAAGTCACTTAGAGAATGTCTGGGAATCCAACCCGGGTCCTCTGTAAGAGCGGCAAGTGTTCTTAACCACTGGGCCAACTCTCTACTTCCTAAATAATAAACTTTAAAAAGAAAAAACAACTAAAATATATTCTGATAATCTTCCACTGCAATAAAGGAAACGCACACATACACACAGACACACACACACACACAGGCAAACACACACATTTATTTACGTGTGTGGGCACACAAGTACCATAATAGTACTGAGAAGTCAGTGTACAACTTTATTTTTAATTTTTTGTTTGTTTTGTTTTTGAGACAGGGTTTCTCTGTGTGTGGGAACTCACTCTGTAGACCAGGCTGGCCTGGAACTCACAGAGATCCATCTGTCTTTGCCTCCTGAGTGCTGGGATTAAAGACGTGCACCACCACACCAGGCTTTTTTGTATATGAAATTTTAATGACTCATTTTATTTTATGTGCATTAGTGTTTTGCTTGCCTATGTCTATATGGGTGCTAGATCCCTTGAAACTGGAGTTACAGAGAGTGGTGAGCTGCTTCATGTGGGTGTTGAATATTGAACCCTGGGTCTCTGGAAGAGCAGCCGGTACTTTCATCCACTGAGCTGCTCTCCAGCTGTTTTGTTTTGTTTGTTTGTTTGTGTTTTGAGTCAGCGTTTCTCTGTGTAAACCTGGCTGTCTTGAAACTCGCTCTGTAGACCAGGCTGGCCTCAAACTTATATATCGTCATGCCTCTGCCTCCCAAAGTGCTTGAACTCAGAGTTTAACTTTTAAGAGTCAGTTTTTTCCTTCCACCTTGTGGATCCTAGAGACTCAAGTTTTCAGGTTTGGTTGGCAGCAGGTGCCATCTCATCAGCACAATAAAGATAATTTATAAAGTAATCTTAAAAGATAGTAAAATGAAGAGATATATTTGACTTTAACTATGCTGAAGTCAAACAGCCCTATATACCTTGTTCCAGTGCTAAGTAAGCAAAAAGACACCAGAAGCCAAGGGCCAAGGCTGACTTAAAATCTGACTTAATACACAAGACAGGGATGCTTGGGTAGAAAAACAAGAATGACTATAAATGCCTACTGTTTGAAAAACCAATCGTAAAGTACACACCCTCACTATAAAAAGGAAACAGCACTGACAAAAGCCTATTTCTATCTGTCAGACTTCTGCCATTTTCTAGAAGGCAATCCTCTAAGAGTGAAGAGATTTGGTCAACTCAGTAATGGTAACAGCTGGGAGGAAGGATATGAAGAACTACCATAGTAGTATCTCAAACTCTAACTTCTTGATTATTTTGCAGTAACTCAAGAGTTCATTTCCTGGTCATAATGCCAGGCCTCCCTCACTGAGAAGGTGCTCTGTTAGGCCGTTTAAAGTGCAATGGGCTCGATCTTTCTGGAAAACCTCCTGAGTAGTCACTTTCAGGCTGGCAAGGCACAAAATCAAGCACCATCATGTAGGCTGAACCAGAAAACTCAGTTAGTACAAGGCTAATAAACTGCCTAGGGGGAAAGGGGAGTGAACGATTTGTTCCTAAGTTTCAATCCTGCACAATACTAATTTTTCAGTATGCAGTACGACACACAACTTTTGTAATGATAATAATTGAAATACTTTCTATTACCACAGGTATTAACAGTATTAGCGTTTAATTAAATTAAAGATAGACAAACCACAAACTAAGCTGGAAATCCCTACCCTTTTCAAAGGCGGTGGGGAAATGAAGTCTGAAAAGGAGATGGAAAAAGATTCTCTACCTGGTCTCTTTCACAACCCTAAGATTTTTTGACACCTGGCCCCGAACATGAATTCAATACAAATAATTCATTTATTAGAATTAAACTGACACCTTTGAACATTTCTACTCAGGTGGTACCTTCTAAGAGATGCCGTGCCTGTCCTTATGAATGAGAAGGATAAAGCACAAACTCTGCAAATCACTGGAAAAAGGGTAGTCACTGTGTCAACCCCCATGGCCTACGTTAATTTAGACGTCTGGAATGTGAAAAGACCAGATGAATGCAAAGGGTTCTCAGGTTCCAAAGCCAGCAAATAGTTGGGCGGTGGTGGTCACACACCCTGGGCAAAAGAATCTGGGGAGAAGAAAGTAGGGCCACAGCAAAGCTTGGGTCCTTCTCGACCGAAGAGCATGAAAGAAGAAAGAGGCACTGTTAAACCAAAGGGCCGAGGCAGGTGGGTACCAGAGTGCCATCCTCCCTCCGGCCCGCTCCGCCGGGCGCCCTCATTGTGAAGAGGTGTGTGTCGCGAGTGGCGACTAGGGCGGCCAGACCCCTGCTGACCCGCGAGGCCCTCACCTTGTCCGAATCTAGGTCGGGGTCCGCCTGGCACAAGCGGTACAGGAAAGACTTCGGGTCCCGGCACAGCGTCTGCCGGGTGGTGAGGAAGTAGGTGCCGCCGACGTTGAGCCGGACCCACTTGGACACGCCACCGGGGCGCTGAGCCAGGGCGCCCATCCCAGCGCTGCAGCGGCGGCACAGGCCGCCCCCCAGCCCCGCCCCGAGGCCGCTCGGAGCCGGCGGCAGCAGCTCGCAGTGATTCTCCGCCATGATCCTAACAAGCCCCGCCACAGCGGCCCTTCGCCGGAAGCGTCCGTTCTTTAATACAGCCCCCCTGAGTTGTCCCGCCCATAGGTACGCCCCAATAAAGTGCCCGCCCAGGGCTCATGTGCAAGGCGGAAGTTCCGGCTCGAAAAGCAGGCCGGAGATTACCACTTCCGGCCGGAGCAAGTCTCGGGTTCTCACGAGCATCCTCGGCTCAAGCTCCGCCCCTACTCAAAGAGGCTCCATGGCAAACAAAGTGTACACTCTACATGCTTTTATTACAAGACTACCGAGCATACGAGGGAAATCCATCATCCGGTAATTACATCTAAAGCACAGATATTTGAAAAAAACAAAAAAAAGAAAAGTTGTTTCATTAAATTATATGATTAAACCATGACCAAATAGAAAATTTATATAATAAAGCCAGGAAAAAAGTTGTAAAATATAGTTTACAATAATTATTCACACTCAAGGCTGTACATCAATACATACAACAACGTGGCCCCAAACATGAATTCAATCCAAATAATTCATATATTAGAATTTAAATAACACAGACTGAACTAGAGGCCGACAATAGCCAGCAAATAACCTTATATAAGAATAAAAATACAAAAGTGTATATCCCAGTATCATTGCATTATCTGTTTTCATAAGTATTTTTAATTTTTCCTTTGCCTGTACATCACAGTTACAGCTACAGAACAGGTAGAGAATATTACACATGTTCTAACTGACTGCCACCAACCTGAATGACAGCAATTCATCCTACTGTACGTGGCTAATGGACCAGCCGCAGCAGCTCTAAATACTGTAACAGTTTTTAATTTGCACATGTCCAATCACACTATGGTCGTGGCTTTAACCTGCACAATGACCTACTTGTAGTCATTAACCCAGATGATTAAACTAGGGTGGACTACATGGGGAGGGAAAATTTTGCTATTTGTAAAAACTTTTGTTCAGTTTGGATTCTTCATATGGAAGAAATGAGTTACAGGGAATTTTCAGGTATTCATATTGGTTAATTCATTTGCTTACTGCTGCAAAAGTGCTTTTGACAGAAACAGCTTCCCTCACATTGCAGGCCATTTTTCCACATTCTGACTTATAACCCTGAAGTGTTAGGCCAGAAGCTAGGTATCTTCAGAGGTTCTGAGAGTGGTTCCAGCCCTGTTCAATGTCAGGGCCCTTGTCTTACCTTCTACCCACGAGGTGCTACACCCACTGGCATCAGCACCAGTTTATGTTGGGTTTTGCATTAAAACAAATAGAAACGTGTATAGGAGTATCTTCACCATATTCAGAGTTGCTGTGGCCTCCCAAGTCTCAGATGAACACCCCAGGTCTATAGAACAATGGGGAGAAGCCTTGAGGCAGAGGAGGGCAGGAAACTGATTTCTACACATCTCCAGCCCTAAGCTCTGACAGTCAAGTAACACAGAAAATCTCTGCTGCATGTTTCCAAATTGAACCAGCAGGCCCCACCCAACACAGATAAAGCTACTATCTGATTTGGGTGGGCACTACAGTTCCGTGCAGCACTGCAGCGCACAAGAAGGTTTACATAAGCATCAGTGGGGATACCCATCCTTGGCAATGACAAAGCCTAGCCACTGTGCTGTCCTGAACCAAGACCTGAGGTGTGGAGCAAGAACACTCACAGCTGTACTTTTAGTAAAACTCAATCATCTGTGTGGTTTCTTTTCCAAGAAGAGCTTTGCTATTCTGCTTTGCTACTGATTCCCAAATGGCCCAAATGCATTTCTGAGTCTATAAACTTAATTATGAATTATCCATTAGGCATGTAGCAAGGTCAGTTCAACACTTTATCTCTGCTGACTGTGTAGAAGCAGATTCAGTACCATCGTGGACACAAAGTACAAGATTCTGAAAACATCACCAAGCACTTGGAAGCCTTAGAGCAAAGATGGAAAAGAAGTAACATGCAGGAGCAGATTCTTGCAATGCAAATGAAAAGACTGGCTTTTGGAAAAAAAATCTGTCACAAAGGAATCTGCAGTAATGACATTTTTAGCATTAAAAACAAAAGCAGCCATAGTCAAACTTTCTTGAGAACACACAACTTAGCAAGAACTGATGTGTTCAAAGTCCGTAGGACACAAGGAAGGTAGGTTTGTAACTGGAACTCAGAGGGTCTAAACATCAGACCGAGGAGGAGGAAAAAATACCCAAAATACCACTTCAGGTGTGTGAGGAAGGGGCAAAATCAGAATAAAAAATCAAAGACTTAGAAGTATATTCACCACAGCATTATTTAAATAGCAAAAACAAAAACAAAACACAAAGGAAACCAAAAACCATCTGAATGTTTTACAACAGGGAAACAACTGCATAACTTATAAATTTACAACCACTTGACTCCACAATTATCAAAAACATGCTTTTGAAGAACTACTCACGGCCACGGCATGGAGAAATGCTTAAGAGAAAACAAGTCAAGTGAAAAAGCTGGATGTAAAATGATGAATGTTGTATGTGTTCCCAGTTTGGTTTAGAAAGCAAACAAGGACTAAGGATGCACATCAGTGGTAGAGCACTCGCTTAGCAATCCTGAACCTCACTATTCAATTCCCAGCACTGGAACAAAGAGTTAGGGAGAACAGCATCTACATCCAAATGTTCACAGTGGTCTCTGAATGACGGGCCTTCCTTTATTCTTTTGCTTTCAGAAAACATACACTTCTTTAAGAAAGCACACAATTACCTACGGCCCCCTTGCTGGTACTGGGAGTCTGTGCCACACAACTGTCGGCAAGGTTACTTCAAGCATGAATCACAAACACTAGGGTGGCCCAAAGAGAGCTGCAGCAGTTAACGTTTCTATCAGTTTCAGCCTAACACAAGCCATCTCTCAAAGTGGTTTTTTACTGCATCTAACTGGGTTTTAGCTCAAAATGACATCTGAGCCATGATGCCACACCCTGAAGTGGAGAGGCTCAGCTCTACATGGGGAGCCCACTGCCCAGCTGGAGCACAGAAAAACAGGTGGAATTGACCCATTCAAGCTAAGTTTCATCTGTGATGCTGAGAGAAGCCAGGGCTCAAGTGGGCTGTGAGGTACTACAGTCTGCTGTACCTAGGTAGGAGAAGCCAGAGAACAGTCTTCAACTTTCTTTCCATCCTTGCCATTCCTAGGACACATGATTTCTAGAGGTACTAACAGGGTATTTCTCTCTCTCCTTACATACATCCCAAATTTACTGTTTCACACACACACACACACACACACACACACACACACACACACACACACACACACACACGAGTTGTACAAACTGACATCCACATCCTGTCCTACAAAGTAAGGCACCTTCACACAGGGTGACGGCTCTAAGGATGACTGGAAAAATGAAGGTGATTTAAGCCAGGTTAAGAAATGAATGTACATGGTTCATTAAAGGAAAAAAAAATCAAGGAAAAGGGGGCAGTAAGGACAAAGGTGACCTGGGAAGAGATCAGCTGTTGTAGCTTGGGCAGTCATGGTGACCACCCACTACTAATAGCTCAGCTGAACTCTGATTTTAGAGGTTAGGGTGGTGCTTGGTAAAGCCCAGGAGGTAGTGTTGCTCTCCAGGGAAGGAAGCAACAAAGGACTCTCCCATATACAGCCAGCTTTGTGGTCTAATTCAAGCCAAGCCTCAGTCCACTGCTCCCCTGTAGTTAAATGCCCTCAAAGATGCTTTCCCTGTGTCTGCATGCACCTGAGAGACAGGAAGCCACTCTTACTTACATGTACAAATGTAGGATACAGGGCACTCTGAGGGCAAAATAGCCACAAGGCGTGAGCAAGAACAGGACTCCAAGGAGGAAATAGCCAAGTGTACTTAACAGGCTCTTCAAAAACCAGGAGAAATGAGTGCCCACTTTCACTCTCAGGCTGACAGCATCCTAGGCCATACCTGTTCTGTGGGTTCTACTGGCAAGTGAGGTCCTGCTCCTTGCTCACCTGAAGCTCTTCTCACACGATCTAGCTGAGTCTAAATAAAATCCCTGTTCCCACCCAGCAACCCTGCCACAGAGTGGTGGCTGACTTTTCATCCTCACTCTACCCCAGCTGAACAGAATCACTCTTGTTGTTAAAGATTTGAAGTAGAATCTTTCCCCCTCTCAGTTTAGATGGCCTGGCCCACAGGTAGTCACTGTAGAGTAGACAGAACAGGGTAACCTCTGTTGTTGTGTGTGTTTGGGGGCGCCTATGTGAAAGTCAATAGAAATGGCAAAATTGTTGCTGCCATTGGGACATAGGAGTCTGAGGTGCTACTGTGAGCAGATGGGAGATGCCTACTTTTCTCCACTAGACACCAAGGGCCAACTTTCAGGGATATCCTAGTCAAAGAGAGGTACAGCCAAGTCCCTCAAAAGCACTCTGCAAGAAATGCCAAAAGAAGTGTCCCATTACTGGCAAAGAATGCCAGCATAGGCAGGCTCAGATTAAGAGGGCTGTTCCTGTGAGCAGGACAGTGATAACATCCTTTCCAGGCAAGGCCCACACTTTATGGAGTAGGTGACCAGGCAACATGAGAAGGCTTCTAGATTTTCAATCGTTGTAAAAATGGACCAGCTGAGAAGTGTTTGCCCACAGCATCGCAGGTGAGGCACACCCTAGGGTTTGCTCGGTGCTTGCCTCATAGGGCATGTGGTCTACTCACCTAAACCTGTGCAGAAACTCCAAGGAGGGCCTGCTGTCCCACTTCTCTACATGGAAGCAGTGGCCCAAGCTGGATTCTCTACAGTACCTCCAGCCTTGCCCAGGTTCAGGACAGGATTCTGTACCTGATAATAATCTAGTTGGTGTTACCTAGGTGCTAGTGCGACAGCAACCCTCCTGGACATGTGCTTGGCTTAGTGTCTAGTTCACTGGATAAACTTCTAGGAAGTGGAACACTAGAGCAGAGCCCAGTAAGAGCACCTGTAACTACAACAGCCTTCATTCTTCTCACCATACAACCTGCCTGCTGTAAGGCAGGAACCACAGAAATCATGTCACCATAAACACACCTGACCAAAGTTCTAGGGCCATACAAGAGATTCAAGGAAGGGAGAACACATACAAGCTAAGAGCCCTGTACCCACAGTAAGCTGGTGACTACCCCAGCAGGAGTGAAGGGGCTCCTGGGGAAGGATTCTGCAACAACTAGGGTAGGCCAGATACACCCCGTCCCTCAGTCACAGCAGGAGCTGTGTGTATCAGGTGGGGAAAGGTAGAGGCAGGCATGCAGTTCCTGTGGATGCTAAGAGGGGCGGGTGATGCCAAATCTGGCCACTGGTCTGGGCAAAAGCTGGGCTACCGTGCAAGGAGCTGGGTCTCCATGGCCACAGCAGTGCATGGAAGCCACCACAGAGCACAGAGAGCAAGCAAAGCGACCCTGAATTCCTGTTTGTTGGCTATTTGTTTTGTTCTTTGTGTGGTTGGGTTCTTTTTTTTCTTTTCTTTTAAATAAAAAAGCTGCAAGATTTCTGCCATCTATGTTCTCCACGAGATGGCTGGCAGGTGGTCTGGAAGCGTCCTGGGTGGCGGCCGAGCCGCGCTGGGGCAGGTATCCTGGCAGCAATAGGCAGCCCGGCCGCAGGCCACGTCACTGCACAGCAGCATCTGGATTGCTCTGGTACTGCTGCCTCCAAACCTCCTGGATCTTTCTGCACCACTTGTGAGCATTCCCGCTTGGATCCATCAGGTAGTACGTCCTGTTAGGCTGCAAAACAGAGCATCTGATGTCCCTCAGGGAGTCCAGTCCCCACCCAGCCTATCTTGCTGTCAATGCTGCCAGCACCTTTTTGAAGCCTGTGGGCACAGTGGGCTTCTTCATTCTACAAGTGCAGAACTAAAATATGTGGGCAGGTGACCTACCAGAAACCAACATCAAGCAGAAATCTATCTCTGGCCCAATTCAGGCCTAAGTTGTTCATATAGGTCTGTCTCTAGGACTCAGGAAGCTGACCTGACCCTAGATGCTTCCTTGGCCAAAGCAAGGGCCACTTACAACAGAGATGCAGAAGCCTATGATGAGGCTACAGTAAGATGCCTTATAGGGATAGACTCACCGTGTGGACAAAGAAAGTTTTAAAATTCTTGGCTTCTGGTCGGAGTTCTTGTGACCATGGGATTTCACCTTTCAAGACCTTGTTGACAGGATCAACATAATATAAATGTGGCCCTTCTGTGAGTAATAACTGTCGTCGTCTTGCAAATAAACCCTGGTCCAAATAAAATAAACAAACTGTTTGATCAAGACACAGATGGGATTAACTGGTAAGTAGCTCAGGACATAGTGACTGACTGCCACCTCCCCATTCACCTGAGACACTTTCTCCTCAACCTGGAACCTATATATTACATAAGATTACATAAGCACAGGTCTCTGCTGTTTAGCTCACAATGTGCCTTTCAATAGCTAGCTTGTGGTGCCCTGACCCCTCAGCTTTTCTAAGGCTCAGAGTCCTGCCCTTGGCAGGCCAGGCCTCAGCCCACCTTCATGGAGATTCTCGCTTCCAGAGTGTACACAGCCAGGAAGTGTGTTCAGGAGGCTCCTGTTGGCAGAGTCTGATATATTCTGCACTACTTGTTGCCCAGAAAATGATAAACAACAACCCCTGTATTTTCAAAGCTTCTAATGAAAGACTACTTGCTGAGCTCTGAGAAATGATCTGTTCCCCTCAATGTGACAGAAACCTTAGCACAGTGAGCTGGGCCTTGTGCAACCATGCCCTGTGGCCAGCGCATATGGCTGATTTACCACAAGACTTGACTGCTTCCCTGAGAGTCTGAGTGTTCCCGGCTTTATAAAATCTAGAGATGATCTCCAAAGATCATGCCAAGATGAAGAATGCCATATCCAACAATTCATGGCAGGACCCCAGGGTGAAGAACTGACCTGGGATAGAAACAGTAGGAAGTCATAGGATGAAGAGGATCAGGGAACCAACTCACCTTTCGCTTATCCACTGGACCCATTTTTAATATTAGATTATTTTCTACAAACTGGTGCCTAAAAAAATAAAGAAAGAAGAATGACCCAGCAGTTCTCCAAACTCTACACTTTGGACATTCCCCACAGGGCCTCTGTAGACTTTATATCCATCAAATCCTGTCCTCCACCCCACCCCAAAGACACAGCCTCTCTTCAGGTCCAGGAGATACCCCAGATGTAGTGATGCAATGGGTACAGATTTTTATCTGTTCCTGAGATCATCTTCTAGCTGGAGGTATCTGCATAGTATAAGAAGGCTGGAAGATAGTGCCACAGAAGCAAGCTAATACACATCACCACCACCATCTCACCATCATATTATATCATGTCATATCATCATCATCACCATCACCATGTCAAAAAAGCTGCAGTAAGGCTACCCATACTGACAATAACATTAATCCCAGAACTTGGGACACTGAGGCAGGAAGATCAGGAGTTTAAGGTCATCCCGCCTACATATCAAGTTCTAGGCCAGCCTGGAACATTGCCTCAGAAAACAAAAAGAGCCAAAACAAAACATGCTAGGTTAAAAAAAACTTCAGAGGTTTAGATGCCACCATAAATCAGTATTAGAATCTGAAAATTACTTTTCAAGCCAGGATACCTAAGAGTACCTAGAATCCAGAGTTATATAGAATCACAAATCCTTAAAAGATAGCTTCAATGTGCCTAGTCTAGCTGCAGCTTGATATGCAACTTTGAATGCATACATAGCAATATGGCTCTCCTAAAATAGGCAAGCTCTGTCATCAATGCCAAAGAGATGAAGACACAGATTCCATGCTTCACCCATGGTCAACTACATAATGGTAATGTAATGGAAAACTGCAAAGCCTGGTCCTCTCCTCTGATATCCACCCACACAGACCCCAAGAAGACTCTCTAAGGACCTGAGTATAAGGCCCAAGCACAGCCTGACTGTTTCAATCTAGTATCCTGGAGAGCGCAGTGCAGCTGGAGTGTAGAATGAGTGGCCCATGACATTCCAAATGTCCTTATTGAGTTGGCTGTTGTAGGTAAGGAGACTGTGATGCTGTACAGCAGGCACTGATCTGTTTTAAATATCAGCAATCTAGCCTCCAGGCCTCATCACGTTATTTTATTTTACTTTTTTAAGTTTTATTCTTTATTCTTTGCATGAGCGTTTTGTCTGTATATATGTATGTACGCGATGTATGTGCCTGGTGCCAATGGAGGTCAGAGAGGCATCAGATTGCCTGGAATTAAGAGTTAATGGATGGGGGCTAGTGAGATGGCTCAGTGGGTAAGAGCACTGACTGCTCTTCTGAAGGTCCTGAGTTCAAATCCCAGAAACCACATGGTGGTTCACAACCACCCATAATGAGATCTGATGCCCTCTTCTGGTGCGTCTGGAGCAAGTAGGGCCAACCAGAACAAGCAGAGGTCCTAAAAATTCAATCCCCAACAACCACATGAAGGCTCACAACCATATGTTCAGTTACAGTGTACCCATATACAATAAATAAATAAATAAATAAATAAATAAATAAATAAATAAATAAATAAATAAATAAATCTTAAAAAAAAAAAAAGAGTTAATGGATGGCTGTGAGCCACTATTTGCTGGAAAATGAACCTGTGCCCTCTGCAAGAACAGCCAGTGCTCTTAGCCATTGAACCCTCTCTCCAGCACAGGCCTCATGAATTACACTCTCCTCTAACATTGAAGGGATGTTAGCATTATTATCATTATTTTCCCTGGACTGTAACTACCAATACATAGTCCAGAAAACTTTAACACGTGCTTTTAAGTACTTACTCACCTTTGTTTTATTGTTTTGTTTTGCCTAGAACCTTCACAGAGTTGGCTGGCCTCAATCCTCTTGCCTCTGCCTTTATGTGCTGGGATTATAAGTATATATCACCATCCCAGCTTTAATTATTTAACTAAAAATAATAAACATGCCAGGCGGTGGTGGTGCACATCTTTAATAGTGCACTTTAATCCCAGCACTTGGGGAGGCAGAAACAGGCAGACTTCTGAGTTCAAGGCCAGCTTGGTCTACAAAGTGAGTTCTAAAACAGCCAGGGCTACACAGAGAAACCCTGTCTCAGGAAAAACAAGCAATCAAGCAAGCAAACAAAAAAACACAAAAGCAAAATGACTCAGTAATTAATGGCCCTTGCCAATAAGCCTAACTTCCATGCATGCTCTGTGGTATGTGCACACACACACACAAAAAAAATTTATTTATTAGCATGCACTCATATACATGCCTACAAATGATTTACTCTATACTGGGCCATATCTTAAGTACATCCTTCTTGTTTTTTAAACCAGTAATTTGCTGAAATAGCCATCTGCAACAGTGTCACTGGTCTTGTTCCTGATGATGAAAGGCACGTCCTCAATGTTCTTGAAAGGAATGTGATGGCCAGTGCTTCATTTGTGGATCTTCCCCATCTCTTATATGCCTACTTTTCCCCAGTGTACTTTCTTGCAGTGATTTTCAGAAATGCTCTCTTCACTGTGAGATGCCTCCTTTGCATATCATAGAGAGCACGCTCTCTACAGTGATTCTATGCTAGACTAGGTAGGCTAATTCTAGTTCAGTGGATTGCCACCCTGGTTCTATGGTGTTCTGATATCTTTAGAAGGTATGGCTATGCTACAGCCTCCTTACCATTTGTTCCTCTGTGATGGTGGACAGTTTGGGCTCTGCAGTTCTTACAACCATGTTTTCTTCAGAAAACTCAAATCTGTGTGTGGCAGGTCAGAGTTCAATATCAGGTATCTCCCGCATCAGATCTCCTTTTTTGTTTTTGTTTTTTGTTTGTTTGTTTGTTTGTTTTATGTGTATCTTTACCTATGGTAGCTCGAATGAGAATGGCCCCCAAAAGCTCAACTATTTGAATGCTTAGTCATCAGGGAGTGGAACTATTTGAAAGAACAGAGGTGTGGCCTTTTTGGAGGAAGTGTGTCATTAGAGGCAGACTTTGAGGTTTCAAAAGCCCACAGCTGGCCCAGTATCTCTCTCTGTGTCTGAAGATCAGAATGTAAAGCTTCCAGCTATTGCTCCAACTCCAACCTGCCCACATGGGGCCATGCTCCCAACCATGATAATGATACTAGCCCTTAATTAATGCTCTCATAAAAGTTGTCTTGGTCATAGTAGCTCTTCAGAGCAATAGAACAATGACTAGGATACCACCTTATCTTTTTTAAGATTTATTTATGTACATGAGCCTATATCATGTATATGCCTGGTACCTGTGACAGTCAGGAAAAGAACTAGAGTTATTGATGGTTGCAAGCCATCATATGGGTACTGGGAATTGAATCTGAGTTCTCTGCAAGAGCAACAACTGTTCTTAGCCATTGAGCCATTTTTCCAAGCTCTCTCCTCCAAACCTAGAGTTCACCAATTTGGCTAGACTGGCTGGCTGGAAGCCCCAGACAGCATACTCTCTCTGCCTCCCCCACACCTAATTCTTTATGTGGTTGTCAGAACTTGAACTTAGGTCCTCAGGGTTGTACTGCAAGAATTTTACTGACTGATCCATCTCCATTGTCACTTACATCTTTTAAAGACTTAAATGGTGACATTATAAATGTATCAAATGTTACTGGTTTAGATAAAACTTACATATGTTTAATAGTACTTTAATATATTTTTTTAATATTATTACAAAACAGAGCAACAAACTTTACTTGTATTTCTGTATAGGCACATGAATGGTCAGAATTTTAAAGTAATGACTTACTAGATGATTAAAATTACAAATTAACTATAGTAGGTATAACTGAAGATTGCTAGGTTAGAGTATAGTGAAACTGTTAGGATATAGTAATCTCAAAAATACACATCTTTAAGCCATAATTCTACTACAGAAAATTCCAAGAAAATAACATGTACATGCATTCAATGTACTGTCAAGATAATGTCCACCCAGTATGTGATCACTGAAAAACTCCACTGCATAATATTAGCAGCAAATAACAGTGAGAAAAAGATAAATATTATCTTAGCATTTAACATATTAATTTTGTCACAAGAAGGATAGGAAATCCCTGAAGCTCTGCAGAGGCATCACTTTCCACATAGAACTGAAATCGTTTTTGTTTTTTTAAGACAGGGTTTCTCTACATAGCCCTGGTTGTCCTGGAACTCACTTTGTAAATCAGGTTAGCCCCAAAACTCAAGAGATCAGCCTGCCCCTGCCTCCTGAATGCTGGGACTACCACCACTTGGCTTAAGACTGGAAAGGATAGAGAATCCCCAAACTAAAGACAGCAGCCAAGAGACCACAGGCTTCCTGCTCTGTCTGGCACTCACAGCCCTAGGCAGAGGGGAAAACCCCAGAAGAGCTGAAACACACACCCATGGAGACAGTGCTTCTGAGCAGCCTCTAAGAGGAAGGGCTCCTACACGAGGCTATAGAAAGCAGGGCAGCTGGGGATTCAGGGTTCAGAAGCCCAGGAAGCCCTGACTCAGCACTGTACCTAACAGCTAAAATTATTTTGATCAAAATCTTCCTTAGATTTCATAATGGGAGAAAATCTTTACTAGCCACACTTCACACAGGGGTTAATGTCTAGAATATGTAAAGAACTATAAAATTAAACACTTAGAAAATCCAAACTTCAGATCAATAAGTAAGTTTAGGGAACTAGAGAGTTCTCAAAAGAAGAAAGATAAATGGGTAATACAAGTTTTAAAAAAGTATTCAACATCCACTAGGGAAATGTAAATTCAAACTATTTTGAGATCTTATCTCATCCCAGTTAGAACAGCTACCAAGAAAACAAAGGATGATGCTGGGTGGTGGTGACGACACCTCTAACACCAGCACTCTGGAGGCAGAGACGCTAGAGGTAGGTCTCCAAGTGTGAGGACAGTCTGGTCTACATAGTGTGTTCCAGGACAGCCAGGGCTTCACAGAGGAAAGAAGAACTCTTACTTACTGTGTACAGAGTAGAAATTAGTATAGAGGTCTCTCAAAAGAATAAAATTATAGGGGCTGAAGAGATGGCCAATGATTAAAAACATACTCTGTTCTTTCCAAAGGACAGCAAGCATTGTTCCCACAACCCATATCAGATGGCTCAAATCCACCTATAACTCCAGCTCCAGGAGACCTGACACTCTCTTGAACACTTCAGGTACCCACAAACATGTGGCAGATACAAGCACATGAACAACAACAACAACAACAAAATCTTAAAGACAGAACTAAAACTTGAACTGCCATATGATCCCCTTCTGTCACTCCTAGGATATTCCGAGAGTGTCCATCACAGAGACAGATGCACGTCCATGCTTACTATTTCATTATTCACATCAGCAAGAAAATGGAACAAGCCTCGTCTGCATCAAAGGATGAATGGATGTGAAAAAGTGGTCCTCGGTGGCTTATACCTGTAACTATAACACTTATATGGCTAAAGTAGTAGTATTGTCACAAGTTTAAGGCTACCTTGGGATAAACACTTCATTCTGCCACGGTAAGACTGTATCTCAAAATACAAGAAGAAAAGAGTTGCAAGAAATCATGTTCTCTCACGTGCAGATCCTAATTCTAGTGTGTGTGTGTGTGTGTGTGTGTGTGTGTGTGTGTGCACATGTATGGGGTGGGGACTTTTGAGGACAAGTGTAGGTTGTGAAACTAGAAAGAGAACCATAAGGGGTAAAGGAAAGTCTTAAGGGAGGCTAAGGAAGGGTAAGGGAAGTTTCAAAAGGGTTAGGGTTAGGGGTAAGAGAATAAATATAATCTGAGCCAGACAGTGGTAGCACACGCCTTTAAGCCCAACAACACTCGGGAGGCAGAGACAAGAGTTCCAGGACAGCCTGGGTCACACAGAGAAAGCCTGTCTCAACAAAACAAAACAATCAAAAAGAGAATACATGTCATCTGAAAGTGGAACGGACACTGCTGGAGGTAGGAGGAGTACAAATCTGGGAGTGGCAAAGGAATGGGAGGGAGAATCAATAAAAACAAAACACATGTGGGAATACCATAATGAAACCTCGTTAATTAAAAGATGAACAAATAAGGAGCTGAGTCATGGATCGGCCTTTAAGAGCATTTATAGCTCTCCTAAGGGCCCGAAGTTCAGTCCCAGCACCCACATCATGTGGCTCACAGCACCTGTTACTCCAGCCCCAGGGGACCCAGCACTTCTGGCCTCCTCACATACCTGCACTCACATACCTCACATACCTGAAAACACACACACACACACACACACACACACACACACACACACACACATACACACGGGACCCAGCACTTCTGGCCTCCTCACATACCTGCACTCACATACCTCATATACCTGAGAAAACACACACACACACACACACACACACACACACACACACACACACACACACACACTTAACTTTTTAAAAATCTTTTTTAAAGTGATAAATAAAAAGAGCAAAATCAAAAATCCTTTCCTCTCCTTAATAGTACTAGCACCTTAGGAAAGGAGTTACTAGACAAACTCCTTGGAATTGTAGATTATCTCTAGGAGCCAATATCCTCATTTAATTTTTCTAGAGAAAATACGTTTTGGTGGTAAAACATTCTAGTCCTAGCCACCTGCATCCCTCAGGAAAAGCTACTAAGGGTTCTCTTCCTCCTCACAAGTCTCCTGAGTCTTGTACATTCTTCCCTCCTGCCTTAACAAGCCCTCAGTTTTCCTCGTCCCATTACACCCAAATACATATTCCTGAGAGAGCTCATTGCCACAAAAAATGTTGAAGTGTAATGGGGATAGATATACTCAAAATATATTATATACATGTATAAAATTATCAAAGAATAAACTTAAAAATTTAAAGTTTAAATTAGCATTAGTTTAAATAGCATAAGAATACTAGAAGAAAAAAAGTCAGGCATCGTGGCACACATCTTTAATCCTAGCATTTGGGAGGCAGAGGCAAGCAGATTTGTATCATTTTGAGGCCAGTGTGGTCTACATAGTGGCCTTGTCAAAAAAGCCTTTTGACTTTGTCCAAAAAAAAAGAAAAAAAAAAAAGAGTGGTGGGGTGCCAGGTAAAAATACTGAAGCCCTTTCAGCAGACTCAGATTTAAAAGTGGAACCAGTTGGATGGACATTGTAAAGAAAATGTTGGCAGGATAGAGAATGGATTTCATATATATACATATATGTGTATGTATGTATGTGTGTATGTATGTATGTATATATATGTCTTACAATTTTAATTTTAATTTTTTTGGTTTTTCGAGACAGGGTTTCTCTGTGTAGCCCTGGCTGCCCCAGAACTCACTCTATAGACCAGGCTGGCCTGGAACTCAGAAATTCACCTGCCTCTGCCTCCCAAGTGCTGGGACTAAAGGCGTGCACCACCACCACCCAGATTTTTTTTTAATTTATTTTTTAATTTTTATTTTTTTAAAGATGTAAAAACATGTAAAAAAAATTGTCAAAGAAACAATGTAATTCAAGCCCCGTTCCTGAAGTCTCCTAATAACCTGGGAACTTTGTTTCTTTGAAAAGCACTGGAGAGGTGAGTCAAGGACAACTAACCCAGCCCATGTCTGCTCCCCGGGCATCCTGTATTCTAGACAGGGCTGCTAATGCCTATAGTTCTTACCAAGGGTTTCCACCGGCTTGCTTTTCCAATAACAACCTTTTTTCATCTTCTGAAAACTGTAAGTCTAGTTCAAAAGAGTTAGTGTCCAAATCATGGATGTACTGCTCTATGTTGCTGCCCGACCTCTGGGGCAGGCTGGTTTCCACCGTAGACAGGGAGTGGGAAGAGGAGGAGGATGACACCTGCATGAAGCCAAACTGGCTCAGGAGATTGTCGTACTGCAGGGAAGAAGGAGAAGAGAAAGCTACCTTAATTTGTCTTTAAGGCCAAAGAACCCTCCCACATTGCCTGGCCCCCACAGCCACTCATAACCTGGCAAGCTTAAATACACGCCAAAGGCAGATGGACTACCGGTCCCTTTTGATGTAAATAGACAGATTCTCTTCCAACAGCTATTGGGCGACTGAACCAAAGCAAGGCTGGACTTTCTGCTACAGGTTCCTCTTCTGATAGAAACAGAGGTCAAAGAGGGGCTATACCAACCAAATCCTTCATCTCCAGGGAAAAGGAACCTGGGACCCTCACACAGCACAGCACCCCAAGCCATGCTCCTGGCAGGGAGTTCAGTAATCAAGTACACTTTCCTTTTAGTCCAGGGATCTTAGGTTTTAGAGTCACTGCATAGCTTACATTTGTTTTTGAAAAAACAAGCCAGACGGGCGTGGTGGCGCACACCTTTAGTCCCAGCACTTGGGAGGCAGAGGCAGGCGGATTTCTGAGTTCGAGGCCAGCCTGGTCTACAGAGTTCCAGGACAGCCAGGGCTACACAGAGAAACCCTGTCTTGAAAACAAACAAAAAAATACAAGCCAATGTTGACACAGAAAGCAGAACTATTCACAACATGCCACGTGGGCCCACAGCCTATCTAGCACACTTCCAGGCAATGACAGGGCAAAGATTTTTGAACATGCTAAAGTTAGGTATGGCCACCCTGAGCAGATAGCTATGCTAGGTACAGGTCTCACACTCTTGAGCCCTGCATTCCATACCCTGAGTTTCCAGAAAGAGAGCCCTGGCTACAGATCTACAGAGATCAGCCCTTACCCTCTGCAGATTCTACAAGCCCCGTGTCCACCTCCTTGCTGTTGCCCAGTGGCCCTCAGTCCCACGGCAGTCACTGCTCCATCTGCTGACTTCAGATTCACACGCTAGCACTGTCTCCACTTCCTTCATGAAGGTTCCCCAGTGAGAGGAATGATGTCTCTGCTTCAATTTACAGAAATGACTACCATACTTCTACTGGAGGGAGAGGTATCCCCACAAAAACTTTCAGAACCAGTATGTGGCTTCAATCTCTGACACAGAAATTGAAGCTCAGAGTCACTTTCCTGTAGCCAACACTGAACTTAAAACCAGCACAAAGCTGCCTCTCCACATCACTGAGCGGCCCTAACCTTGTAGAAGGAGCACCTTCAGAGTAGACGCCGTCGGTTCCAGCACTCCCCAGGACCAATTTCACCATCTAAAGGTGAACTCTGGTACAGGAAACTATCTGCCTAGATGCTTACACAGTCCTTAAACCACACTGAAAGAGCTGAGCAGCCACCCAACACCACCAAATTGCTGCCACTCAGAACCAGGTTATAAAGGTAGAAGTCAAAGCTTTCAATAAAAAAACGCCATGTCCTCAGCAGTGCAGAGCAGGCCTGTAGAGACGTTCAGATGCATAGACATGTACAAACACACATGAAGAAACACTCCTGGCTGCTGAGATTGAAGATAATGGAGCTTATGCGTTCCTTAAAAAATAGCTGCCCTTTTGAGTAGAGGGAAGAAGGCACAGAGACCATAAGCTGTAGGACTGCCTCCCATTCCTGGTTAACTTCCAAAAGGATGACAGTCCTAGTAGGGAGGATTCCACCAGCACTCCATGACATGACCCAGAAGGACACCACCACTCAGGAGCATTTAAGAGGCTTTGGGGATAGGGGCAGGAACTCCTGGCTCAGGGCCTACGTTCTCTGCAGATAGCACACTACACAGAAACTAGCCAATGTCAGTATAGATGCACTTGAGTTTCATTCCCTAAAAGTCTGGGCACAAAGAACATTTTAGGAAAAAAATGGAGATATGCCAAATAGCAATGGCTTTAATGTAGTTTTAGAAGACCTTTGTTTGGGTTTTCTGTTTGTTTTGTTCTGAGACAGTGCCTACCTTTGTAGCCAGACTGACCATGAACTTTCAATCTTTATATTTACTATTTTATGTATACAGGACTTTGGCTTGTACATCTGTCTGTCTGTCCATCTGTCCATCTGTCCATCCATCCATCTAGAAATAGATCTAGATAGACAAACAGGTAGATAGACAGACAGATGCACCAGGTGTGTGCCTAGTGCTCCCAGAAGGCAGAAAAGATGTTGGATCTTCTGGAACTAAAATTACAGACAGCTGTAGGCCAACTTGTGGTTGCTAGGAATCAAACTCACAGTGGTTGGAAGGAGAGAAAGTTCTCTTCACCACTGAGTCATCTCTCCAGCTCCAGCTTTCAATCTTCATGCCTTAGCCTTCTGAATGCTGGGATCACACCCCCTTTCCCTCAACCCTGGCTGCTTTGGAAGGCTTTTAGGTAAATGTTAGAATTGCTCAGTCAGTTGAACAGAATTCTATGCATGGCAACTGGTTAAAACAAGCCAAGAAAACAGAAATCAAATGAGGAAAACTGATTTGAATCAATAAACTATTAAAAAAATATATAAAGGTCATAATGAAAGAAGAGTCTGGGCAAGTAAAACTGAAACCATGGAAGCACGCTGTGGTTTCTTTTATCTGTTTTTTTTTGCTGGTATTTCCCAGTTATCAAGAGAGGAAGTTTTAAAAACAAAGTATATTTAAGATCTTGTGTCTGTTTTCAAGACAAGCTGCTTTGAAGCCAGTGACAGCAACTGCCCACAAACCCAGGTGGTACCCCTGGAAACAGAGTAGGCACCTACTGCTAAGCATCAAGCTACAGGGATCTTCCCACATCACATTCCTGGAAACTAAATCAATAGCATTCTGGGATCTCTTGGTAAAATGAAAAAGCATTCCAGAGCATTTTTAAAAAATAATCAGAAAATCTCCGAGCCACAAACTAGCAACGCTGAGCTTTCCAGAAGACCCAGTGTCAGGCAGTGAGGGTTATAGCAGGGCACTACTTTCTCATCTACAGGTCCAGACCACATCCTGCCTCCCATCTATCCCCCAAACAGGTAAAAGCTCATCCGCTGAGGAATAAGAACAGGAATCAGCCTACACAAGGTATGCTGGGCATTTACTTATTACAGCAAAGCAGTCAACCATCACCAGGTCCACAACAATCACTCACACATTTCAACCAGTAATAACACAAATTAGGGTCCCAAGGAGTCATATTCACATAGCATGGCAAGCAGAATTTCTTTTGCCTGGGCTACACCCCATGTCTGCCAGCTTACGTTGCCATAGCAGTCTTCATCATCCTCTGACATGGCTGGTAGGTAAGCTGTGAGCTTCGGAGGTGTCTGCTGGTGCAAATTCTCCCAAGTGATGGTCTCAAAGAATGGATGAGCTTTGAGAGGCCCGTACCCTTCCATCTCTTCACAGCCTAAACGCTTTGTGGCATCTAAAACCTTAAATGATAGCCAAGACATGTCAAGGCAAGGGTTGAAATGTAATTACTTGTTTGTTTATTTTGTGGAAGTGTTTTCAAGCCCTGAAACCTACTGGAAAGGCTTGGGACACTGTGGTCCATCCCCAGGCCTGTTCATGCCATGGCAGAAAAAAGTCAAGATTAACTAGGACTCTTGCCTCAGACCAAGGCACTGCCCCTTTCTTTCCACAGGTAAAAGCAAATCTCAACCTCAAAATACAGAGGACAACAAGTATCTTTTTAAAGCCCGCAGCTCAAAATGTTATAAAATGATGTGACCCCCTGGTAGGTTGCCTACACACAGAGCAGGCCCCACTCCCAAGACTAGCTGGGCAACCTAAACTGGACTTGATGGGGGTAAAGGAGAGAAAGAGAGGAAGAGAGAAAGAGGAAGGGGAAGGGAAAGGAAGGGGAAGGGGAAGGGGAAGGGGAAGGGGAAGGGGAAGGGGAAGGGGAAGGGACAGAGGAATTTCAAAACTGGGAAGGGATTGGGAGGGTAATAATGGAGTTGGGGAGTGTATATGTTGAAAATATGTCTGAAATTCTTAAAGAATAAAAATATTTTAAAAAAGAGGGAAAGAGCCGGGTGGTGGTGGCACATGCCTTTAATCCCAGCACTCAGGAGGCAGAGGCAGGTGGATTTCTGAGTTCAAGGCCATCGGTCTACAAAGTGAGTTCCAGGACAGCCAGGACAATACAGAGAAACCCTGTCTCGGAAAACAAACAAACAAACAAAAGGGGGGGAAGAAACACTATTGGAAACAAAACAAAACAAAAATGCTGCTGGGTAGGTGAGGTGAAGTAGAGGTAGATGATGTCTTTGAGTTCAAGGCCAGCCTGATTTAAAAAGTAAGTTCCAAAAAACCCAGACATGGTGGTGTATAACTATAATCATAGCACTCAGGCAGAGGCGGGAGCACTGTCAAGCATTTAGGACAACTTTTGTCCTACACAGCAAGTCTCTCTCTTAAAACTTAAAATAAAATAAAAATTCTAACACAACAAAAAAAATTAACTGACTCTAAGATCAAAGAAAATAAACAATCAGGCTTTTACTGGGTGAAATATACCTCTCAAAGGCTATGGCAGAGTCACTCCTAAGCCTGCAAGGCTGATTTAAACCCATTCTCTACTGAGGGAAGTGAAGGAAGAATTCAGAAGGATGGTTAAGAAGAAGCAACCTGGGTCTACCCAGGAATAAAGGACTGGCCCTGACTCCTAAAGGTTTAGGAAGGAAGCAAACAGGGCTGCAATCCACAGCTTCTGAACATAAAAATGGCACATCTTTCTAGAGTAAATCTGTTTCTGCCTTGTTACCTTGATCTTTAAAATCTTCATGTAGCTTAAACTCTAAAGTTGGCATTGGCAGATGTCACTGAAGTAAGATTTACAGCCATCTGTCACTGGGATAAACCCACTCAGTGGCAATCACTTAAATTTCCTGTCTTACTAAAGTCAAGAATTAGGGGCTGGAAAAGTGAAAGGGAATATAATGAGGTAAGGTAAAAATGATGACTATATAACCACTGTAAACACATCTTTCAAAAGAATGCCCAGGAAAATTCAAAATACTTACCAAGAGTTTTTCCACAAGATCTCTAGCCTTAGGGAAGAATTTTTCTGGGAAATGATATTCCAGCTTAATGATCTTCTGAAATATAAGATATTCATTCCTGTGAATTAAAAAAAAAAAGAACAGCTGTTATTTGGGCAAGGGTTTTTCAAATCTCTAGTACTACTTGTACTTTTATAGAACAACCCAAAGTCACCCTCACCTCCCAGGCCAGATCTTACTAAAGGTCCCAAGCACCACTCATTCATGAGCTGTGGTAGAACTTCTGCCCCAACTGGGTACAACCAGTAGCTGTTGGCAGTGGTGTGTGGTGGTAAGCTCAGACCTCTGAAATGTACAGGACCCCTCTTACCCGGCTCTGAATGGTGGGAGTCCTGCCACGAGCTGATAGATTATACATCCAAGGGCCCAAAGGTCTGAACTTTAAGGTAGGGAAAACACAAAGAAAAATGGCATTGGTATAATTTAAATGACAAATTTTATAGTCTCTGTCTATACCACCCCAGCTCCAGCCTCCACTTTACTCCTATTCCTTAAGACCAGGGATGCTTAAGACCAGTGATGCTGAAGTTTTCGTTTGTTTCCTGGGCATCTAATCTCCCTGTGACCGGAGTCAGATGGTACTATACTTGACAGAAACAGGTACCATCTCCCCTGCAGATGTCACTTCTACTGCAGGGTAACAACTTTCCCATGTGTCCCTTTCTCATTCTGAAAGAAGAGCATAATTCACTGCCAACATGCTGCCACGCCAGGCTGCTACAAATCAGGTAAGATGGGAGCTGAAGAAAATGCTAACCAGGGAGAAGCTCCCGTGACTAGGCAATGGGGCTGGAAGAGACAGCTTTGTCACCGCAGGGTGATATGCTATGATTACCTCTAAAGTATGCACTACCATGCCCACCTCACTATTTGTGTGTGTGTTCTATTTTCTGTGTATATTTTGACTGTATGTATGTATCTGCACCACATGTATTATATATGCCTTTGTAGGCCAGAAGAGTGGTTTCAGACCTTCTGTGACTAGAGTTAGAAATGTTTGTGAACCACCATGTGGGTGCTAAGAATTGAACCTAGGTCTTCTGGAACAACAACCAGTAGTGCTCTTAAGCACTGAGCCATCTCTCCAGCCCTATCTTACTATTTTGTATGCCTGATTTTCTCTAGTCTTTGTCTAGGTGAAACAGGGAGTGAAACAAGAAAATCAAGTAGCCAAGTAGCTGCCGGGCGTGGTGGCACACGCCTTTAATCCCAGCACTCAGGTGGCAGAGGCCAGCCTGGTCTACAGAGTGAGTTCCAGGACAGCCAGGGCTACACAGAGAAACCCTGTCTTGAAAGAAAAAAAAAAGTAGCAAAGTAGCTACACCAAAGCAGAAACCACCCAGGGCCTTTCAAAGTCCCGTCCCCTGCACCCCGCCCCCCAATCTGGGAACTTCAACAGTAAGGGTTTAGGGAGCATCTCCTCTGTGGAATAACCTTGAAGTAGGAACTCCAGAGCTCCAGCTCTGTTTCATCAGAAGAGAGGGTAACCCTGAGGCCAAGTGCCTGTGTCATCCCCAAGGTACATACAGGCATATCAGCACTACCCACAGGACAGCTCAATACATTATGATACTCTAATGCAAGAGAAAAAATGCACAGCTGGAATAAAGATGTATACAGATACTCTTAATGAATCAGGAGATGCATCATCATGAAACCAAGAGAACTCATACTGGGTATACTATATGGACTGCATGTGTTTGAAAACTTAAAACATTCAAAAAATGCACACAAAAAAATGATAAGAAAAGTACCAATTATCTGCGAAAATACATACAGAGACTAATTTTCTATAGTTTATAGTAATTTATAGGCATTCCTATAAATTGTTAGGAAAAAAAGACTCAATATTTTAGTGAGCTTCACAAGACTTAAAATTCAAAAGCTAGGGGCTGGCGAGATGGCTCAGTGGTTAAGAGTGCCAAATGCTCTTCCCGAGTTCAAATCCCAGCAACCACATGGTGGCTCACAACCATTCATAACGAAATCTGATGCCCTCTTCTGGGGTATCTGAGGACAGCTACAGTATACTTACATATAATAAATAAATACATCTTTAAAAAAATTTTTCAAAAAAAATTCAAAAGCTAGAGACACAGTGATGGCTCTCTCAAAACACTGTTCCATCTGCACAATTTCCTCTATCCATGTTTTATATATCATAGAGAACATGAACTCCATACAGCAAACCTCCCTGCATACTGATGGCTCATGTGCCTGACTCCCTGGAGCCTGGAGCTGACACACTCACCATACTAGGAAGAAATGACAGGAAGGAAAGCTGTGCAAACTGCTAGGACAGGATCCTCACAAAAAGCCACGCAGCTGGGGCTAAACCAGATACAAACCAGTTTAGCTCAATACAAGAAGCACCTAGCCATATCTTCAAGGAACAGAATCTATCTCCTGTACCTGCTCTTCAAGTCATGAATCTATACCCTAAGATTGCTCCTTAGTCTCTTAAGACAGTGCTTTTGACTAGCATGACCTTAGGTCATTGTCTCCCGCTAGAACGTCCCTTCTTTACTCTCTAATCTCTGTTCTCTAAACAAACAAACAAACAAATAAACAAGTGGATGGATGGATGGATGGATGGGTGGATGGATGGATGGATGGATGGATGGATGTGATGGATGTGATGGATGGATGGATGGATGTGATGGATGGATG
Organism: Mus musculus; assembly: GCF_000001635.26. Taxonomy (NCBI): domain Eukaryota; kingdom Metazoa; phylum Chordata; class Mammalia; order Rodentia; family Muridae; genus Mus; species Mus musculus. Next base: position 24,095,900 of record NC_000083.6, read on the forward strand.
GATGGATGTGATGGATGTGATGGATGGATGTGATGGATGGATGTGATGGATGGATGTGATGGATGTGATGGATGGATGGATGGATGGATGTGATGGATGTGATGGATGGATGGATGGATGTGATGGATGGATGGATGGATGGATGGATGTGATGGATGGATGTGATGGATGTGATGGATGTGATGGATGGATGTGATGGATGGATGTGATGGATGTGATGGATGTGATGGATGTGATGGATGTGATGGATGGATGTGATGGATGTGATGGATGTGATGGATGTGATGGATGTGATGGATGGATGGATGTGATGGATGTGATGGATGTGATGGATGGATGTGATGGATGGATGTGATGGATGTGATGGATGTGATGGATGGATGTGATGGATGTGATGGATGTGATGGATGTGATGGATGTGATGGATGGATGGATGGATGTGATGGATGTGATGGATGGATGGATGTGATGGATGTGATGGATGGATGGATGGATGTGATGGATGGATGGATGTGATGGATGGATGGATGGATGGATGTGATGGATGTGATGGATGTGATGGATGTGATGGATGTGATGGATGTGATGGATGTGATGGATGTGATGGATGGATGTGATGGATGGATGTGATGGATGGATGTGATGGATGGATGTGATGGATGTGATGGATGTGATGGATGTGATGGATGGATGGATGTGATGGATGTGATGGATGTGATGGATGTGATGGATGTGATGGATGGATGTGATGGATGGATGGATGTGATGGATGGATGGATGGATGGATGTGATGGATGTGATGGATGGATGTGATGGATGGATGGATGGATGGATGGATGGATGGATGGATGGATGGATGTGATGGATGGATGTGATGGATGTGATGGATGTGATGGATGTGATGGATAGATGTGATGGATGTGATGGATGTGATGGATGTGATGGATGGATGTGATGGATGGATGTGATGGATGTGATGGATGTGATGGATGTGATGGATGTGATGGATGTGATGGATGTGATGGATAGATGTGATGGATGTGATGGATGTGATGGATGTGATGGATGGATGTGATGGATGGATGTGATGGATGTGATGGATGTGATGGATGTGATGGATGGATGTGATGGATGGATGGATGGATGGATAGATGTGATGGATGGATGGGTGGATGGATGGATGGATGGATGGGTGGGTGGATGGGTGGATGGACCGAATCCCTATCTCTTGGAGACTGGAGAGATGACTCCGTGGTTAAGAGTGCTGATTGCTATTCCGTGGACCTAGGTTCCATTCCCAGAACTTACCTGGTGTTTTGCAACCATCCTAACTCCAGTTCCAACATATCTGATGTTATCTTGTAGTCTCCATGGGCCTCACACATGCACTTGGTACACAGACATACTTGTAGGCAAAACACCCTCACATAAAAAGCAAAACAAAAACAGGCACCTATTCCAGTGCCGGTCTCTGCATCACTCTACACATTTAATGCTTCTCCTATTCATGAATGAGACCACCACCAAGGTCCAGCTGCATCTCTCAAAAAACCTCAATGCTATGATCACTGCCAAGCCTACTCTAGGACTTATATGCTCTGGGCTAGAAATTTCTTCCTTTTGTCCCTCCAGGGCTTCTATCCATCTCTAAAGAACCCACAACACTACATGTCTACTATAATCCTGTGGTATGGCAGCCACATTTGTCCACTGGATGGCTTTCTACCCAAAAAGCAATAATCAGCAAGGAATTATAAATTATAAAAGCGAATGCATACATATCAAATAAAAAGCAAATGTCAATAAAAAAAAGAAGTCTGATGTCTTTGGATCTCACTATGTATCTCTGGCTGGTCTGGAACTTGCTATATAGACTAAAATGGCTTTGAATTCAGAGATATACCTGCCTCTAACTCAGAGTATTGGAATTAAAGGCATGCACCATTAAGCCCAACCATTTTTGTTTGTTCAGCCACAAGGTTTTACCATGTATCCCAGTCTGGATTTGTACTCATGATCCTCCTTAACTCATCCTCTGAGATACGGGGAGTATAAGGGATTTATCACTGTACCAGGCTCATACTTCACTAGTTAAGACCTACTAAAGTCTCTCTTTCAAATAGTAATTCCTTATGACTAAATCTAGTAGATATCACAGAGAGAAGAGAAGGGCAGTTGTATTAAAACAAGTTACCTTTTACACGCCGACTTCTCTGTGAGCAGCTCTGGAGAAACATACTGTGCTGTTCCTACAAATGAGTTGGCCCTGGCTAGAAAGTGGGGAGGGAAGAAGAAATGTCACACTTGAAAATGCAATCCCTGGCCCCCCACCACACTGCCCTTCTTGTTTATTTTTCAAGGTATCCACATCTAACTATACAGATGGAAGCTGGTCATCAGCTTAACTGGTCACCTGGAATAGACTGCGCCATCAAAGGACCCTCCCTAAAGATACTGGATCCTATCCACGGAACACCTCCTACCTAACACCCAACTGCAGGAGGTATTCATCATATTCATCCATCACCTTGTCACTAAAGCAAAGCAACGTAAGGACAAGGGTCCTGTCTGTGGTACACTTCGTTGGACCTGTGGCACCTAAATATACACAGAACACACAAGAGGCAAAACCAAACAGCTACAGATCAGAAACCATCCTCTTTTTAGTCACCGCTAGTTTCAGTACTCAAGAATAGTACAGCAATGAGACTTAGGCTTCTAGACCAGAGGACCCTCTACATTCCACTGCCTATAATCTTGGCCAATGAGACAGCCATCTTCAAGCTAAGGGTGAATATCATCTGCTCTGAACCCATCTCAGAGGTCCATCTCCCATTTACTCCAGGCTCCTGAGGAGCGTGAGAACTCAGCTTCCATGTGGCAGATAGAGCAGGGCTACATTTTTATACTTTTTAAAGTGATTACAGAGTAATAAGATTAGTGTTATGCTGAATTATCAAATTCTGAAGAAAATCTACACAAAGAAAGAAATGCCCAGGGCTGGTGAGATGGCTCAGTGGGTAAGAGCACCCGACTGCTCTTCCGAAGGTCCAGAGTTCAAATCCCAGCAACCACATGGTGGCTCACAACCATCCGTAACAAGATCTGACTCCCTCTTCTGGTGTGTCTGAAGACAGCTACAGTGTACTTACATATAATAATAAATAAATCTTTAAAAAAAAAAAAAAAAAAAAAAAAAAAAAGAAAGAAATGCCCAAAGCACAGCTCATCTAAACAGTGCATTCAGGATCACAGATACAGCCTAGTTCCAGGTTTCAGGCAGGAAAAGTCAGCATAGGCACGATTAGAAAACAGACAGACTCTCCCGACAAAGAAGAGCTAAAAAGATGGCTATTTGGTTGAACTTTTTTTTTTTTTTTTTTTTTTTGGTTTTTCGAGACAGGGTTTCTCTGTGTAGCCCTGGCTGTCCTGGAACTCACTCTGTAGACCAGGCTGGCCTCAAACTCAGAAATCCACCTGCCTCTGCCTCACGAGTGCTGGGATTAAAGGCGAGCGCCACCACACCCAGCTTTGGTTGAACTTTTCAATGGATAACGTTCAGGACTACAAGGTTATCCCGAGCCTATAAAGTCAGCTTTGCTGGCCAGACAGATGACTACTACTTAATAGGAATGAGTCAATCAGACACAGGTATCAGGGCATATCAGCAGGGAAGAAGGTGCAGCAAGGGCACAGTGCTATTCCTATGCGAGTCTCTTTCCTCAAAGACAAGGCCTGCTATCTCCAAAGGGTGGTATAAATATGTTACCAGTACAGGAGGAGGGTACAGAAGTAAAGAACATATACAATTTGACCAAGAGCATGCATGGGAACAGCAAAGTTCCATGAAGGGAAGCCAGCAGGCCATCTCCTACAGCACCATGTGAACAAAACCTGTTTCATTACCTGGACTCTATTTTAGCCCCTGCTGCAATCATCTCTGGCTCCCACGTATTGGCTTGCTATTTGTGGAGACAGGACAAAAGTCTACTGCACTATGCTCTTGTATGTTCTCTTCCAAAAAGTAGTCATAGCCATAAAAGCACATATTACAAAGTTCTTATCAACTCTTCCTTCCATTAACACAACTGCTCCAAGCCTGTGGCCAACCATATCCCACAGTACCTTCCTTAATAGTCTTTTTCTCTTACATTGAGACCCCAACTATAGGCAAGAAGGTCAGGCAGCTCTGAAGAATCGCATGTATCTTAGAATCAAAGATCCTTTACAAGGTCATTATTAACTTTCCAGCTTTCTTTCCCCCCACCCCCACCCCCAAGCATCATTGGTGAGTCACTGTCTTTACTCAATGCTATGGCACAGTCCTCAGTCCTCTAACTGTTCTCTTTTCTATACCTCCAGATGGGCAGTTTTTCTATCTCCTGAGGATGTTAGTGAAAGCCATCCTACTTTTCTGGACTAAAAAGATTCCCCTGATAGTAAAAGCATTAGAAAATGATCCAATGCTATATGCTAACTCTGAACAGGACTTGGAAATTTGGTGATTATAAACAGGTAAAATTTTCCTAGAACCTTCCTTAGGCTGCCTGGGCTGTCACAGGCAGCTCTGCAAATTAGATGGGCAGACAGAAGGATAGGTGAGAGGAAGGCAATGGAATCCAGGATGTGCTCCACAAGACACCACCTGAAGTATATATAGGTGCCATCAACGCTACCCCTAAGTTCACAAGTGACCTGACATGATGCTCTAAGGAACAAGCAAGAACTAGCAGAGCTTTCTTTGGTCCTTTCCCTACTACTACAGTTCACAAACTGAACAAAAGGAGCCAAAAGGAACCTCTGTATTAGTGATAGTAACTATACGATGCAACATGTGGCTCAAAGCTGCCCTTAGCCTTACACTCAGAACAGGGCTCTGTTAAAAAAAAAATAATAATCAAACAAACATACCTTGTTTGCTCTCTGGGGATAACACTTTTGCTGTTCCAAAATCTGTGATCTGGATGTGCATGTCTTCATTTAACAAAATGTTTTCTGGTTTAAGGTCTCTGTAAAAGAATTTTACCTTTGAGATGAAATTGTTAAAAGCAGCAGCATTATCACATACTCAACATTTTGTTGGAAACAAAATAAAGTGATGAATCTTTACAAGACTAAAAACAATTAACACAAGCCCAAAGTTCACATCAAACAAGTATCAACAGCATAGGATATAGGCACGTCAAAATCATTTTATAGCTGTATCACTTTACCTTTATAAAGCAGGTGAATTATTACAAACTTAACAACTCTGGCTTCCAATGGCCAACCTTGCTTACTTCATCTACCACTTTTAGTAACAGACTATTGAACTTATTTTCTTAGTTCATAAAGCACAGTTCTAATTTGCCTTATATCAAAATGAATAAAAAATGTGACCAGAATTATTAAATAGGTGCAAAAGTTGCAACTGACAAAATAAAAAGCACCAAGCATCTGAGCTGCTAGTATCACAGGAAGCCACCTCACCCAAGTTGAACTGATGACTTAGACATGAACTTTCAAAGTGCAAGGTCCTTTTACTTCCAGCCTGTTTACAGCTTTCTCAGTGAGCCACCATCTGAAAATACCTATATCAGAATTTGTATAAGGCCAGCCAATGCCAACCCCAGAGGACTGGTGTCAATCACTTGTACACATCAGAGCCACTGGCCCTAAGCATCACAGGAACTGTGCACACCATCCGGGGCAGTGTCCATTACCTGTGAATGATGCCCTTGCCATGCAAGTACTCTAAAGCAGACACAATCTCAGCCGTGTAAAACCGGGTACAGGTCTCATCAAATGAGCCAATTTTGCGGATGTATTTAAGTAGCTCTCCATTTTTGGCATAACTAAGGCCAAAATCTGAATGTTTTGTGGTTAAGGAAGAATGGAAAAATATATTTTTCTGAAAATCAACCTTAAAAGTCCTGTAAGAACCTTCTTTTTATCAAATGCAAACTGAAGGTACCTGTGCTCCAAGATAAGTTGCCCCAAAAATGGTCAGATCCAAGACCAGGTGCCAGCACAGAATTCCTAAGACACAGTCCCTAAAAAACATGGACAGCACCTTTAAAACCCAGGTGCCCTTCCAGACAAATGGTCCCCAGAGATGCTGTGGCCTATGAAAGGAAGTCTCTAGATGGCTATTAGATCAATAGACTAGGGCTAAGGCACCAACATGTGAATGGCTTTAAAATACACAGTTCTGAAGTCCTAACAGAACCCTGAAAGACTGCCACATTGTGAGCCTTGCCTGAACTTGCTGTATTTCATGGGCTGGGCTAACAGTCCTTCTAGGCATAAAAGTATCAGTGCTTCATAACAACTTTAGTTTTCCAAGTCACTTGATCTATTTGGGAAACATCTGCTGGGGCGATGAGAAATAACCACTCCTGGTCCCTCCATGCTGCGCTGTGCTGTGTTCTACTCATGCTTTCCTTCTTTGACAGGGACTAAAGTACTGACTTCTCTGGCAGCCTGGGTCACAAGGGCCCAAATGCTGACTAAACTACGTAGCAATGATGAGGTCAAACTTGAAATTCATACAAGAAGCCAAGGTGGACTTCTTGCTCTTTTCTGGCTTTTGTCTGCCAAGGCACTGCTATAAACAACCAAGGAAGAAGCCTGAAACTCTGAGTAAGGAAATAACCCAGAAGAGACAGGACTACAAGCAAAGCTAGTAAAGATGCCCCTGGCAGGACCAATTCTGACAACCTATGCCTCTCAACTCAGACAAAATCTGACAGAGACCTGAAACATGTACTATGGAGAATAGAATAGTACTATGTACTATGTACTATGACTATGGGTCTTGGTCCCAGCTGCATCCTGTCTGATCCCCCAAAAGGGAGGCTGATGCCTTGTCCTGGCTAGTTTTGTGTCAGCTTGACACAAGTCATCTGGGAAGAGAGACTCTCAATTGAAAAACTACCTTCCTAAGATTGGCCTGTAGGCAAGTCTCTAGTGCATTTTCTGAATCAGTGATTGGTGTAGGAAGGCCTAGCCCATTGTGGCTAGTACCATCCCTGGGTATACAAGCTGAGCAAGTCATGGGGAGCAAGATAGTAAGCAGCACTCCTCCATGGCTTCTGCAACAGCTCCTGTCTTGAGGTTTCTGCCCTGATTTACTGTCTTGGCATTCCTCAGTGAAGGACTGTGGTGTGGAACTCTAAGCTGAAATAACCCTTTCCTCCCAAGCTGTTCATGGTCATGATGTTTTATTACGGCAGCAGAAACACTAAGACATGCCATGGAGCCACCAGTTCTGGCGTAACATAGGCTGACAGCAGAGCCTCACTAGTTAGGAGCCCAGGTATAATATATAAGGCCACACTTTTGGTCATGGGGTCAAGAGAACAGGGGGTAACCTCTCACTCTTTCCAGCTTCGAGGTTTTGCCCTTTATCTGACCCTTCACTGGTTCCTGATTCCCATGAGAGAAACACCTATGGGTCTCAGCTCAGAAGGGAAGCAGAGGCAAGTTGTAGCTCTTAAATATAGTAGGTGCCTAGGATTATTTATCAGGCTGATGGTTCTCTGTAGTTATAACCTTCCCCATTCCAGAATGTTCTGGTTGAGAGATTAAGCAATTGACTCAAGTTCACAAAGAAAACAATGGACAGGACCAGAACCTAGTCTTCTGGTAAAAAGCAATGGTCCTGACTCCATGCAACAAATGAGGCATCACAAGGACAAGCAGGTGTAGACTGGTCTGGTGGGAACTCAAAGATAGTAGGGTGGGAAGCAGCTGGAAGTAAAATAGAAGGTTCCCTACTGTTTAGGCTCTGATCAAGCCAGGACTATGCCATGATAGAGAAACCTTGTGCTTGACCTAGCCTCTGGACTCACTTTCCCAGAGCCCAATAGTATATCTGATGAAGAACCCTCAGTAGACCCTGTCTGATCCATCTGTCTGTTTTCAATCTATGGCTAAGGTGTCCCCAGGCTCTGCCTCATCTCAACTTGTTCTGAATGGGTCTGGGTTCAACCCGAGTCTCTTGAAGGTAGTAAAAGGAGAATATACAAGGACTAGTCCCTCTCCTCCACTTGAAATTATGACTAAATGAAGGGCAGTGTTATCTCATATCTGGCATTTCTTCATGCAAAAAGTTTCATTTTTCTTTTGTAATACAATGTATAGTAAAGATTCTCAGTGAGGCAGAAGTCACTGGACCTCATTCTCATGGCAAGCAGGAGCCATTATGACCCTTTGGGTCTTAGACCAAGAACAGTGTGTGCCATTAGACAAAGACCTAAAGTTCTTTTCCATCCTACCACTGTGTCAGGAGATGAAGTCAAGCATTTGTGACTGACTCTGTCTTGGTTATCCAGTCTTGAGGAAATCTGGGTGTCTCAAGGATGGGTAGGACGAGAAGACTTGGTTTCAGGGAGTAGAAATGTGAAGTGGTAAGATCTTTGAAGAAGCAGGGTTTACTGACATGTCTGTGGGTCACTGAGCTCCTGAGACTCACTGGTCATTGCAAAGTCCCCAAAGAAGATTGCCATGAAAGAAGCAAACCCAAGCACACTACTCAACTGTACTTCCTGGCTTGAGATGTGATCCTTTTTTCACACACAGTCCACTACTCACTACTACTCACTGTATACAGGGCTACACCATACACCATGCATCCCATCTGGACACTCAGCCTCCAAACTGTAAACTAAACAAATCTCTTCCTTTCAAAGACCTAGATGCCGCAGGCATTTTGTAACAATGACACAAAGCTGACTAGTAACAGAGCTTCAAGATCAATAAAAAACATTGTTCTGAACACTGGCAGAAAAATGTAGGCCTTTACACAGGAACAATTCTGGGTCAAAAATTTTGAAGCAAGGGAGAAGGAGGAATGGGGGCAAGGAGGGGGGACCAGAAAGGAGACAGAGGCAGGTGGATTTCTGAGTTCGAGGCCAGCCTGGTCTACAAAGTAAGTTCCAGGACAGCCAGGGCTACACAGAGAAACCCTGTCTCAAAAAAAAAAAAAAAAAAAAAGAAAGCGAGCAACATCTGGAATATAAATAAATAAAATAAAAATGTTTAGGCCTGAGCCTAGACCTCCATCTGGTAACTACAAATTTCATGGACTCCAAAAGGGGTACTTTCATGCACAGGAGACATAAAAGGGTAAGCAACACAGGTTCAGAGAGACAAGTAATGAAATATAAAGAGACTACTGACAGCTGCTGTGTGATTGACAGCAGAAGTGGAGGACCAGGGATACTGGGATAATATAATAAGCCCTATTTGCTCTAAAGACCATTATCATCAGCTCATCTGTTCTCCTGATGTTCCTGTTCTCCTATTGGAATATAAATTGGATCTTGCACCAATGCTCTCTAAGTAGGCCCTCTGGAAAGAGCCCATTTGGTCTGCCTCTGCTGTCTCGCCTTTGTCATGAACTTTGCCCCCAAGAAACTGCCTGTCCAACTTTCAATAACTTGCTCGTGGGTTAATCCTCTAACCAGGCACAGGCCACATACTAGACTGCCAGGCTGGCAACTGGGCAGGCCTTCATCAGAACCTATGTGATCTGTGGCCTCTGAATCTCCATGCTCCCAGAGGCTTCTTCTGGGTAGCTGGACAAGTGCTAACTACTCTTATCTGCATATCACCTCCTCAGAATGGGTCCACCTCAAACAAGAACCACATGCATCAAATGACAACCTACTCCCATCTAGCCACTGGTCAGTCTCTCTGGGCTCAATAACAGATGACAGTGTAGACCAGGCTCTGAAGGCAAACACCACCAGACACCTAACCTTGCTTTCCCCAAGTCTAGACCACAGCAACCAGAGTCAGAGCAAACCCCATACTCCTCCGTACTAGGAAAACCAGAACTGGTAGCAGTACTTCACAGCTCGGGGAGCTGGCTCACTGTGGGCTACACGTGCTTCCGCCCTCCTATATCTACAGGACTCAAGGACTTACACTCCAGACACTCACACCTGTCCTTCCAACTCATCCTGCCACCTGGACATTTGTGACATAGTTTTTAATAGTCTGTGCACAAGCTCTCCCAAAATATATTAATCCTACAAAGAAAAAAGGGCCTTCCCTTATCAGCATTTTGCGTATTCCCCTGTAAATGAGTACTTCGAAATGGGAGAATGAAGGGATTCTCCATTCACAAGCAGGTACATCTAGCAGAAGCCGGAGTTGTCATTAAAAGTGAAAGCAGATGGTGGGAATGTTGGTGCACGCCTTCAATCTCAGCACTTGGGGGTGAGAGGCCAATATGGTCTACACAGTGAGTTCCAAAACAACCAGGGCTATGTACTGAAACCTTGGGGGGGGGGGGGCGACAATAAATAAGTAAATAAAAAGGAGGAGAGGAGGAATGTGGACAAACAGCAATGAACATACACGCAAGGTGACTCTGCTGGAGAGGCAGGCTGAACAGCTCTGAGGAGCTGGAGAGGCTGAGCAGCCCAGCAGACATAAAGCTTCAGGAAGATAGCACTCTGGGCTCCTGTAAGTCACTCCTGAACTTCTTCAATAACCAGTCAAGTTGTCCTTCCAACACAACTCAGTAACTTGGGATATAAAAGGGTATAGAGAAGTTAATGCCGACTCCAAAAGCCTAAAGAGGCCCATGATCATTTTTTCCTCTCAAGCCCTCAACTTTTTAAAAGCAGAAGTCAATAATACCTAACAGACATTCCAGACAGAACATTTGCTAGAGGGATGAAGAAACACTTCTTCATCAATATCCACCAAGCACAACTAAAACAACAGTCCATTAAGTATAACATTTATCAAAAAAACGTGTGGGCACGATGGTGAGCCTCAACCATGTGCTGGTGCTGTCTATTGCCTCCAAGGAGATCAGTACACAGAGATCTGTGCTGTGCCCTTTCATTTCAAGGAACAAACAATGGAGCCACTAATCTAAAACACAAGGTAGTTTTCAGACCATGGTTTGCATTGACCATGCAAAGGATACACAGCTTTTCGTCGTCCTGAAATGTAAAATAAAGTTTCACAAAGAAGGGGTGATCCAGGCGTGACATCACATCTCTCTCTCTAGTTACATACGGAACTTTGTTTTCTTTTATAATATGACGTTTCTCCAGAATTTTAACTTAAGGTAAGAAAGAAGTGAGTTTACTAACATTAGAAAATGTACACAGACAAAAAACAACACAACCCAGTAACATTTTAAAGGTAACTGGTATAAACTGAAGTTGTCCCAAAACCACCCACCCACGGTTAGAAGGTTTGAAGACTAACTTTGTCATAGATTCTAAAATCAGCACAGGCCCTGCGACTACCCAGATTGCCTTATATATAAAAGTGGCACCACCCCTGAATCCCAGACATACAGCTCACTGGAGTTAGTACTTACTAGCATATTCTCTGGAAGTGGCCAGTTCTCGGGCCAGAACAACCTAGTTTAGGGAGAAAGAAAAAAAAAAAAAAACCATAATGTAACAATGAGATCAGTCTGATAAGTCACTGTCTCCTTGCATAGGCTGCCCAGCCTGCACACACAATTTGAAATTACATGTAAAGTGACACTGGATTCTGTACTAACACACATCAGGAAGCCACTGCTTGTGTTCGTATGTTCTAACAGTTAACAAGAGCATGATAGCAAACATGAAATGGTCAACAGTGATCATGCCATTGTTTTCAAAAGTTCATAATCATCCAGCTATCAAAAGTTCTCATAGTACAAAGTATAAATTCAAGAACCAATAGGCATGGTAGTGCACATCTATGTATCTTTAACACTTGGAAGCCAGAGGCAACCCTGCATCACCACCCTCTATCCCAAACAAACAAACAAACAAAAATTAGGTTGACTGACGTGTCCTAATACTACCACAAGTGGCTACTAGAAACTCCTTTGGAAAAACTTCAAGAATGTGTGTTTTTAGCCAGGCAGTGGTAGTGCATGCCTTTACTCTCACCACTCAGGAGGCAGAGACAAAAGGATCTCTGAGTGTGAGGACAGCCTGGTCTACAGAGTAAGTTCCAGAATAGCCAGGGCTACACAGAGAAACCTTTCTTTAAAAAAACAAAACAAAGAAAGAAAAGAAAAAAGAAAAAGAATATGTCTTTTTAATATAGATCCTAATAAAAAGGTGCCCTTGACTTAGGCTTCTCATACATTTGCTGTCATGTATGTCATTTGATAGCATGAACATATGACTCTACTGTGCACCAAGAAGTAACACAGCATAGAACAAACCATCTTTCCAGAATGTTCTCCACACAGAGCACATCTCTGCCTGTGCTCAGACTCCACCCACTTCAGGGACAGAGAACTAGCAAACCCTGGGCACACCTGAAGTACCAGACTAAAAAGAGCTGGTAGGCCCAAGATTTAACCAAAGCCTGCAAGGGGCAGCTTTGTCAAAAACAGTTTTTCTCCAACATGGTCAATAAATATAAATGGGTGTGTTTTTTTAAAGACTCTTGCAATGATGAACTGATAACCAAAGTGCAAATGAAACATGTCCCTAAGGAATCACCGGACTTGGGGAAAAGGGCGGCCACAGGCCAGGGTCACCTGCCTTCTGGTTGTAAGTCACATCCTGTGACAGGGCTCCCTAGAAACAATCCTGGAAAAGCACTCTGAGATGCCCATGCCACCAGGAACAAGGAAGGACTGAATGTATTTAAGTAGAAAGAACCCAAAAAACTTTCTGAAGAAGCACGCTGTATATACTGACTCCCAGGCATGAGGGTGAAGGGAGCAGCCTGGAGTAGTTTATTCCCCCTGGGATGGAGATTGATTTTATATATATATATATATATATATATTCAGATTCCTTCATGGACATATATAGATGTTCTCCTATGTATGAAAAGGAAAGGAACAGTCAGAAAGCACCATGGTTTACTGGGGGCGTGAGGGAGGTGAGGGGTGTTGTTTTTCGAGATGTAACCTTGGCTGGCCTGGGCTGGAGCTCTCACTTTGTAGACTAGACTGGCCTTGAACTCAGAGATCCACCTGTTTTAGCCTCCTAAGTGACAGGATTAAAGGCATGTGCCATCATGCCCAGCTTGTGATCAGATTTCTAAACTTAGTTTCATAAGCAGGTTTCCTACAGAACAGAGGCTTCTAAAGACGTGCATGGGATGTGTTGTTCCATGTCACCAGGGGTGATGTCATTACTATCTTGGATGTGACAGAGTACTTGGGAGCCTGTCTGCTCTCTAGCACTAGTTTCAGGCTCTGCCAAGTGAATATCCTGCTCAATCTGGTAACTCTATGTCCTTTACTCCTCCCCTGGAAATCCAATTTAAGTGTTCACTATTTCAAGAATAGAGAGATGAATCAGTCTGACACCTAATTTGAGATCCAGAGCTACAGATGGCACAGAGCCAGGAAGGAGCCTCCAGCTTGTAGTGCTTTCTTTCCCAGGTGCCTCACAGCATGAGTTCAAAATGGCACTGAATAAGGATGACTGTGCCACCAGGAAGAATGGTGCCTACAGCCCTGTGAAGATAAATATAAAGAATAAACTGAGGAAAAGAAGGACTTCAGCAGACTATCATCTCTAGCTAAGTGCAACACCCACAGAGCTCAAGCGGTTCTCTAGCTGCAAGGTGTGTCGAGGACCAAAGACACAGGGAGTCATCTTCATGGTTGGAGGATTTTTTCTAAGGCCACAATCCTATGTTACTTTACCAGAGTTGCTAATTAAGACGTAATTCTTACAGTGCAAAAGCCAACAAAGTCTATTTAGGATGAGCTGTTAGAAATATAAGTAAGCTAGAGTTTATCTTTTGTTTTTTAGAATCTTTCATGAATATAAAAAAGAGTAAGAAAAAATTTTCAGCCAGTCATGGTGATGCTCATCTTTAATGGGTGTACTGAAAAGGCAGAGGCAGGTAGATCTCTGTGAATCAGGGCCAACTTAAGCTACATAAAAGCTTTGGGCTAGTGAGGGCTAGGTAGTGACACCTTTTTTTTTTTAAACAAAAACAAAACAAACAAACAAACAAACAAAAAACCCCAACAACTAAATAAATCTTTAAAAAAAATTCTAAAGAGCTAGAGAAATGGCTCAGGGGTTAAGAGCACTGATTGCTTTGCCAGAGGTCCTGAGTTCAACTCCCAGTAACCACATGGTGGCTCACAACGCTCTGTAATGGGATCTGATTCCCTCTTGTGGTGTGTCTGAAGACAGTATACTCATATACATAAAATAAATAAATCTTAAAATAAATAAAAAAGGCAAGAAGAGAACACAATTTCTCATATGGAATCTTCAAAAAGTTGGGTCTAAGGAAGACTGGTTGTTTAAGATGAGCCTCTGGAACTACCCTGGAGTGCCTATTTCAGACTGGAGTTGGAACACAGAAATCTGTTTCATTGGAGGGTGCTTTGAATTGTGAGTGACCTATGCCTGGACCACTCTGCAGCAATACCTACTTGGCCTGGGAGTTAGAACAAAAAATCTGAAGGCCACTCTCCAACAGATACTTACCTTCATAGTTTTAGGTGCTAAAGCGAGCAAACAAACAAGCAAACAAAACCAGGCCAAGGGAAGGGGTGTCACTGAATACTACAAAAGTCTCCAGAGAGATACTAACTCTGATACTTTCAATCTTAGGAACTTTTAGCTTTCTATGGCCTGTCCATTAAGACAGGAAAACACACAGCATAAATCAACAAATGCTTTTGTCTACTTATTTATTTTTGAGACAGGCATTTAATATGTTGCCAAGTAGGCCTTGAAACGTCCAGGTTCAAACTCCTCTCTGTCTCCGCCTCCTGAGTATAAGAAATAAAGGTATGGACCAAAACAGACAAAATCCAGTTTAACCACTGCTTTCTTCAGGTGGTGGCTAGGCTAAGTACACTCTCTCCAAGACTCTAGTGGCATGCACAGCAGCAGACAACCACAGGGGCACAGGGAAACCATTGCCTAGTCAGGTGTTCTCAGTAGTCTATGATCCCAAGAGAACCCTGTGCTCAACAAGCAACAGCAGCAGAGGCACATACTCACTGTTGAAAAAGAGCCCTCGCCAAGAATTTTCCCAAACTTGAAGTCTTCAGGGCGTTTCTTGCGAGGCTGTGGTGGCAGCTGGGCAGGGTGCTGCTGCAAGGGGTTGGTGCTTGGTCGGGCTTCAGCTGTGGTGCCATCCATGGTGGATCCCTGCCTGCTAACACCACTAGGAATGCCAGGGGACGAACCGGGCTCAGTCTGGGACCTCACCATTGATGGGGATGGGCAGGAACATAGCACCACACTGGACTGAATGGGCACAGCGTCATACTGCAGACACAGAGGAAAGAGGTAAGAGTCAAATGGTTCCATTGTCCTGAGCAGATGAACCAAGTATAAGCACTTTATGATACTGCTGAAAGCAGGACAGTACATCTGATCTGGGTGTTCACTGGAGCCAAAGTCCCCCCCCACCCCCCACTCATCTTCAGGTATATTCTCACATCTCTCTTAGCACTACTCCAACCACTCTGCAAGGCCAGGCTAAGGAAAGCAGACATAACATTGTATGTACATTTGTAATTCTGGAGTATGTTTACTTTATACAGAGACACCCAATGCTGGCAAGACTTAAGCTAAAGCAAGAATACTCGCACAATTATGGCTAGCACCCAAAATGGGTGTTACTGTTAAAATGCTTTGGGAAAGCAATTTGGCAACTGTCAACAGTCAATGAGACAGAAATATGAGAGATGAGAGGAAGCACACAGTTAAAGTTGAAAGCATAAGCCAAGTGTGATAGTGCACACCTGAAACCCTAGCATGCAAAAAGTCATGGCTTCTGAGCCAGCCTAGGCTACATAGCAAGATCCTACACCAAAAAAGGAAGTGGGAAAGAGTCACTGAGAAAGAAAATAAGTATTCAGAGCGACACTGGCAGTATGTAAACATTGTACCCACATCTATGCCTTCTCTTCAGTTCTGCCTTTGGCATATCCTCATAGTAGTGACACTATCCTAACTATAAGACTATAGCTCAGTCAGTAAACTACTTGATTTGTAAGTATGGAACCTAAATTCAATCTGTAGAATTAAAACAAAAACCCGTGGGCTGGGGCTAAAGCTCAGTTAGTTGTAAAGCAGGTGCCTAGCATGCATGAGGCCCTGGGTTCAGTAAGTAGTACCTAACTCTCTCCCCAAATCAATAAAAACAATAAGAAAAATCCAAGCCTGGTAGTCCAAGCACTGGCAAAGTATAAGCAATTCCTAGGGTGCTAACTGGCCTACCAACTTAAGTCTAATTGTCAAAACTCAGGCCAGGAAGACCTTGTTATATGATTGATTGATTGATTGGTTGGTTGATTGATTGATAGAAAGATAGGCAGGCAGGCAGGCAGACAAAAACTATATTAAAAAAAAAAGGGTAGACTGCACTATTCAAACACATTTACCACACATCCACACACATACTATCATAAAATGAACTCAAGCTAGGAAGTAGTGGCCCATGCCTTTAATCCCAGCACTCAGGAGTAGAGGCAGGCAAATCTCTGAGTTTGAGGCCAGCCTGATCTACAGAACAAGTTCCAGAACAGCTAGGGCTATACAGAGAAACCCTGTCTCAACAAAACAAAATAAATAAGTGAATTAATTAAAATCAAGTGAATTCAGCATACCCAAGTTACTTAGGTGCTAGTCTCTAACAGTCCTCCTCACTCAAGAACTCCAGAAAACTTCTATAGCTCAGTTCTAGAATGCTTGCCTAGAATACATGAGAACCTGGGTTCAATTCCCAGCATACCCAAAAGAAAATTTAAAAGTACACAACTTGATGGTCCTGAAATCACAGTATCTCTTAAACCACCCACCTGTTCTGTAAAATAGTACATTAAGGTTGCCACTGACCAAAAGGTGACCCATTCAAAAACTACAGCAGACTGCTCAGAAAAAATAAGCTAAATCTAAGAAAAGGCCATGAGTCCACATGTTACAAAATAAGGTGGGTTGCTTCTTTCTTCCTTCTTTCTTCCTCTTTCCTCCTTTTTCTCCTCCTCCTTTTCTTTAGCCTAACAATAAACTCTATGGGCTAAGTAGACTGGTTAATTTATGTAAACATGGCAGTATGTTTGTGTATGATTTAACTAAGACAGACAAGGATGACTGCTTTCTTGATAAACAGAGACAGAAACACAGAACCATAAAGAAGCCAGGGCTCTGGAAACACAGTAGGACAGGTGTGCACACAGTAGCCAAGCGTGAGCAAAGGAAAGCTTAGCCACCAAGAAGAGCTAAAGGAGTTGCTCATCTTAAGATTGCAAAATGCTTAAAAAATCTAGACAGAACATCTTGTGACCCAAACATAATGAGTACGGAGACAGTGGAGAAGGGAGAGCAGATGGTAACACGGGAGGGTGTCTTGCCTACCCCACAGTGCAGTATGTGAACCTGGGCTCCTGAGAGCAGACTCCCTGGAAGGCCAGAGGAGCAGCAGCACACTTCTAGATAAGCAACCACTATCAGTAACCCTGTACCTGCTCTGTGGCAGAAGGAAAGGGCTTTTCTTTCAGGTGGGTTTGTTGGATCTATCATCATGCTAGGCAAAGCATAAAAATATGAAGGTGCTGCCGGGCATGGTGGTGCACTCCTTTAATCCCAGCACTCGGGAGGCAGAGATAGGCAGATTTCTGAGTTTGAGGCCAGCCTGGTCTACAGAGTGAGTTCCAGGACAGCCAGGGCTATACAGAGAAACCCTGTCTCGAAAAACCAAAATAAATAAATAAATAAATAAATAAATAAATAAATAAATAAATAAATAAATAAATAAAATGAAGGTGCTAACCAGACACATTACTAATAAAATATGACCACCTGACTAGAATAAGGATCTAAGAATCGCAGCAGAAAATTAAGTTTTCACTTTCTTGTGTGCTGAACAGTGTTCAAAGTCTCAGTGAAATCTTCAGCAAATGTAGAATTTAATAAGTTGAATAAAAAGGAACACAACAATACTAGCCAAGTATTTTCCACACACACAAAACCTGTTAAACAAGGGACATGGCTTAATGGGTAAAAGCTTGTGCTGTTCAAGCCTGATTATCTGAGTTTACATTCTTAGAACTCAGGTAAAAACCAGAAGTATACTACTATGCCTGTAATCTCAGCATTTCTATGGAAAGATGGGACGTAGAGACAGAATTCTCCAGAATCCCTTAGAGCGGCTAGCCTTAAGTAAGTAGCACAGTAACAAACACTTACACTCCGCATCTAACAAGGTAGGAAATGACTACTGACACTTGAGCTGTCCTCTTAGTACCTTAATACCACAGATGGCACATATACACCCTCACACATGAACACTCACTCACACACACACACACAAATAAATAAAAATAAACTTTAAAAAATTGAACAAGATTACTTTGTTTCTTAGAAATTCAACCTAAGAAAATGAGTTAACAGCATTTTAAGAGCAGATTTAAAAGTATAAGAAAAGAAAAGTATAGGGCCACGGGCACGGCTCTACAGGAAAGCACTCACCTAGAATGTCCAAGGCCCTGGCTCCATGCTCAGCCCCACTAAGGAAAGCAACGGAAAGTCTAATGTTGCTCTAGATATTACAGCAAAATCTAAGAACTGCTCAGATGCTCAAGAGAAAAGTGATAGGTAAACCAGGGTATGCAAACTTAGGGAACATAATGAAGCCCTTAGATATAAAGCTGTAGAAGCATGGTTATTCAACTGGAGGAGCTGGTGAAGGCTGTATTAGAACCACCTATGCCTTTCTGGAATTTTTAGAAGACAAATATGAAATAACTTCTAGCTAAATGAAATAAAGGCCAGGAGAATAGTAGCTCAATGGTAGAATGCTTGTCTAGCACATGGATCCCCAACAATGGTGTGTATGGGGCGGGTGTGATGAAATATATGTCTAAGGTTGAATAAAACTAGTAGACTCTATAGAAGAAAGTGATGAGGGTGAGGGTGACAGAACTGGGCATTGGGATTACAGATATTGCTAACAACAAAAACCAAATTAAATAAATTTGACGTAAGCCTAATGGTTTCAAGCTTTGTGCTGGTGAAAAAGGAAGCAAGTGATTTTCTGTGATGAAATCTTACATGCTCAAGAAGCTAGACTTAGCCAGGTATGGTGATGCACACCTTTAATCCCAGAAGCCTGAGAAACAGAGACAGGCTTCTGTGAGTCTGAGATCAGCCTAGTCTACATAGCAAATTCCAACCCAGCCAGGGCTACATAATAAGAAAGGTCAGTGTGTGCCAGGCAGTGGTGGCACCTGCCTTTAATCCCAGCACTTGGGAGGCAAAGGCAGGCAGATCTCTGTGAGACCAGCCTAGTCTACAGAGTGAGTTCCAGGACAGCCATAGTTTTTCTGTGTAGCCAAAGAGCCAAAAAGCAAAGTCAGTATGCTGTGGAAATTTTCAGATATAAACTTTTGGTGTTGTTTTGAGATAGGATTTTATGTAGGCCAGGATGGCCTTGAACTCCTGAATCCACTGTGGATTATAGATAATGAACCACCACAAGACATAATTCTCTCTTCTCTTTCTTCCCTCCTTCCTTCCCCTCTTCCTTCTACTTCCCCTTCCCTCCCTCTTGGGAAAACAAAGTGTGTATAGCCCTAGCTGCCCTAGAACTCTCTATAGACTAAAGCTGGCCTCGAACTCATAAATCAACCTGCCTCTGCTTCCTAAATGTTGAGATTAAAGCTGTGCACCATCACACCTAACTCAAAAATATTAAAAAAAAAATATTTTCAAGACAGGGTTTCTCTGTGTAGCCCTGGCTGTCCTGGAACTCACTCTGTAGACCAGGCTGGCCTTGAACTCAGAAATCTACCTGCCTCTGACTCCCAAGTGCTGGGATTAAAGGCGTGCGCCACCACCACCCAGCAAAAATATAAAACCTTAAATAGATTGTGGCAAGCTGACTTAGGATCTGGAAGACCTAACTAGGCACCAACATATTTCTTGAACCAACGAATCCAGGAAAGGAGCCAACTGAGCTTCTTGAGACCAAACCCAGGGCCTCCCACATGCTAAGCATGCACCCTACCACCAAGTAACACTGAAGTCCACATGGAAGCCCCAGTAGGGGACAACATTGTTTCTTCATAGTAGTCAAGACCCATTCCCTGCAAGGTGCTGAGTGACATTCGAGAACAACTAAGTTTCAAAGAGCCTGCCACAATGGCTGCACATACAGTACCACAAACTGCAGGCATTCTTCTGGAAAGAGGGCAAGAGGTCACAGAAGAAATGGGTCTGACAGTCCCCCATCAAACTGGTTGTTTTGGGACAGAAGATCTTGATATCAACACCATTTGAGAGATACAAACAATAAATACTTATACTGCCTTCAGGGAAAGCCTATCTTCAGCTCATGCTTCCTGACTGCTAATTTTACAGTTCTGGCCCTTGGAGAGTTCACTGGAAGGCAAACAACTAGAAGCTAACATGGGCCTGTGTTTTTTAAGCATGTGCCTCAAGAACCTTCGTTTCTTTATCATCTGAGTAGTTTCCATGGTTACAATAAAAGCCTCCAGAACAGAAGCTCAGAGAAGAGCACTAAGTCCCGAGATGAGTCTGTACCTGAACTGAGTTCTACTGACCTGTTGTCCGAGCACCTACCCGGAGCAGTGTGACCAATGGCTCTTGACCCCTGTGGCAGCTTCTGGCCAGAGTGAGGCTCACTTTACAGAGCACAACCTACCCCAGCAGACTCCAAAAACACCAGGCAGAATGGACTCAGAAAAAGGCAGAGTATTACTGGGCACAAACCCTGCCAACTTCCTTTATAACCCCCATCTACACATGAAACAGCAAGTGTCACAGAAAATATCCAGTTTACCTAAGCAAGTAAATGAGAGGTTAGGCGGTGCATGAGAGCTGAGATCTGGAGAACAGGAAATTTGTATTTGTTACTACTGGTAGTGTTTATTTGGGGGAATGCCAAGAGTGAAACTTAAAACAGATTGAGAAAGCCACATTTTCACTGCAGAATATAGCATCTGATGTATCCTTGATTTGGACCAATGCAAAAGACATCAAGAGCCCCCAAAACACATGGTCAGTTCAGATGTGCCACCAAAGCTACCTTCCCAAGAAAAGTGCCCATGTCCAGTCCACAAACAATTGGCTGGCCAGATTCTGTCCTCTGCAGTGAAGAATGGCTGTTCTTAACTGCTAAGCCACACAGCTCCAGTCCCGCTTTGGACTTCTCAATGGAGTTTATTTCAGGCTTGCGTGAAGTAAAGCAAAGGCATCAGCATTGGTGTCTTGTGTTCACAGCAAGGAAACTAGGAAACACTTGGGCTAAATTCTTTTTCCTTTTTTTCCTTTTTTCTTTCTTAAAATATCTCCAGCCCCAGGTTAAATCCTTCTTGGGGAGTGGGGGCTGGAGAGATGGCTCAGCAGTTAAGAACACTGACTGCTCTTCCAGAGGTCCTGAGTTCAAATACCAACAACCACATGGTGGCTCACAATCATCTGTGATGGGATCTGATGCCCTCTTCTGGGATAGCTGAAGACAGTTGATATATATAGAGATATAGATATAGATGCAGAGTTCCTGCCAAATTTGTGCCAAGAGTCCAAGAGAAACTGGACCAGAAAGTGAGGAATGGTACCTAGGTGGCACTTCCTCGGGCACAAGCCTGGGTACCTTGCTGAATTAGTTGCTGGAGATTAACAGGTAAGAAGGAGATGGCAAGACAGCTGCTGTCTGGTCCTGTCCAGACAATTGGGTTTTTTGGCATCTTTGCCAAGTGGTACCACCTCAGCCTGAGTTAGTGTACCCATACTTTTCCTCTCTGCATCTGGCACCCCTAACCCTGAGACTTGTACCTTTTTCTGCTCTGAGGGGTGGCTATAGAGTACCAAGCTCCCAAGGAGCCAGCCACAAGCCTCTGGAGACCTGGGTATCCTTGCCTCTGAGACCAAAGTAGGTTCTTAACAAGATCTGTTCACTTTTGGGCCTAATTTATCTTTGTTGTAAGGGTATCCTCTTCTTTCTAGGATGTTTAATGGGGTCACTGCCTCTGTTTGCTGATTGCCATTAATATTTTTTCCCCACGTGTGAGAATACCAAATCTAGTCCTTAACAGGTTTGACCCTAGTTGAGAGCCTCTGGGAAAGAATATTTGCCAGTTTCTCAGATGGAACTTGTGCTGTTAGTACCATGTGCTCCTCTTGAAGGATTGGCGTTTAGATTTGGTCCTACACCTGACAGCCTTATCCAGCAGATATCAGTTCAATCTGCAGTATCCACATGATAGTTTACAACAGTTTATGCCTTCAGTTCCAGGGGATCTGACACCCTCTTCTGGCAACTCCACATGGTATATAGACATATACAGGAAAAATATCCATATATATATAACATGGTAAACTTTTAATTTAAAAACTTGTTTTTATGCGTATGGGTTGCTTGTATGTATGTCTGTGTACCACAAGCATGCAGTGCCTGTGGAGATCAGAAAAGGGTGTCAGATGCCCTGGTACTGGAGTTACAAACTGCTGTTAGCAAAGATGTGGGCTCTCGGAACCAAACCTAGGTCCTCTGGAAGAGCAGCCAACGAGCTTCTTAATCACTGAGTCATCTCTCCAGCTGCTGATTTTTAAACTTATTTATTTTATTTATTTATATATTTAAGTTTAAAGCCATTTGGGAGAAAAGAGTCAGGGAAGGCATATTTCTGTCGGAGGTCAAGGCCAGCCTGATCTACACAGCAATTTCTAAGCCAGTCAGGGATACATAGTAAAACATAAAATGATGTCTCAAAAATAAATTTAAAAATAAATAAATAGATAGATAAATAGATAGAATGGTCAAAAGTAAAAATAAACTTTTCTTTTTTTTATTTATTTATTTATTATATGTAAGTACACTGTAGTTGTCTGCAGACACGCCAGAAGAGGGAATCAGATCTTGTTACAGATGGTTGTGAGCCACCATGTGGTTGTTGGGATTTGAACTCCGGACCTTCGGAAGAGCAGTCGGGTGCTCTTACCCACTGAGCCATCTCACCAGCCCAAAATAAACTTTTCTTTGAAGGTACTTAGCACTTCAATATAAATCAACACAAAACTATATGTCTCTGCTGCTGACACATGTCTGAAGCCATCAGCATGTTGTGGGAAAGTAAAAAAATGCTCTGAAGCCTGAGCTAAGCCAATCTGGCATCAGTTTTATAGGCAAGAAATAGGAGGCTCCAGCAGTCAGAAGCAGGGTACATATTAATGAAATGCAGAATTACAATGGGTGGCCCTAGAAGAACTGGGGGATGGCACTCTACTTGAAAACACACCACAGAGCAGCACTTTTAGTAAATACCACCATCTACTTCCAACCAAAGAGCCCCAGGATTCTGCTTCCTTCACCCTTGGGTACACCTCTCTTAGCAGGCACTGCATTATTTACACAGCTCACAGTATGTCATCAACTCCACAGCCCCAGAAAACTCAAGAGTTAGGATCTTTAGCTGGGTGATTTTTACAAGGCCAATATGGTTGCACCTCCCTCAATGCTGTCCTAACATGCAACCATCACTATGGTTTTAATGACTGACTTTACTTCTGTAGTAAAAGGTAATGATAGTTGCAATATCACATTTTAAAGCATCAGCTACGAAATGGAATGCCTGAAGAAAAAAGCCTTCAAGTGTAGAGTCTACATGCTTATTGTACTACAGCTGTTATTAGAAACAGCATATCTTGTATCATTTTTAGGTGGGTGATTAAGCATCATACATAGCTCTTTCAGACTGTTACCACAGTCTGTTAAGACACGCACTGCCCAGAGGGCCACATGCCAAGGGGGCCCTGCTGTCTTCAGAAAACCTAGCTGATTTGGGTCAGGCGGTGAGTCACCCCCTTGAGGTATAGCCCCATCAACTTTGCTGCCAATATGATAACCCAAAATCATGGTAAGCTAACGTTTCTGGTTACTCAACAAATTTTGAAATTTAAAGCAACAAAAAGCAAGTCTACTATCCCTCTTCTCTCTGGAAGTCAGAGCACCTCATTCACCACAGCTGGGTGTACATATGTGCCCCTAGCACTTAACAGTATCACCAGCAGTTTGAGCAAATCAGTCTGGGTAAAACTACATTTCAAAGACAAACAATAATAAAAAATCTCTAATTTCAGCATTCCAGAGGCAGAGGCAGATGGACCAGGACCAAGCCTGGTCTACATAGAGAGTTCCAGGACAGCCAAGGCTATACGACAAGATCTCATCAAAAGCAAACAAAACAAGCAAGCAAGCAAGCAAACAAACAAACAAACAAAAACACCTCAAGGCTGGAGAGATGACTCAGCAGTTAAGATCACTGGCTGCTTGCTCTTCCAGAGGATCCCAGTTTGATTCCCTGCATCCATATTGTGGCTCACAAAGATCTCTGACCCGAGTTCTAGGAAATCCAACAGATGTACATATGGTGCACATATATGCACACAGGGAAAATATTTATACACATAAAAATAAATAAACCAGCCAGGCAGTGGTGGTGCACGCCTTTAATCCCAGCACTCTGGAGGCAGAGGCAGGCAGATTTCTGAGTTCGAGGCCAGCCTGGTCTACAGAGTGAGTTCCAGGACAGCCAGGGCTACACAGAGAAACCCTGTCTTAAATAAATAAATAAACAAGCAAACAAACCTATGCCTGTCCTACAGACACCTTGTTGTTTCCAGAACCACATTCTCAGCCAGGTGGTGGTTGTACATACCTTTAATCCCAGTACTAAGGAGGCAGAGGCAAGTGAATTTCTGTGAGTTTGAGGTCAGCCAGGTCTAGAGAGTGGGTTCCAAGACAGTCAGAGCTACAGAGAAACCCTATCTCGAAAAACAAAAGAAACAAAATAAAAACCCTAATTCCTAGTCACTCACTTTTGCAATTAAGAATGGAAGCTTCAGCTAGACATGTTGGCACATGCCTTAATTCCCATAACTTGGGAAGCAGAGACAGGTAGATCTCTGAGGTCTCTAGGCCAGTCAG
This sequence comes from Mus musculus, assembly GCF_000001635.26. Taxonomy (NCBI): domain Eukaryota; kingdom Metazoa; phylum Chordata; class Mammalia; order Rodentia; family Muridae; genus Mus; species Mus musculus. The sequence continues at coordinate 24,120,803 of NC_000083.6, forward strand.
GTCTCAGGATACATTCCAAGATAATCAGGGCTACAGAGATAAACCCTACCACAACCACCACTCCCATCACCACCAAAAGGAGGAGGAGAGGGAGGAAGAGGAAGAGGAAGAGAAAGAGGAGGAACAGGAGCAGCAGCAGGAGCAGCAGCAGGTTCAGCCTGCCTCACTGGCAATTTCATACCAGATATGGACAAGTCAGTGTGGCACCTCCCCTCCTGGAGTCTCCTACCTACTATGCCTTGGTATCCTGGTTCTAAGTGAACTGGTAGAATACACTTGACGTTCTCTGAGGACTTGCAACTGGTCAGACACCCCCCACCCCAAGTACTGAGTTCAACCATCTCACTCTCAGGAAGCAGAAACTCTGAGCCAGTGAGATAGCTCAGTGGGTAAAGGTGCTTGCCATATCAAACCTGATGACCTTACTTTGATGTCCCCAGAACCCACATAGGAAAGAGAGAATCGACTCCTACAAGCTGTCCTCTGAGTTTTACCCATCTAAGCACAAGCCAAGAATTCTGAGTGCTTGTGAGAAAAGAAACCATGGCAAGAGTCTTCTGACTACAGTTTCTTCAATAGCCTGGAATTATTCTTGGAATGTGTTTGTCTCCTCCGGATACAAGTGAGTTGACTCCAGCTGTTGTTATTCATTATGTCCATACAGAAAAACCTGGTTTTGCCATGTGCGGTTTTTGTACTTGTGATTGTACACTTTGCTCAGGTGACTCCTCTTAACTCTGAATAAAGTTGGCAATTGCATGAGACTTTAGTCCACTTCATTTTTAGGCTCTGCTCTCCCAGATTCATGTACCTGAGCAGAACAGGAAATACACCATATGCTATGGCACATGTTTGTTCACATACACAAAAGTAGTAAAAAAAATTTAAATAGAAATTCATGGAAAATTAATGAGATACTTTTTTTTGTTTCTTTGGTTTGGTTTGGTTTTGGTTTGATTTGGTTTTTTGAAGCAGGGTTTTTCTCTTTGTAAGCCTGGCTGTCCTAGAACACACAGAGATCTACCTGCCTCTGTCTCCCAAGTGCTAAGATTAAAGGCATGCACTACCATGCCTGGTGACATATTCATTCTTAGATGAAAATACAGAGGGTCATGGGAATGAAAAGATGGCTCACCACTTAAGAGAACTGGATGCATTTTTAGGATACAGGCTTGGTTCCCAGCACCCATATGCTGGCTCACAACCACCTAACTCCAGGTCTAGGGGATCTGTTGCCCTCTTCTGGCCTCTGAGGGTACCAAACATGCATGTAATACATAGACATACATGTTGGCAAACTACTCCTGTGTCCACCAAAACCAGACTCAATAGAAGAATGCAACACATTGCTCTGCTGAGTGTTTTAAGAAATTATCAATCTATGAAGCAGCTCAAAATTGCTAAACGTAACAAACATTTGATCAGCAAACACACTGATACAAACAAATATGAAGGCAAAAGAAAACAAATAATTGGCGGGTTTCTTCTCTGCCTTATCTCAAGTCACATATCAGAAGTTTTCTGGAGCTTCAGACAGTAGCTTCACTAACCCTCTGGTAGAGACTAATTTCTAGGTACATAAAGGCTTATTTTTGCTAACTGTAGAACCATACATTGGTAAAGCACCTCAGTCCCTAAATACCTGGTAGGTAGCAAGTTAACCATGCATGGGCAGCCTGGTCTGCCCAACGAGAGAGGCTTGGGTAGTGATGTTCCTGAACAAGATGGTTCTCAGGTATTTAAAAGGAAAAAAAAAAAAATCAGGTCAGTCATGACAGCCCATGCCTTTAATCCTATTGAAGGCTACTTCCCTAGCATAGCTATAGTCATTTTGTTCCATGCCTGTCAGCTATTTCATATTGTTACGGTAATATGCCTGCCAGTCACTGACACAGAACAGGGTCAGGTTGACCACATACATACCCTGTTGTGTTCTGAGGTTTGTTAATCTTAAGAAATTTCACAACTATCGGCTTCACATAGGACCCATCAACGGTCAATCTGAACTGTTACTTCTTTTTTTAAAAAAAGATTTATTTATTTTTTATTTATATGAGTACACTGCAGCTGTCTTCAGACACACAGTAGAAGAGTGCACCGGATCCCATTACAGATGGTTGTGAGCCACCATGTGGTTGCTGGAATTGAACTCAGGACCTCTGGTAGAGCAGCAGTGCTTTTAACCACTGAGCCATCTCTCCAGCTCCAACTGTTATTTCTAAAATGGCTTGAGTCAGGGCTGACCACCAGGTAGCACTTCTAGCACCTGTGTATGAGCTCATTGTAGTTTTGTGGTTTTGGCCTCTATAAGCTGGCCCTGAGAAATATTCAGCTCAAAGCTTTTAGCTGTTGCCCTTGTTGATCAATCTTTAGGTATGTGTTCAATAAACCATCCCTGTCTGACTGAGATTGGTGTTCATGTGGTTTGTGAGACAACTCCAGACCCCCAACAAATCCCAAAACTCAGGAGGCAGAGGCAGGTAGATCTCTGAATTCAAGACCAGCCTGGTCTAAATACAGAGTTCCAGTCAAGCCAACAGTTTATAGTAAGGCCCTTTTTCAAAAGAAGGAAGGAGGGTTCATCAATTATACAGCCACTCTAAGGAGAATTTTTTTTTATCCATGTGCAACTTTGGGGGGAAACAAGACAAAACAACATCCAGTACACAACAACCTACCAATGAGTTAACAGTGATGATTTCTGAGGAAAGGACAGACTAACTCTTAACCTGAACAACTTTTAACCTTAACTGCTACAAAGGATAAAGAATGCTCTGGAGCAGCAGGAACAACCACCAGAACAGGCTCTAGAGAGGAGAAGATGTGGGCAGGTGGTCTTGGTGGGAACAGACATGAGTTTCTGAAGAACCTTATCAATGAGAAAACATGAGGTCTCAAAAGCCTTTTGGACTTCCAGGTTCATTCATTCAGTCATTTGTTCATTAATTTCTTTTGTAATGAGTGATTAAACACTAAGTGATATTTGCTAAAGAACAGATAAATGAACTAGTACCTTCAGAATGCAGATTTGTGTACAGAACAGGAAGAAATCAGTAATTATGAGAACTGTTTTAGAAATAGCATGATAATCCAACCTGTGGACTTAAAATTCCATTTCCAGGCCTGGAGAAATCAGTGAGTAAGAGCATTTGCTCTTACACAAAATCCACATTCAGTTCCTAACATGGACATGGTGCCTCATAATCATTTGTAACATCAGTTCCAGGGAATCCAAAACCCTCATCTGGCCTCTGTAGGCAACAGGCATACATGTGGTACACATACACACATGAGAACAGTCATACACATAAAATAAATAAAATAAACTTTTACAAAAATCCCATTTCACCGTCAAAATATCTTGGGTAAAATTTAGAACATCTATTTAGAAGCTTTACTAAGTGCAACCTATTCTTAACCAGAAAACAATAATAGCAACAGGTTCTTGCTTTTCCTTTGCTAAAATTAATTAACTCTCATTGAAGTTGACAACTAAGAATAACTGTGTTTCTAATCTGAAATCATATTATCCGCCACTTAAACATGAATCTTTCCTTGGGAATTAAATTCATTCAACAAATGTCTCTCACCACAATCTAGTTGGAGAATCAGAATGTTGTTTCAGGGCCTGCAAGGCACAGTGTACTTCCCTTCCAGACAAGAGATCTGCCCCTGGCACTTTGTAATCAGCCTCCAGCTTTAGCCCTAGTTCCTTTCAAGAACCTTGGCCTGCAGGACTCCAAGTCAAATGCTAAGATGAACATATGAATATTTGTTATGCAGAAAGAACCTTCCTGCAAGGCTTCAAAGTGTGTGTGTGTCGGGATGTGTGAGAGTGCACACACACACACACACACTCTCTCTCTCTCTCTCTCTCTCTCTCTCTCTCTCTCTCTCTCTCTCTCTCGCTCATGCGCGCGCAGGCAGGCATTCCCCTAGTGTCCCAGCCTTATTCAACAAGGTAGTCTATGATCTGACGAGCTAAGGTCTCTCAGCTCCTCCAGCCATATCACTGCTGCAGTTAGACTGCTTCTATCCACTCACATTGACTCACTATACCCTCCCCTCCTAGTGTTCTTCAATTCTATCCCAGAAGGTATGGATTATCCATTACCATCAACAGCATCTCTCCAAGCAAGGTGCAAGATTCTTTGGGACCTAAACAAGGTCTATCATAAAGTTCCAGAGCCCTGAAGACACTGTGTTTACCCAGCATTTCCCATGTATACATGTACAACCATACTACTATGACTATTACATTTGAAAGACCCTAAAAGGAAAATGCTGGATTGAGTCAAACTTTTATTTTTACTTAGAAGCTATTCTGTGCTTAAAATAGGAGAATAATGGGGCTGGAGAGATGGCTCAGTGGTTAAGAGCACTGACTGTTCTTATGAAGGTCCTGAGTTCAAATTCCAGCAACCACATGGTGGCTTACAACCATCTATAATGACATCTGATGCCCTCTACTGGTGTGTCTGAAGACAGATACAGTGTACTTACATATAAATAATAAATAAATCTTTTAAAAAATAGGAGAATAACAAAACCAGTCCCCAAAATACTATTCAACCAAGTGGGTGAAGGCCATTGGACAGGAATCCCCTCTAGCAGAATCAATCAAGAGCTCAGTTTTTATCCCTAACCATCTTCCTGCTGGGCTCCACCTTCTGGATAAAGAGGTTCTCACTGAAATCAATAACCAAGCAAAACAGTGTCACTATGCATGGCTAAGTCCAGAGGAGAATTTCAAAACATTCTCAACATGCACAGAAACATTTGTAGATCTTTCTATACAAGTATGACACACACACCTCTACCAATTTAGAATTGCTGTCACCAGAAAAAGGAATAAAAGGACAGCCTGGGATTCCACATTCTTGCAGCTAATTCTAAGTACCTAACCACAGGTTTCAACAAACCAGAGGTCCTCTGACCCTCTCTGCCTATCAGCCACTGTTGGTGAAGATCCCAGTTATCAGCATCCAGAAAATAATGTCACCCTTTCCTCAAAGTACCTCCCCATTATATGCAGTGCTGGTCTATCTTATCTTCTTATCCACCCTACCTTTATGTGTGTTGTGTGTAAATATGGATGCATGTGGGGATACACGAAGTCAGAGGTTGTCATCCGGTGTCTTCCTCAATCACTTCTCAACAGCATTTTTTGAGACAGTTTTTCCACTAAACCTGGAGGTCAACAACTGAGTGGGCGGGCTGACAATGAGCTACAGGTATTGGCCTGTCTCCAGCTACCCAGCACTGGGGTCACAGGTGCTTACCTGGCATTTACATGGATGCAAGGGTTCAGAACTCAAGTCCTTATGCTAAAGTGACAGGTACTTTCCTGACTGAGCCATCACCCCAACCCTTCATTTCTACCTTTCTACTATCTACTAATCACTTCAATCTGTGGGTCATAAGCCTTTTGGGGGTCAAATGACCCTTTTACAGGGTTCACATATCAGATATCTTGCATATCAAATATTTATAAAACAAGTCACAACAGTAGCAAAATTACAGTTGTAAAGTAGCAATGGAAATAATTTTATGGTTGGGGTCACCACAACATGAGGAACAGACTAGAGTCACAGCATTAGGAAGGTTGTGAGCCATTGCTGTAGACTGAGACAAACAAGCCAAAGCCCTGACTTGTCTGATATGCCTGCTGTCTTCCAAGTTTTGTACCTGAAGAAATTCCAGTCTTGGTTCAATCTAAAAAAAAACTACAAAGAGGCTGACATAGTGGCATGTGTTGTAATTACAGCTACTGGAAAGCTGAGGCAGCACAACTGTGAGTTTAAGGAAAACATGGACAAAATAAAAAGATCAAGTCTGAAAACAAACATTTAAGTTGGACATGGTGTCACATGAACTCAGAAACGGAAGAAGGATCTTAAGCTCACAACCAGCTTGGACTACAATAGTGAGTCTAAGTTAACCTGCTCTACTTAGCAAAATTGTCTTTAGAAATACATATTTTTAATTAAAAGCCTCAAACAGCCCTCACATTTGTATGTGACTCAAGGCAAAGGTCATACAATAAATGGTACAGTAGTTTTACCTGAAAACAAATTTGAGGTTTCAAAGCTAACCACAAAGATCACAAAAACCAAGACAGACTCCCTGCTGAGAAAGCAGCAAGTGTTGCTTGCCGTGTGCAGAAGGATGATACAAAGCACCATCTCCAAATGCAGTAGGAAACAGGGGTCTAGCCCTGATTTAAACAAAAACAGTCTCAGACTAGTAAGGTGGGTCAGCAGGCAAAGGCACTTTAACTTTTCCTTTCAATTGACTTCAGTTCCTGGGACACATCTGGTAGAAGGAAAGAAATGACTCCCGGAAGTTGTCCTCTGACCTTCACATGTACTGTGCACACGCCCATACCCACATAAGTAAAATAAATACATACAAGTAACTTAAACCTTAGTTTGTTATTGTTTGATTTAAAAACAAAACAAAACAAAAAACAAAACAAGACCTCTCTTCATAGCCCTGGCTGTCCTGGAACTCACTATTTAGACTAAGCTGGCCTCAAACTCAAGGCCTGCCTCTGCCTCCAGAGTGCTGGGGACTAAAAGTGTATGCTACCATGCCCAACTTTAAAAAAAAAAAAAATTTTTTTAAGAGAAACAAGTCCTGTCAAGAAGGAGTCCACTATTTGGATGGATCCTAGAGGTGTTTAAGCCTGTAGATAGTGACTGTCTGGAGAGTCTGTATTATAGGCCAGCTCCAACCTCTACCAGTCAGGAACTCTACAAATCTCCAGTATCTTTCATCTAGAAGGATTTGACTGGATAAGCAGGAAAGTCCCTTCCAAAACAAACAAACAAACAAACAAACAAACTACATTACATGACACACATTGAAAGCATCATGGACCACAGGCTTAATTTTAGTAAAGTACAATGAACTTCATCTAACATCATGAATGATGAGTCATGCAGGTATCATGAACTACAACAGGATGCAGGAGGCATCTTGATTCGATAGGGTTCCTTATAACCATCACACTGAAAACATCAGATGGGGGCTGGAGATGACTCAGAGGTTAAGAGCAGTGGCTGCTCTTCCAGAGGATCTGAGTTCAATTCCCAGCAAACACATAGTGGCTTACATCTATCTATAAATGTAATCAGATGCCCTCTTCTAGCATGCAGGTGTACATGAAGATAGAACACTCATATATATTAAATAAATAATTTTTTAAAAAAAGAAAAAAGAAAAGAAAAAAGAAGACATCAGACTGGACTGGAAAGCTGGCTCAGTGTTTAACAGCATTGGTTGTTCTGCTCTTCTGGAGTCCTGAGTTCAGTTCCAAACAACCACATGGTGACTCATGGTGAATTATGACCATCTACAGTGGATTCTGATGCCCTTTTCTGACATCAGAAGATATATGTCTGCAGGCATACATGTAGACAAAGCACTCATATAAACAAACAAATAAACCTTAAAAAAAAAACATCAGACAAATCTAAATCATGGGGCATTCTATAAAATATTTAACCAGTATTCTCTCCCACAAAAAATAAAAAATCATGAAAAATAAGAAAAGTCACAGGATCAGAGGGATGCAAGAGGCATTGACAGCTAAACGCAACATAGCATTCTAGGGAGAAGTACAGAAGTCCCAAATATGTCTTAAGTTCCTCCAGTAGTGCTGTCCTATGCTAACAACCTGGTTTTGAAAGGTATCCACAACCAGGCAAGCTGAGTCAAGTGTTTATTGTAACTAAGTATTTCAAAATAAAGTTTATTCATTTAGTTTTTGAGACAGGGTCTCTCTGTAACCCTGAATGTCCTGGAAATAGGTATGTATAGATCAGCTGTCCTTGAACCTACAGAAATCTATGTACCTGTCTCCCTGCTTGGATTAAAGACATGAACACCAGTGCTCAGCTCTACATATAATTTCTATTTATATAGGATCAAAGGACAACTTGGTAGAATCTGTCCTCTCTTTCCACATTAACATGTTTGAGAAATCAAACACACATGTACAAAATAAATAAATGTAATTTAAAATTCAAATAATACTAATGATTTTTGTGAGGTAACTATCATGCTAGTTTTGCATAAACTTATAGAACTTGTAAACACTTTGGGTCAATATTCAATAAATATTTGAATATAGGATTACTGAAAGAAAATAATCTGAAATAGAAAGAAAGGGTTTAGTGTAAGTTTGGTTTAGTTTTATTTGGTGGGAGGGTAGGGAATCTATATAGCCCAGGCTAGACTCCAACTCATGATCCTCCTACCTCCAGAGATGTGGGATTAAAGGCTTGGTATGAATTTTTTTCTCACTTTATTTTTATTTATTTGTGTGTGTGTGTGTGTGTGTGTGTGTGTGTGTGTGTGTGTGTGTGTGTTTGGCTTGCATGTATGCCTATGCCAAAAACTGAACTTGGGTCCTTCAGAAAAGTACTAAACTGCTAAACCATCTCTCCTGTTCCAGTATGAATTTCTTTTTTTTCTTTTCTTTTGTGTTTTGTTGGTTTTTGTTTGTTTGTTCATTCATTTTTTGACAGGGTTTCTCTGTGTAACAGTTCCTGTCCTGGAACTCACTTTGTAGACAGACCACCAGACTGGCCTTGAATTCACAAGATTTCTGCCTCTGCCTCCTGAGTGCTGGAACTTAAAGGTGTGCGTATATCACCATGCTTGGCATGAATTTTTTTTTTTTTTTTTTTTTTTTTTTTTGGTTTTTCGAGACAGGGTTTCTCTGTGTAGCCCTGGCTGTCCTGGAACTCACTTGTTGTAGACCAGGCTGGCCTTGAACTCAGAAATCCACTTGCCTCTGCCTCCCAAGTGCTGGGATAAAAGGCGTGCGCCACCACACCCGGCTGAATTTCTTAACATTACCAATTTCTTGGGCTTGAATCTCAAATAAACCAAGTCTCTATGCAAACAAGCTAAGTAACAAGTAAGGACCACCTGGCCTTCTTAGCCTTCCAATTAGAAACTTCCTACACTCTTGGCCATGCCCCAGCTTATACAAACCAGATTGTCCTCCCCTCTCTTCCTTGAACTGTCCCTGCCTACCCACTGGGCGACCTTGAGGACTAGGTCTTTTCAGCAGACCTTCTAGAGTAGCTCCAAGAAGGCTGAATCTTTCTGACAGAGCACCATTCTTGCCAGTAATAAACCACCTGAAATGCCAGACTGTTGACCTTTTCCTTCAGGCCATGAGGCAGTCAGTGGTTAGCTGGCCTCATGGGAAACAAACCATGCAAGCTGTCTCCTAAACAGAAATGTTTCTCACCCAAGAGTTTTTTCAGGCCAGGAGCATGGATTCCATTTTGTTTATGATCACTTCTTTAAAACTATCCACCAGGCACCTCCCCTACCCCTCTGATCCCAACATAGTACTCAGTGCCAATAGCAGCTGCACAGGATAGGCTATGCCTTCAAACAAAACAAACAGCACCACTTAGATCATGAGGCAAGCAGGCTAGCTTTCTTTCTTTCTGAACTAAAAATAAAAGGAATCCATATAAATAAAATCTATAATTAGATACACATTTTTAAAATTGTGTATCTGATAATAATCAGCTATGTACATATAATCAGTAAAGACTGTAATATGGACCAATGAAAAACACATTAAAAAATGTCAGACTGTACCAAGAAAAAAATTAGTTGATAATAGAAAAAACATGCAGTAAATGCTGTGAATTTCTGCAACTGTGCACAGAAGAAGCAATAAATTTTTTTCTATCTGGGTCCAAAATAAGTCACAGTCCATTTGGAGTGCCTAAGTACCCACACTCCATTGTGGGAATCAGAAAACAGTAGTCAGGTCAGGTATGAACAGGTATCATGTTTCTAAGATTCCAACTTCCCTAGAATCTGTAGTGGTTCTGCAGAGCAAGCCTTCCTTAGAAAAGGCTGAACAGGCAATTCTCCCAAGGTGGTCCCACTCCCATCAGTATCCAAAGGAAAAGTCCATGTGATGGTACTGCACAACAACCAGTGTTGACATGCTAGCTCTGACATCTGACATAGCCTGTCTTCTGCCTAGGATGATGGGGGCTTTCAACATCAACTCACTGCATATCATGCATGGGCACACAGGATAGGCACCAACTAAAGTGGGATACTCTGAAATAAGTGCTAGGAACACAACCACCACTAGGACCAACAACAATAGAAGGACTGGGAATATAACTGTGGTTCTGTTAGTGACTGCCCCAATCCATAGAGCAAACTACTCCTCTGAGCACCAAAGAACTCATCCTGGAAATTATAGCCAAGCCAAGCCCAGTGAAGAGATTTTTTTGAACCTTGCCCAGAGTAGCAGAGACCAAAGTAAGCCCTATAGTACTAAGGAAGGTAGTAGTATCTTATTAAACTTCAGGGGAGACACAGTAAGCCAATCCTAAGGATCTTAAGGGAAGTAGCCTTTCTATGGGAATACAGAAATTAGACTGGTATCTCTGAGGCTCTTCTACAGGAACTGGGGATGCAGATGTGTGAGGACAATGATTCAGCTACAGCTCAACTACTAAGGCAACAGCTTCAGCTCACAATACTGGTGCTCAGCACTAAATTCAACTAACCTTTTATCTAATATTTGCTGGTCAGAACTTCATAGGGAGGACTTTAGTGTACAAAGTAAAGAATAGGTTTGAAATTGTTTCAAGGGTTAGGTAGTTCCTGAGGCATGAAGGAAAACAAAGCCAAAAACAAACCAACCACAACAATCAAGATGACACAAAGGTACTAAAACTATCATGTTATCTAGTGGCTCAGAATTTAGTTACCAGATCTAGCTTTCTTGGCTGTGGCTCTACAGATCCAGGCCACTCTTTGAGGAGGGAAACAACAGAGACTGGTGTGAGCATGCCCATCATTCAAGCTCTATGGGGACAAAGTTTGGACTGACATTTTAGGCAAAATATACAGCGCTCTCAGCCCAAGAGTTGGACTGTCAAGCACTGTCCACCAGGGCGCGCACCCTAATATAACTTCAAAGTTCTGCTTGGATGCAGCTGACCTAGTAGCACCAACCTCTGTACCTCCTCCCACAGTTAAGAAGTCAAGACCTAAACCCTCTGTGCAGACAAGTGCAATGCATCAATCACCTTGACATCAAGTTACTTTTAAATTTCAATACAACCAAAAGTTCTGTCAGTTATGCAAATACCTAGTCATCCCTCTTTTCAAAGGTAAAACTTGAAAAAAAAGGCTAAAAATACCATTTTTCTTCATTTATTGAGGGGATGGCTCAATAGAAAAAACACTTGCAAACCAGAGTTTGGATCCCCAGCACCCACATAAAAAGCTAAGCAGGGGTGGTAGAAACATGTAATTTCAGCACTCAGGAGGCAGAAACAGGGCATCTCCAGAGCAAGCTGCCTAACCAGAGTAGCTGGAATTAAGCAAAGTCCAGGTTTAGCAAGACGCCCTGTCTCAATACAAAACTGAGGAAGACATCTAAAAATTTTGAGCCTCTGCACACAGGCACATGTACTCACACACATGCAAACACACACACACATAGCCGGGCGTGGCGGTACACGCCTTTAGTCCTAGCACTTGGGAGGCAGAGACAGGCGGATTTCTGAGTTTGAGGCCAGCCTGGTCTACAGAGTGAGTTCCAGGACAGCCAGGGCTACACTGAGAAACCCTGTCTCGAAAAACAAAAACAAAAAAAAAATTACACACACACACCATACAAAGTACATAAAAAATTATTTATTTATTATTATTCACTGTAGCTGTCTTCTGACACACCAGAAGAGGGCGTCAGATCTCATTACGGGTGGTTGTGAGCCACCATGTGGTTGCTGGGAATTGAGCTCAGGACCTTCGGAAGAGCAGTCAGTACCTTTACCCACTGAGCCATCTTGCCAGCCCATAAAAAAATTTTTAAGTGCCCTAAATCTATAAACAACCTATTCCAACACTACTTTGAAGTTGATTTTTGTTGCTGCTGCTGTTGTCTAAAAGTCCTAGAAGACAAAATGGTTCTTTTACCTCAGCCTCCTGAATGCTGGGATTAGCGGCATATCCTATCATATCCATAGCTTTGTGCTGAAATTAAGTTATGATTAGCAAACATTATCAGAGTATAAAAGTAGCAATCCAAGAGAATATAATACCATATTCACTAGCTGTGTGCTATACATAAGGTAAGGGTAAAGACTGACTCTTAGCCAGATTGATCATGGTCAAAATCTACAGCAATGCATCACTTCATTTATTTTGCTTTTTTTTTTCTAAAGGTTTATTCATTATTATATCTAAGTAGACTGCAGCTGTCTTCAGATGAACCAGAAGAGGGCGCCAGATCTCATTACGGGTGGTTGTGAGCCACCATGTGGTTGCTGGGATTTGAACTCAGGACCTTCGGAAGAGCAGTCAGTGCTCTTAACCACTGAGCCATCTCTCCAGCCCCTTATTTTGCTTTCTGAGAAGGCTTTTCTGTGTAGTCCTGGCTGTTCTGGAACTTGCTCTGTAGACCGGGCTGGCCTTGAACTCATTGAGATCCACCTGCCTCTGCCTCCTGAGTGCTGGGATTAAAGGTGCCACTATCTTTGGGCAGCAATACACTTTGATAGCATGCACCCTTGATGTAACATGATGAAAATGATACTGACCCCCCCCCCATTATTCTTCTCCCTAAGACCTATAATTCCATTCTGACCATAAGGACATATATACCAATAGTTGGCATCAGATAGTACCTGTCTGTCTTCAAACTTGCTATGGTGTGTCCAAAGACAGATAGGCAGACAGACAGGCAGGCAGACAGACAGACAGAAAGGGAGGAAAAGAAAAGAAAGGAATAACACAGAGGGGATGTGTTGAGCATATTGCCTAAATTGGTAAAGTACTGAGTTCAGATTCCCAGAACCTATGTAAAATGTGAGGTGTGACAGTATGTCAGCCAGTCTTGCTGAAAACTGGATAGCTTCAGGTTCAGTGAAAAGACCCTGTCTCAAAAATAAGGTAGAGCTCCCAAGAGATAGCTCAGTGGATAGGATGCTGCTAACCAAGCATAAGGGCCTAAGTTCAGATACCTGGCAACCAAGTAAAAAGCCAGGCATTGCAGTGCATACCTATAATCTCAGCACTTGCCAGTCAGTCTAGCCAAAACAGTGAGCTCTAGGTTCACTGGGAGACCTGACCTCAAAAAACTGGGTGGAGAGCAATGGAGGAAGACATCCTAAATTGATCTCTGTCCTACACATACACTCATGCACTCTCAAGCATATACCACACACACAAAATAAAATAGAAGAAGATAATGTACAGGCACATATGCACATACAAATGTAAATACACACACACACAGACAAAGAGAGACAGAGATACAAAAAATGGAAGAGTGAGGGGAGGGGAAAAGAGAAGAAAAGGGAGGAGGATGGAAAGGAGAAAAGGAGACTGGCTGCATGGATGAATCAATCACTAAAGTGCTTGTCATGCAAAGGACCTAAATTCAATTCCCAGAACCCACATAAAAAGTTGGGTGTGGTGGTGAATCTGTAGTTATCTCAGCACTCAGGAAGTAGAGACAAGTAGATCCAGGGGCTAGCTGCCAGCCAGTCTAGCCTAATTGATGAGAGCCCTTGTCCCTGTGAGTCTCAAAGCACAAGGGTGGGTGACCCTAGGGGAAAAAAAATACTAGGAGTTTAATTCTGGCACACAAACACCAACAGAGACAGAAAGAGACAGTAAACAAGAGGTGGTGGTACAGACCAGAATACAAGCACTGGGAAAGCTAAGGCAGGAGGATGAGGATCTAAAGCTCTAGGTTAGCCTAAGAGACATATCAAGATCCTGTCTTGAAAGGGATGGGAAGCTGGGCAGCAGTGATACAGGTGTTTAGTCCCAGAACTCTGGAGGCAGAGCAGTCAGATCTCTGAGTATGAGGCTAGCCTGGTCTACACAGCTAGTTCCAGGATAGCCAGGCCTACACAGAGAACCCTGCCTAAAAATAAATAAATACAAACAAACAAATAATAGATGGGGACTGAGGAGCAGAACTGTGTCTATCGATACCAAAGAACACCCGCCTAGGTATAAGAACCAAGAGGGCAGAGTGAGAAAAGAGTTACAGGGGTCACCTAGAGGCTGTTGGCTCTAAAAATCAAGGCTACAAGAGAGTTTACCTTAAAGACACAGACATGGAACACAGAACAAATGGTATAGAACCAAGGCCTGGGGAAAGGGCAGCCACCATGAAACATACTAACCAGACAAGGCTTTACAGCCATGGGAAATGTGTGTGAGGGGCCTTCCACAGAGGAGAATTTCTTCAGGCAAAGAGAAAGAACATGGGAAAGACAAGAGGCCACTGAGAACCTGGCAGCCCCAAACATCATGGACATTTGCCTGGACATAGGCGTGCATTCGTGCATCTGTGCATGCATCCGTCTGTCTGTGTCTGCCTGCCTGTCTGTCTGTCAGTGTCTGTGTTGGGAGAAACAAAGTAAAAAAAAGCAGGAGGGAAGAGGAGGGGGCACAAGCGGTTGGTACTTGGAGATACAACCAGCAGGTCCTTGGAGTGAGGCAAGGGAGAAGCCAGAAGGAAAGGACAGAAAGAAAACGAAGAAGGCAGCTAGTGGGCAGTCACATGTAATGGTAACAAGCAAACAACAACCACCACCAAGCGGGGCATAATGGCGCACGCCTTTAATCCCAGCACTTGGGAGGCAGAGGCAGGCAGATTTCTGAGTTTGAGACCAGCCTGGTCTACAGAGTGAGTTCCAGGACAGCCAGGGCTACACAGAGAAACCCTGTCTCAAAAAACCAAAAAGAACAACAACCCTGATTGAAACAGTCTCCCTCCAGTGCAGAGAAAAGTACACAAGTGCAATTCCTAGGACTAAAGCTCCATAGCTAGGTCCAGAAGATAAATAGCCACGGTAGGTCTGTCCCTCATGCCCAGTTTAGGTCTCCCCAAAAACACTAAGGAAAAACTGAAAAATTAGCCCAAGCCCCTTCTCACATTTCTACCTCAGGTCAAAGCTCTTGGTTAAGACTCTGAGGAAATTTTCTGAAAATCTTACCAACCTTCTCTGATAGCATATACAGCCACTTAAAGCTACAACTCAAGTTTTAAAAAAGAAAAATAAGCTGGGCATGGTGGCGCACGCCTTTAATCCCAGCACTTGGGAGGCAGAGGCAGGCGGAGTTCTGAGTTCGAGGCCAGCCTGGTCTACAGAGTGAGTTCCAGGACAGCCAAGGCTACACAGAGAAACCCTGTCTCGAAAAACCAAACCAAAAAAAAAAAAAAAAAAAAAAGAGAGAGAGAGAGAGAGAAAAAAATAGCTAAAGAATGGAGCTTTAACCACAATCTCACTATAAAAGCTATGTCTCTGGTGGAAGTCATTTCGACCAAAGTCTGATGAGACCATGAGGCCCCTGAGTGGAAAAACCAGCTGTGATTCCCCCAAGCATACACAAGACACACACCTCAAAAGGAACATCCTTAGCCTCTAAATAGACCTTCCAGCAAGGTCTGTACATACAACTCCCCTCAGGATAAGACAGACTAGTGCAAAGGCAGGAGGACTGATCTGTCAGTGAAATTCGGGAACTCACCAGACCACCCAAGAACAATGTGCCTACCATCATCTGGCCCCCTGACAAACTACAGGCAGAAATCATGCATTCATGTTCAGCAGTAAGCAATGAACCTTTAGTACTTGCTGTTCTAGCTTTTGTACTCTCTATATAATCCAGCCACCTAAAATCACAATCCTGAATCAGACAATCAATAAGCAATCAATAAGGATTGATAAGGGTTGATAAGCAATCAATCCTTCCCAGTGGTGCTGTACACCTTTAAATTTCAACACTCAGGAAGCAAAGACAGGCAGATTTCTGTGAGTTCTAGGCCAGCCTGATTTATACAGTGAGTTCCAGAACAGCCAGGGCTACACAGTGAGACCCTTTCTCAATAGATACTATTTTATAACCCAGTCCTTTATAATGAATTGTTCTTTTTTGTTTCTTAAAAGACAGGCTCTCTGATTATCTTGTCCAGGCTTTCCTCAAATGTGTGAGTTCAGTGATTCTCCTGCCTTAGCCTTCCAACCTGACTTAAATACTTTTCTTTTTCTTTCTTGGGATTAAAAAATGTTTTTTATGTGTATGGGTGTTTTGCCAACATGTAAGTCTGTCTATGTACTTGGTGCCCAAGGAGGCCAAAACAGGGCTTTGGACCCCCAGGCGGTTGTAAGTTGCCATGTAGGTCCTGGAAATCTAACACAGGTCCTCTGAAGAGCAACCAGTGTACCAAAGCAGGACCTACCACCCATCACAATTCCAAACAGCACTTTTACATCACAGAGAAAACACATCCCTACACTAAAAAAAAAAAAAAAAAATTCACTGCCTTTGATCTAATAGCTAGAGACTGAACATACAACCTGCTCACAACATTCAAGTAACTCCAAAAAGGTCTGGCATCATACCAAACAAGTGAACGATGTGATCCAGTCACAGAAGAATGCATGACTGAGAAAATCTGACCCTTATGTGTCCCAAACTTACAGTTTCCACACAACACTTTCTCCCCCATTGTATTGCCCTTTGAACCTGCCTTCAAAACAACTGCACTGCATACCCCATTGCCACCTGTCATCCCACAGACAGGCCTACAACACATTTGCACCTGCTGAGGGAGTCATTTCTGCACCACTGTGTTCCTCTGCAATGACTTGCTCTCCTCAAAGAACTGAAAACTCACATGGGACTCCCTGTGCACTCCACAGAAGACAGTACTTGGGAAGAGGAAAGCACACGCTGAGGGCCACTCTCCAAACATCACCTCAGAGAGCCTCATCTCCAGCTCCTCCCAGCATCAATCAGTTGCCTGGGAGCACCTTAACTCCAGCTCAAGTGGCTCAGAAGATGAGAACAGGCTGAAAATGGAAACACATGTCCCCAGGAGCCACCTGTTCTTCTTCCCCAAATCTGTACTGAAAGCAGCCTAGAGGCTAAGACTAGCCTGCCTTCAGCCCTATATCACTGCAGACAGCTGCTAGCTAAGACACTTTCCTTTTCATAAGATTCATATCAAAAATATTCTTTCAAAAGTACTCAGACATTGGCTGGAAAAATGGCTCAGTGGTTAAGAGCAGTGGCTGCTCTTCCAGAGGACCCAGGTTCAATTCCCAGCACTCACATGGCAGCACACAACTGTAATTCTAGATCCAGAGGTTCTGGTGCCCTCACACAGACATACATGCAGGCAAAACATCAATGAACATAAAAAGAAACAAATCTTTTTTAAAAAATAAAATAAAAAGTACTCAGATATTAAGAGCACTTCCTGCTTTTGCTTGAAACTCAAATTTGGTTCCTGGAACCTATATATCAGGTGGCTTGATAACCACCTGTACCTCAAACTCCAAGGGATCAGAGACCCTCTCCTGGTCTTTGAGGTACCTATGCACACATGGGACTTACTCACAGAAAAATATACACATACAAGTAAATATATAATTTTTTTTTCAAAAAGAAGCATAAAGCAATCCCTCACTTCCATCTCTTATGGGGTCCTCCCTTGCCTTACTGGAGATGGAAATACATACTATTCTATGACAGACATAAGAGCTAACTCAAGAAATGTAGCATGGCAGGCTGAAGAGACAGCTCTGCAGGGGACAGGTTCCCAGAACTCACAGAGTAGCTAACTGCCATCTATAACTACAGTTCCAGAGGACCTAATGCCATCTTCTAGCCTCCAAAGACACTGCACACATAAGATGCACACACACACACACATATAATTTTTTAAAACACAGTTTCTCTGTGTATCTGTGTTGCCCTGGCTATTCTTGCACTCACTCTGTAGATCAGGCTAGCCTCGAACTCAGAGACCTGCCTACCTCTGCCTCTTGGCAGAGGGAATAAAAGGAATGTACTACCATGTCCCAGCTCAAAAGTAAGTCTTACAAAGGTACTGTTGGGGGTGGTTAGGAGCACTGACTGCTCTTCCAGAGATGCTTTTGCAATGTGTAAGGTGTGTATTTGATGGTGTCTATGGGAAGAGGAAAAGTGTGTTTTCTTACTTTGTCTTGTGTGCAGTGTCTTTGGAGGCTAGAAGATGGCAGTTAGGTAAACAGGCAGGTAGATCTCTGTGAGTTCAAGGCCAACTTGGTCCACAAAGCAAGTTTCAAGTTATTCAGAGGCTATATGAGATCCTTATCTTTAAAAAAATCTTGATAATTTGAATTTTTGCATGCTTTTCAACTTTCCCTGACAGATGGAGGACCCTTGAAAAATCTAAAGCACCTTAAGTTTTCCTCAATTTCCCATTTCTCCCTCTGACTAAACCACATCTCTTTTCCAAAGGAGCAGGGGTCCAAGCCTCATCCCAGCAGAGCACCAGCCCTCAGTGAGGGAAAACTACACACAGCTTCTTCCAAGCAGGTGTTTTCTGAAAGGAGACACTGAAAATGGGCCCCGGGGTCAAAGAATGTGGTCATCTGCCCACAGAAATATACTGTCCCTCCTCCTCCAACAAGGCACAGTTAACATGCTTAGGAAGCTCAAACTCCAGAAGACATCCTGGGTAGTGGCACTGAGGACTTCCTCACACCAGGTGCTTGGCTAAGCTGCCCACAGATTCTCTCTTGGGAGATAGATCCTCACGTGACAGAGTGACACTAGGTTCTCCGCCAAAACCCAGTCTGTTATTTATGAGTCATGTCCTTGACCTCTCTTACTTTAGTTTCCTCACCTGTTAAATGGGAACAATATCCACCTCACAACACAATACGAATGAAGTACACATCTAAATACCTGCCTTGAAGAGCTCAATAAATGGTACTTAAAAGCTCTGGCCCACCTAAACTGCAGACTGAGCTAGGCCTATTTCCACAGCCTCAGGCCATACTATTGGCATTACAAGGGAAAAGGGGAAAGGCTTTGAGGAAAATTAATTGAGACAGTGTAGCAAGCCAGGTTAAAGTTCAAATGCAAATACACTTTAACTATGCAAATCTCCGGTTCTCAGACCAAAAAAAAAAATCCATCAATGGAACCATCTCTGCCTTTCCTAACAGGAAGGAAGCAAAGCATATTCTCACATGTGCATATATGACAAGATGCACGGCCTACTTCTTCTCATTTTCTTACAGAGAAGTCTATTGTGTTTATTCTGTAATTTCTTCTGCTCACTAGGCTCCAGTGCTCTTAACACTGAAAAAGCTGTCTGATGAGAAGAAAATTGTAGATATCAAATGCCTACCACGGAAGTGTCAAGACAAAGTGAGAAAACACACTTTTCCTCTTCCCATAGACACCATCAGATACACACCTTACACATTGCAAAAGCATCTCTGTGTCAAAGTTCACTTCATAAATATCCAAAGTACTGTCACTCTGACTTCCACGATTCATGTTTTTGCGTGCTAGCCCAAGCACCCCGGGGTAAAGACACAAGTGTTGCAACACCCTTTTTTGCCTTTCACCATTTTTCTCAGCTGGATAGGTCCTCCTCCTTTTAGAATTTGGATTAATTACCATCCATCTCACAGTAGAGGGTTATAACTTCAAGTCCATGGATGAGATGCAGAAGGCTCTTGAGCCTCTGGTAGCAACAAAATTCCGTGCAACTGTGTATGCTTCTCAAAAGGAGCCCATACTTTGATTCTTAAAGGGGCTCATGACCCTCCAAAAACCACTACCACAGACACATCCTAGACCATACTGAACCAAGTGAGTTTCTTCAGTCCCCTCGAATAAAGAGACCAACAACCCTCTTCCCATCCCGCCCCACTCCCTGAAAGCTGGAGTGAGGATCGAACCCAAGAGCCCTGAACATGTGAAGCAAGCAGATTACCACTGAACCACAGCCCTAGCCCAAGGAGGTTTGCCTTTTGAACCAAATCTTGCTCGGCGTCTGACATCTTCTCATCAGCCACTTCATATCTCATACAAGGCAGACACGCTGATCTAAGAACTCTAAAACTTACCAGAAAATACAACTATGGATACTTATTTAACAACACAGAGAAAACAAACATTTCACCCAACAAGTGGTTGGTTTTGTCGTCCTCGTCCTTCCGCCCGCCCCCCCCAACCCCTCCTCCCTGTCAAACTTAGGCTGCCCTCGCTGGGGCCTCTAAGCCCGGCCTCCCAGGGCTTCCCACCTCACTGAGCGTAGAACTGCAGGCAAGAGGAGGACCGAAATGCCCCGCTGACCAAGAATCTGGAAAGGAGCCTCCAGCATCAGGTGCTACAAGCAGGAACTCACATCTCCTGCTTCCCAGGAACCTCCTCCAGGTAAAGGATGGAGAATGCTCCTCCTCGGGCAGGACCTCAAGGTAAGCCCAGAGGCTCGGCTCCAGGCTGCACAGAGCCGAAAACAAACTTTCCAGGCACTTCCACCCCGCCCGACCGGGTGACACCTCCCGGCCTCCCCCGCCCTCCGTGCCCTGTCAGCGCCCCCGGCTGCCGCCGACAGCCCGAGCCGGGGCCCGCATTCCCTGCCGCAGCCGAGAGGAACCCTCGGCCGGTGCCAACAGTCTTGCCCGCCACCCAGCCGCAGGTGAGGCGCCGCCCGGCCCGCGACACCGGGCCGCCCCGCCTCGCCCAGCAGAACCCAGGCGACCGCCACGCTCCCGGGTAACGGACCGGTGCGCCCTACAGCAGCCGCGCGCTCACCAGCTGGCTGGTGGTCCTGGCCATGAGCCCCAAGTCGGCGCGGGCGCCTCCCCCGCAGCGTTGCGCTGCTCGGCGCCTCCTCAGCGTCCTCCTCCCCGCGGCGGAGCCCCAGCAATGGCCGCCCTCATCCTGCGCCCGCCCCGCCGCCTGCCGCCCCCAGCGCCACCCCGCCCCCGCGCGACGCTAAGCAGGACTTCCGCGACGTAGCCGCCGCTCCTCTCGCCCATTGGTCAGTATAGCTGTCATTGGCGGCGGGCCGTGAGGGCCCCGCCCCCGACCAAGAGCCGTATTTCCGGGTTGGGGCCCGGCGCGCTTGTCGAGGGAGGCTGAGCGAGCCAATCAGAAGTGACGGGGAGGGGCCGGGGCCGGAGCGCCGAGCTGTCATCCGCGTTCCCTGTCAGGTAAACTGAGGCTCCGTAGCCAGCGGGCCAAGGTCACGCCTGGGGCAGCAGCAAGGCTGAGCTCGAACCTACTGCCAGGACAACTTGAATCTGATTCACAGGTCACGAGTAATCTGGGAGAGAAATTGGGCTATGATTTGAAGCAGAAAACAAGCCGTCCTGTCACTCCTGATGAACCTGTTTTTGCCAATATTTTGATGGACGTCTTTGTGAGCTTGCTTTTTTTTTTTTTTTCCTTTCCCAGCAGGATCTCACTATCGAGAACAGACTGGCCTCCTACTTGCGGCAATCCTGTCTCAGCCTCCCAGCTGCTGAAATGACAGGTATGCCACATCCTCCTTTAGTTGTCATTATGACAACCGCTGTAGATGTTTTTTTAAATTATGGTGAAACGCATACAATTTTTGTAAACTTTTTGCGCTGTGTGTACAGTGTATGTGTGTGTCCACTTTGTGGGTTTGTCAGATGTCTTCCTATACCAGTCGCTACCTGGAACTTGCTGATCCCTCTTGGCTGGCTGGCTGGCCAGTGAGATGCAGTGGTCCCCCTGTCTCTGTTTTCCCAGGGGTGAAGGTACAGACACACCCCCACCATCTCCAGCTTTCTTTTACAGGAGTGCTGAGGACTTGCCTGCATAGCAGGCATCATACTGAGCCATCTCTACAGACCTTCCCCATTTTTTTTTCAGTGTTGGGAATTAACTCAAGACCTCACACATGCTAGATCATCTCAAAATTAAATGTTTCTAAATTACACCCATAGCCCTTGCGCCCTTTGTTTTTTGTGGTGTTTTTGAGACAGTGTCTCAGTATGTAACCCTGGCTAGCCTGGACATCACTATGTAGACTGGGCTTGTCTTGAATTCATGATCTTTCTGCCTTAGATTTCCTAGTGCTTGGGTATAGGTATTCACCACCCTTTCCAGATATTTGTCATTTGTGTAAAATAATTTAAAGTGCTGAAAATTACTGTGAGTATTCAGCCTTAAATGGGGCATCTAGAACCAGGTCATAGTGGCTTATTCCTTTGATCTCAGCACTCAGGAGGCAGAGGCAGGGCTACACAGAGAAACTCTGTCTTGCAAAACAAACAAACACAAGATAAATAAAAGGGAGCATCTATATGAGTCCCCCTCCAAATAAGGCTTAGGGAACCTTGGGAATGTAAGAGGAGCAATGCTGAGAAATGCTGACTCTGACCCTGATGTGGCCTGGCACCGAGGGTCTCACCACTGCTGTGCTCACCTGCATAGGATCAAGCCAGTCAAAGTTCCAGCACCGACAGGAGGGGGCCTCACCAGGCTTGCACCTGTCTCCATGGTTACTGGCAGCTGATGGCCATTAGGGAAAAGCCATTCTTCCTTGAGGTGTAGCCACTAGAAGGTTGACCATGCTCAAGAGGACAACAACACACACATGCACACAGACAGCACTAACCAGACTCAGGAGGTTGCTAAAAGAAACTACCTGCCTCACTCCAAAGAGTTTAAATCCAGATGAAGTGGAGTGAACCTATGGAGTCATATAAAGTGGAAAGGAGAATAACTTGAGTTCAAGGCCAACCTGTGCAATATAGCAAGATTTCTCAAAAGAAATGTAGATAATATGGAGCAGCCAACACTCAGGGAGTAAATTCATAATCCCATGTAGGCAGAATGAACTGCTAAACCAGCAGTAACGGCCACTAACAACTTCATATTGACCTCATCTTGTCGCAAAGTTAGCAATTCCATCCTACATTGCATTTGTTCTAAAGCACCTCTGACTTTGTTGCCCCAGTTTTCAGATGAGGAAATTAAGGCATAGCAATGGCAGTTCTAGAGTTTGTAGTGCTACGACCGGGACCAGCCTTGGTCCACATTCTAGAACCTGTCTGTCAACCCCTAAGGATACAGCCCATAGCTATCCATTCTCCTAGTCTGCCATACATTTATAGACCTTAGAAACGGGGGCTGGAGGGATGGCTCAGCGGTTTAAGAGCATTGGCTGCTCTTCCAGAGGTCCTGAGTTCAATTCCCAGCAACCACATGGTGGCTCACGACCATCTGTAATGGGATCTGATACCCTCTTCTGGTGTTCCTGAAGACAGTGAGAGTGTACTCACATACATAAAATAAATAAATCTTAAAAAAAAAAAATGCCGGGTGGTGGTGGCACACACGTTTGATCCCAGCACTTGGGAGGCAGAGGCAGGCGGATTTCTGAGTTCGAGGCCAGCCTGGTCTACAGAATGAGTTCCAGGAAAGCCAGGGCTATACAGAGAAACCCTGTCTTGAAAAATAAATAAATAAATAAATAAATAAATAAATAAATAAATAAATAAATAAATAAATAATTCAGCCCGGGAGATGGCTCAGTGTGTGAAGTGCTACAAAGGCATGAAACCCTGAGTCTGGATCCTCATAACGAGTGTAAAGCCAAGCACAATTAAGCTCATCTGTAACCAGTATTCCTATGACAAGCCAGTTATCCCAGATCCTGAGCAACAGATGTGACATGCACGGCTCAGCAAGCAAAATACTTGCTGTAAGCCTAAAAACCTGAGTTTCACCCAACCTAAGTAAACAAGGGTGAGAGCTAACTCCTGAAAGTTGTTTGACCTCCATACATGTGCCAAGGTACACACAATATAAGTTTCCTAATATTTTTATTAAATTTAGTTTTGTATGTATTTTTCTTGCATGTTTATCTGTGCACCGCATGTGTACTTGGTGCCCACAGAGGCCAGAAGAGGGCATCAAACCCTCTGGGACTGGAGAAGGTGGTGAATCAACGTGTGGATGTCCTGCAAGAAGAGCAACAAGTGCTCTTAACCTATGAGCCATTTCTTCAGGCTTATAAGTTTCTATGAGTTCAAGGCCAGCCAAGGTTATACAGTAAAACCCTATCTAAAAACTCAGAACAAGAGAGAGAGAGAGAGAGAGAGAGAGAGAGAAAGAAACCAACCTGTGTCAAACAAGGTGGACGATAAGGACCCTATCTCAAAACTCAGAACAATAGAGAGAGAGAGAGAGAGTGAGAAAGAGAGAGAAAAAGAGAAAGAAAGAGAGAGAGAGAGAGAGAGAGAAAGAAAGAAACAAACAAACCTGTGTCAAACAAGGTGGACGATAAGGACCAACATTGGAGAGGCTGCTCTTTGACCTGCATATCTGTGCCTTCGCTCACACACACAAACATGCACACACTTCATCTCACATGAATGCACACTCCCATGGGGGAGGGGGTATTGATTTAAAACAACAAGTGACCATAACCCCTAATATCCAGAAGTCTCGTGCTACCCATGCTGGTTTGATCCATCCTTCCATTGCTCTGAACACTGTATCATTCTGTGCCCCACATGGCTCTCCTGATGACCTACCTGCCTCAGACTCTGTTGAAGAAACCTTCCATTTGAGGTGGGTTGTTTATAGATCCACATAGTGACAGATCTCTAACATGCAAAACATTAAAATGGTTCCCAGTTTATTTTTGTTGTTGTTCTTATGAACCAGGTCTGCACCAAAATCCAGACACACCTAACTTGCTTTCTTGGATAAATTTGTAGCATATGAAATTAATGGGTCAAAGTGCAGTTCATTGCTGCTAAATTGCGTGCCCTGTTCAACAAAGAGCATCCCATGTCTCGTCCTTAGAACACACAAGGGCAAGCTGGATGTTGATGGCACTCTTGCCAGCACACACCTTTGAAGACTTTGTCATCGTTATCCTGAATGGTTTACCTGCCATGCAGTGAAAACAATGTTAGCTTTCACCACTTGATGGCCCCAGGAGAAGACCACCCATGTAAGGAGACTAAGGCTGCAGTGAGCAATCACACTCTCAGAGTTAGATAAGTCACAGTACATAAGTGCCCAACTAGTAACCAACTCTGCTCAACTGCTTCCCAATCCTTTCAATTTTATTTGGGTCTTGCTTATCTTGAGAAAACACTAACCTTTTTTTTGTTTTGTTTTGGTTTTTTTGTTTTGTTTTTCCAGACAGGGTTTCTCTGTATAGCACTAGCTGTCCTGGAACTCACTTTGTAGACCAGGCTGGCCTTGAACTCAGAAATTTGCCTGCCTCTGCCTCCCAAGTGCTGGGATTAAAGGTGTGCGCCACCACGCAGGGCAACACTAACCATTTTATATGATTAATCTTCTTTAGTTCCCCATACAGCCTCCTGGGATGCATGGTTTATATTCATTATCACTTTTTTTCTCTGAGACAGGGTTTATCTGTGTAGCCCTGGAAGTCCTGAAACTCCCTCTGTAGACTTCTATAGGCCAGACTGGCCTTGAACTCAGAGATCTGCCTGCCTCTGCCTCCTGAGTGCTGAGATTTTCATTGCCATTTTACACATAAAATAATTTGCCAGAGTCTATGGTAACCACTGAGTACTGATAGCTAAATACAGATACTCTGGTTGTGAGAGAGAAACAGAGAGAGAGAGAGACAGACAGACAGAGAGACAGAGAGAGACAGAGACAGAGAGACAGAGACAGAGAGACCCTTTCTCAGAAAGTTACTGAAGGATGTGTTCCACCAAAAATAAACAAATAAAGGGGCAAACCAAGAAAGAAGACATGAGAACTAGAGGAAACAAGAGGAAACAGAATGCACAGGAACGGAGTGTAGGGAGGTCCCAGGTCCCTGGTCCTGCGTGTCCATTCAGCAGTCACTGAGCCTCCCCTGTTGCAAGCACTGTGCTTGGTAATTCACCAGTGAAAAAGCACAGAAAGCTCTCCTGTGGAATTGAGACTAATCAGGACTGGGGGAGAGAGTTAGCCGAATAAGCAAATGATACAGCATATTAGAAGGTGGTAAGTCCTGTGAGGAAGAGGTCTAAAGGGACAAGTGCCAAGATCAGAGCTGTAGGCAGGAAGCACCCAGACCCTAAGCAAGCAGGCTTCCAGAGTACTCCAGAAAAATCCTTAGATGATTCTCATATTTCCTATAGAGAGTTGAGCTGAGAAGCTGATATAAAGAAAACACCAGTAAAATGAAACAAAGCAAACAAACAAACAAACAAAAAAACCCTCTACTAGAAAGATTACACATAGAAGGACAGTGGTGGCGCACGCCTTTAATCCCAGCACTTAGGAGGCAGAGGCAGGCAGATTTCTGACTTCGAGGCCAGCCTGGTCTATAGAGTGAGTTCCAAGACAGCCAGGGCTACACAGAGAAACCCTGTCTCGAAAAACCAAAAGAAAAAAAAAAGAAAAAAAAAAGACTGTAATAAAATCAGTATCCTCCCTGTCTTCTTGCTTTTCATGTCCACCTTCCTAGGTGGTATCTTTATATCGAGAGTCATCATTTGTGGTTAAATATTGCTTTTCTGCTGAATATCCTGCCACAGTTCCAGCCTCATGTCAAGAGAACCTGATGATTCAGGGTTGAGTCAGTACCTGATCATGTCTGTAAATACCTCTCACAGCAGGAGAGGCACTGAAAAAGAGGCTCAAAATATGGATGTGTAATCTTTTTTTTTTTTTTTTTTTTTTTTTTGGTTTTTCTCCTGAGTGCTAGGATTAAAGGTGTGCACAACCATGCCTGGCCTATTGCAATCTTTTTAGAACTATTTGTTTTTGTTTTGTTTCTTAACTTTATGTGTCTAGGTGTTTTGCCTGAATGTATGTATGAGTGGTATGTATGAGTGTTATATGTGTGCAGTGCCCAGGGAGGTTAATGATGGCTGTAAGCTGCCCTGTGGGTGCTGGGAATTGAACCTGGTCCTCGAGAAGAGCACAGTGCTCTTAATGCTGAGCCACCTCTCCAGGCCCACGATTTCCACTTCTAATTACTGATGCAACTCAAAATTGATAAAATGGAGCTGGGCATGGCCAACTAACTTCTGTAAATCCGGTATTCAAGACACTGAGGCAGGAAATCATCAGCCACACTTCAGAACTCTCTCTCATATATATAAAACTGGGAAGAATATTTGTGACCCCATCGTTTACTGTTGGCCTGTGTTGCTAAGGATTATGCCCACATTCTCACTTCTTCCAGGTAAATGATCTATCACTGAGCAACATCCTTAGTCCTGGCAGCACAGAGGAGAGAAAAAGACCGTGAACTCAAAGAACAAGGGGTACAAGGGGTACATGGAGGGCTTAGAGAAGGAAGAGGGAGATGATGCATCTATGTTCTATGTTAAGATCATATATATACATACATATATATGTGTGTGTGTATGTGTGTGTGTGTACATACATACATACATACATACATACATACCACCTGGCGAGATATATCTCGCCAAGTGGTACACTCAGGAGTCAGAGGCAGGCAGATGCCTGAGTTGAAGGCCAGCCTAGTCTACAGCATGAGTTCTGGGACAGCCAGGGCTACACAGAGAAATCCTGTCTTGGAAAAAGAAGAAGGAAGAAGGAGGAAGAGGAAGA
Organism: Mus musculus; assembly: GCF_000001635.26. Lineage (NCBI taxonomy): Eukaryota > Metazoa > Chordata > Mammalia > Rodentia > Muridae > Mus > Mus musculus. The sequence goes on from NC_000083.6 coordinate 24,148,223, forward strand.
GGAGAAACAAGATAATATAAAAAAAAGAATGAAGAATCAATGTCTTGATTGTAAAATAAATGAGGGCTGAGGATACAGTTCAGCAGTAGAGTGCTTCTCTAGTATGTGTACTAAGGTTAATCCTTGGTACCGGGCTGGCGAGATGGCTCAGAAGCTAAGAGCACTGACTGCTCTTCCCAAAGTCCTGAGTTCAAATCCCAACAACCACATGGTGGCTCACAAACACCCATAATGAGATCTGATGCCCCCTTCTGGGTGCATCTGAAGATAGCTACAGTGTACTTATGTAAAATAATAAATAAATCTTTGAGCCAGAGCGAGCAGGGACTGAGCGATCAGGGCTGACCAGAGCGAGCAGAGGTTCCAAAAATTCAATTCCCAACAACCATACGAAGGCTCACAACCATCTGTACCGCTACAGTGTACTCATATACATAAAATAAATAAATCTTTTTAAAAAATCATTGTACTACTAAACTAAAAAGATAAAACAAGGAAGAGGAAATGACTCAGGGATAGGAACATTACCTCATAGGCATGAACCCACTTAGAAGCTAGGTAGGTACTCAGTCAACACTCAAGAGGTAAAGACAGAAGATTCTTGGAGCTAGCTAGCTATACTAGCCTATTTAATAATCTCTAAATTCATTTTAAAGAGCCTGCCTAAATAGAATCAGGAACTCAAAGAAGATACCCAGTGTCAACTTTAGGTCTCCACATGTATGTACATACACATGTAAATGCATACATACACACATATAAACAACCTCCTGTTGATCCTGGACATTTATATGCACTTACAAGAAACAGATCAAAGTTCTAACAGAGAAAGAGTAAAGTCGGAGAAGCCCGCCATGCCAGGTGTGGAGGAGGCACATGCATTTAAACCAACACCTGGGAAGTGGAGGCAGGCAGATCTGTCAAACTCAGGCCAGCCTGGTCTATGAAGTGAGTGACCAGTCACCGTGACCAGTCAGGGTCACACAGTGAAACCCTGTTTCAAAAAGTCAAACCCAGGTTTTTGTTTTTGTTTTTTTCAAAATAATAAAAAAGAAGCAAGTTAATAAATTTAAATCCAACAATGGCTAGCAAATGGCTCTGCAGGTAAATGTACTTGCTGCCAAGCTTGGTGACCTGCCTGAGTTCAGTGCCTGGGACCTAATTGTCCTCTAACCACCACATACAGGCTGCGGCACACGTGCCACACATACATACATAACTACATGTAAAATACTTTTTAAAGATCCACAGAAAGTGAGGCGTGTTGCTGGGAAAAACTGCTCGGAGACAGAGTGCTTGGCCGAGTTGAATGAGGCCCAAGGTTCATTCTCTAGCATGGCAAAAGTGAGATTCGGTGGCACGCCTCTAGCTTTAACACACTGATGAGTAAGGTAGGAGGATCTCAAGTTCAAGGCCAACCTTGGTCACAGAGTGAAACCCTGCCAAAGGGGAGAAAAAATACAGTGGAGATTTTTCCTCCAATACAGGCGTGAAGGACAGGCAAGATGGCTGAAGTAGTGTGAAGGCACCTGCTGATCATGTTGACCTTGAGTTATGTCACCCAGACACCTCACAAGGGAACCTACGGCTACTTCTCACACCAAGGCACTTCTCTTTTTAAGGTAGAAATTTAATATCCAGCCTTGATCAGCCTAGAACTCATTATGTATGCCAGGCTAGGCTTAAACTCATAGAGATCTTCCTGAATACTAGGATTAAAGGCCTGTAAGACCTGGTATGTATATATGTATGTATGTATGTATGTATGTATGTATGTATGTATGTATGTATGTATTTAAAGATCTTTTTTAATGTTATGTGAGTACAGTGTCACTGTCTTCAGACATGCCAGAAGAAGGCATCAGATTCCATTACAGGTGGTTGTGAGTCACCATGTGGTTGCTGGGAATTGAACTCAGGACCTCTGGAAGAGCAGTCGATGCTCTTAACCGCTGAGCCATCTCTCCAGCCCAAAGCCTGTTTTTCAAAAGTTGTGGTTTTTTTGGTTTTAGTTTATATAAAGTTTTTATGCACAGTGTGATGTTGGGAATCAAACTTAGGAACTTGAACAGAGTTAGGCACTCGATCTACCTCTACAAGTTCAGTTCCCAGTAAATTGATATAAAGTTAAAATCAAAATGAAAGCCTGAGGCACCAGGAAATGGTTTAGTTGGAAAAAATGCTTCCTTTGCAAACACGAGAACCTAAGTTAATTCCCGAGTCCATCTTGTGGAGGACCCAAGTTCAGTTCCCAGCACCCAATCAGACAGCTCACAACTGTCTGTAGCTCTACCTCTAGGGAGATCCAACACCTCTGGCCTATACCTGTACTCATGTGCACATACTCCACAAACACGTGTACTACCCCCCCACACACACACAGACATACCTCTCCTGCCACCCCCACACACAAATGTTTTAAAGGTAACCGTGCAGGTGACTAGAGCAGAGGAAGGAAGCAGAAGGCTGGAGGGCGATTCTGTCTCCAGGATCTTCATGCAGGGAAAGACCTGAGCTAGCCTTAACCAGGTAACTCCTCTTACCTCTGTAAAGACAGAGCACCTGTGTGGGAAGAGTCTGGCTGCCCACCTCAGGGCAACGAACAGGAGGGGAGACGGTCTTACCTGGCCTGGTTCAGCTCACTGGTACCCAAGTTGAGGGAGGGGGACTGTCTTTCCCTTCCCAGAATCCCTTGGGTCTACAGAGTATCTTGAAGCTAAGTATGAAGTAGCTTGAGGGGAACATTGTGAGGTCATGGGAGGGCAAGAGGATGATGGGAACCATCTTAGAAGGGGCTGGAAGATGTCTGGTGTGCACACAACACTAGCTGCACATGGTTCACCCTGTTTCTCTGTCCTAACTAATCCTCATGTAGGAGTGAGGAAACTGGGGTTCAGAGATTAGAAACTTCTACCGATGTGGCACATCTGGACTGTTAAATACTTTCTGCTATGTAACAAATTACCCCCAAAACATTACCTCAAGATGTTTTGGAGTTAGGAGCACAAAAGTGGCCCAGACCTACAGTTAGGCTCAGGTTTCTGCCGGCTGTGTCAAGGTGCAGCGACAAATGAGTGTAGTAGCCTGTGTCTTCAAATCCAGAGGCAGAAGGATCCCAGTTCAAGGATAGTCTCAGATACACAGCAAGCTTAAGTCTGTGCTGTGCTAAATAAGGCTCTGTCCCCCATCCCCCAATCAAAAAAAAAAAAAAGCAAACGTCCCAGTCGTTGAGAGGTCTAAAAGTTTGTTGCTACAGAGATGGGCTGTAGACCTCAGCTCCTCCCACGGAGATGTCTGCCTGCCAGGTCTGCTGCATCTCCCCAGACAAGCGGCCCCACCTGGAAAACTCTCCACTTAAAGTGTGTTCTTTTTTACAAAAACCATTAAAAGTAAGTTGCAATCTGGGTCATTAAAACAAGCACGACACCCTGGCTATTATCATGGGGAAAAGACAGGTCCCTGTGGAGCCCCTCGTGGTACACTTTCCTTTTTTTTTTTTTTTTTTTTTGGTTTTTCGAGACAGGGTTTCTCTGTATAGCCCTGGCTGTCTTGGAACTCATGGTACCCTTTCCTTACAAATGCCACCCGGGCACTCCAGCTGGCCGGCCAAGGGACCCTGAAATGAAGGAAGGATTCAGGGGTACCGCAGGTCCTGCTTGATGCTACAGGCGTGCTGACTCAAGCTTACAAATGGACTCTGCCTATGTTTGTTCCTTTAGCTAAGTCCAAGGGTTTCACCGGTCCCACAGCTCTGTGGGACCGCCTTGGACCGCGGTTGTTGTGATTGGACCTTGGGAGGGGGAGTGGGGGAGCCTCCGGCGGTGGGCGTGACCACCGTGGAACCCTGCTGTACCCACCCGCTGGGGTGAGCCACTCCTCCATCCTGCTGGAGCCTGCCTGGGTGGTTAATGTCGCTGGCCACACCCGACTCCAAACTAGGAGTAATTTCTGCCACGGATGACCTGGACCCCTGCTCAGGAATCATCAGCGGGTCTTAGGAACACCATGTTGCCATGACACTGGAGGTAAAAGGACACGGTTGGGTCCTTTGGCGCGCGGGTCTCAAACCTGAGTTCAACTGAACCTCGCAGGCTGCTACACAGCGCCCGCCGCCAGATGGCACCCATACTTTCTGCAGTACCCAAGCCTTTTCCTCCCGGACACACTGGGTATAACTGTCCGCCTCCACCAGGTGTCTTGGGAGCACTTGTACTGCTCCCCAACTTGTTCTGCACACTACCACTACAGTGACTCAGCTAACCTCAGGGAGTGGCTGTCCCCCAATCCACACCCATACCACAGGCACGTCTGATGCCGTACCAAAATCACCTAAGGCTGGGGCGGCAACTGTGCCCCAGAAACCCCAGGCTGAAGTAATTGGCACAACTTTCTGTGAATAGCCCTCCAGCTCTGAGCCATCAACAAGGGCAAGCTTGTGATTGCAGTAGGGGACTAATGCCAGTGACAGAGTATGTTTGGAAAGTAAAAGTTCTGGAGATAATGGTGTGGTGAATGCATATAGCTACAGAACGTTACAATTAAGAGTGGTTAAAGTGGGGCTGGAGATGGCGCAGTGGTTAAGAGTACTTGTTGTCTACTCTTCCAGAGGACCCTGGTTCAATTCCCAACACCCACATGGCAGCTAATAGCCATCTAACTTCAGTCCCCCGGGGGATGCAGTGCCTTCTCACAGTACCCATGTGGTGCTCAGACATGAGTGCAGGCTGAGTATCCACACTCAAAATAAAATAAAAAGAGAGTGGTGGTGACAGGGGTTGAAGGGCTGGTTCAGAGGCTAAAAGCACTGCTCTTAATAAAGGACCCGAATTCAGTCCTCACATCTATTATCAGCAGCTCCCAGGATAACCCATGTTTCCAGTCTCCTCCAGTGACAGATGCCTATACACATATACATGTGGACATAGGTAAAGCTTTTAACTGGCTAAGAGACCAGATGAAACGGATAGTTCTGTGGTCAACAGGACCTGAATTCAGCTCCCAGCATCGATCCTCTGTAACACTCGCTCCAGGAGACCTGACATTCTGTCCTGGCCTCCTTGGGCACCTGGAGACCTGACATTTTCTCCTGGCCTCCTTGGCACCCGGATGCACATAAATGAACATACATTTTTTTTTTTAATTTTTAAAACTTTTTTTGAGATAAGGTCTCTCTACATAGCCCTAAAACTCACTCAGTAGATCAGGCTACCCTCAAACACAGAGATTCTGTCTCTGCCTCCTGAGTGCTAAGATTAAAGGCATATTAAAATCATTTTTTAAGTGGATAAAGTGGTAAATTTTGGGTGTGGGGATGTAGCTCAGTTGAGACTGCTTGCTTATCATGAGACACTGAACTCAACCTTCAGCACCAAATACAATGGCTGTGTGGTACACACCTGAAGGCGGAGAAAGGGGAAGCAGGCAAGCCCTGGCTGCACAAGACATCTCAGTTTGCTGAGACTGTGCTACCTAGGCTGACCTCCAACTTGATACACAGCTAAGGTGAGCCTTGAACTCCTGGTCCTCCTGCCTCTGCCTTCCAAGGGAATTACCAGCATGTACAACTATGCTGAGCAACTTTATACTCTTTAAAGATTTGTTCTTATTATTTCTAATTATACGTATGTGAGCATGTCTGTGTGTAGGGATGTACAGGTGCCCTCACGGGCCAGAAAAGTCAGAGCACCCAAACCCCGAGTCCTAAGCAAGCTACTGACATAGGTGCAGGGGCTTGAACACAGGTTCTCTGGACAAACAATAAGTGCTCTTAAACACTGAGCCATCTCTCCAGCCCCATCTTTTTGTTTGTTTGTTGTTGTTTGTCTTATTTTGAAACAAGGTTTCTCTGTGTAGCCCTAGATGTCCTGGAATTCACTCTGTAGACCAGGCTGGCCTCAAATTCAGAAATCTGCCTGCCTCTGCCTCTCAAGTGTTGGGTTTAAATATATGTACCACCACTGCCCACTTTAAAAAAAATAATAATCCAAATTCCTAATTGCAATTCCCGAACCCCTGAGCCTTCTCCCAGCTGTTCTGCCAACAGGCAGACCTGCTTGACTCTGTCCTCTGCTGAGGCCGTCTCTCCAGCCTCACAACCTTCCCAGTGCTAGCTCCATCATTTCTGGGCAACCCCACAACACATAGCTCACTCATCTGAGCCCCTCCTGACTGCCTATCCAGTGCAGCTGCATGAATCCACTGAAAGTGGACCTGGGCAGAGCAGGGCCAGCTTTGTACTAGAAATAGAACTCAGGACTACGTGCATGTCAGACAAGCTCTCCACTACAGAACTGCACCTTGACCCTCCTGGTCAACATTCATAAAGAGTTTGAGAGTGAGACCTTCCACCAGTGGGAGGTTTCTACAGGCTGCTGAGTCCTGCTAGACTGGCCTCACGTGACACATGCTCCCCCTGTCTTTTGTGCTTGTCACACTCCAAGAGTTGGTCAGTCATGGAGGGGTGTGGCTATGGCACAGACCCAGGTTCTCTTACTTACCTCTCTCCTCATCGAGGTTGCCAGCATGCTGGCTTTCTTGGGTTGAGAGCATACCTAGTGACTAGTGGGTGGTGGCTGGTCCTCATGTGCCCCTGCCTACCAAGTTACTCTCCCCAGGCTGTTGCTCTCAGACAGTGGGAGGCCCAAGAGCATCTTATTTTGTCTGCATATTTTCATTTTCTTTCTTCCCTTTTTAAAATATTATTTCAAGCTTTGGCCTGAAATCAGTTCCTTCAATGGGACCTATATACAAGTGACCTAGGACATCTGTTTGCAACCTCCTATTCCAAGATATAATGTACATGACAGGGGGAAAGACTCACCTAACTACCTCAGGACCCAAATGCAAAATTTCCCAGACCTGACCTCTGACCTCTGGCACATACTCACACATTGCAGCCATTCTTAGAGTCCAAAGAATCCCCAAAGCTTGTACAGTGAAGTTTCCAGGAAGCCTGATAAACCACATTCCCCGGGAGGGAGGACGGCAGGCTAGGGTGCTCTTGCCCAGGTGGGCCTAACAGGACAAACAGAGCAACAAGGCCCAGAGCTGCCCACAAGCACTAGCTAGGGAATGCCAGAGCCACCAAACATGGTGATGAAGCAAGGCTTGTCAAAGCCATTTGGGGTCTTTGAAAAACACCGCCACAGGGAATGGAACTTTTGATTCCCTAAGATGGTGCTAGGCAGGTCTGGCAGGTCAGGGAGCAGTGGGTGGAGTCCTGGGCCCAAATTGGAGGCCCTTAGGGCACCCATTCCAGCATTCACTACTAAATTACCCCAGGCCCCAAGCCAGCATGGTTACATTTGAACTTTGCAGTGGAGAGCTTGGAGCTATGGTCTCCATCTGCCATCTAGCTCAGGGTCAGCCACCCATCACTGTCTCCAGCTTCATCCAGGGACTTCCCCTCAAACTCTCCCACCCACTTCCAACCCTAACACCTTCCTGGGGGTCTACAGGCCTCTAAACAGATCTGACCTACAGAGAAGCTCCTGTACAGCACCCAACTCTTCCGGGTCCCAAGTTAAACCCCATCCCAGCTCTCAGGGCAACAGCAGAAACACCAGCAGCCCGCTGAACACAAGCATAGCTCAAAGCATGACGCAGACAAGGCAAGTCCCACTGTCTGTATTTATCCAAGCCACTGCCTCCCCTCCAGGAGTGATGACTGAGGTTCTGTTTTAGACATAGGGCAGGGCTCTCAGCTTGCTCCCTGGAGACCAGCTCCGTGGACTGCCTGGCCTCTCCAAGTGTCCTTTCCAGCCAAGACCCTCAGTCACGGCCCAGCTTCCTCTGCCTGCCACACCAATTCACCAGAGATGTAAGTGGCCTGGACATGGAGAGTGTCGTCGAGCACCACAAAGTCTGCGGCAGAACCAGAGGATGAGAGGAGACGGTGGAATGGTCCATACCCTACTGCGGGGTCATTCATAACTCAGCCCAGGAAGAAAACTGAGGCCGTCTAGGAATGTAATCTGGACTGGTGGGGGAGCTGGAAGCAAGAGTATCAACTTGGCACAGTGAGGGTCCCTGTAACCCTCACATGGCCTGATGTTATATGCCAGAAAGCCAGGCCAAAAGCAAGTGTCGTAGCACATGCTTGTGATCCTACAAGGCAGGACTGCAGGCTCGTCAGGGCTATATAATAAGACCCCATCTCAAAAACAAAACAAACAAAACAGTAAGGGCCAGTCAGCAGATGACTGAGTCGGTAAAGGAGATGGGGAGGTATGGTTTGCCTCCAAGCCTGACTTAGTTTGAACCCTGGGACTCACATGGTAGGAGAGAACCAACTATAAGTTGTCTGTGCTGGGAGCAGCCCCAGACTCAGCCCCTGCATGGGAACTCACCTGCATCAGCACCAAAGTCCAGGCTCCCCTTGGTCTTCTCCAGCCCCAGCATCTGGGCAGGGTGGAGGGAGGCAGCTTCCAGGGCCGACTCCACACTACAGCCTGCTCAGGAACACACCATGGTGAGCATCCACAACCCTTCCCACGAGCAAGTCCAAGTTTCAGCTTTTAGGGACTAGGCTTGGGAATGGCCCAGGATTATGCAGCAGCTTAGGATGGTCCCTAACGCCCCTTAGCCGGAGGAGACATTGCTCATCCCTCCCTTCTCCAGCCCTGAAGGGAACCTATACTTTCAACAGACTAGACATGGGGCATCAGTTAGGGTGTATTCAGTATTGTATGATCATAGACCCTCTCGCCTACTTCTAATAAAAAAGCCATACCTGGGCCAACCAAGGCCAAATGGGACCCTGTATTCTTAGCAAGGCCTACCCCGAAGCCCAGTGACCACATTCCCCTTCCTGTATCACTTCTTGCCAGGCCATCCCCAGCCTATTTTCTCTAAATGCGACCCTGACGTTGCCCACATTCAGAGTGACACTCAACCTTGAGATGCTGCCAGGTATCTGGGAAGTCCCTGCAGAACCTGCTCAAAGTCCCAGGAAGCCAGTTTCATTCCACCCTGTCCATACTGCCCCTGCAGATTGCCATTATCCCACAGGTCTAGTCCTTGGCCTTTCCATGAGCAATGTGATCCTGCTGCTGCACGAGGGCACAGCTTCACGCTGTTCACCACCCTGGCTCCAATGACTGGCTGCTCGCCATTCCTCCGTAGCCTGAGCTCTACTTGGGAATGAGCACGGTCATTTCAATCTTCGAGAAGTCACACCTCCCCATCTCCCAGGTTCCAGGTAGTTAGAAGATGTCAGCACAGGGCTCCAATTTCCCTGCCTCCCTTCTAGCTTCCTCCAGATACAGCCTCTACCCTCAGACACCCAGGAACACCAGCCAACTGACCTGTAGCCTGCAGGAAATGCCGGACGCACACATCCATGGGGGCTATGCTGCCACCCAGTGTCTTGGTGCCTTGGAAGCAGAGAGCCAGAATTGGAAGAGAGAGTTGCTGTGGGACTGGCACCCCAGTGGACAAACAGGGCATACCCAAGTTCTGCTCCCACTCCAGGGAGGAGCCAAGTGACTATACATATATGGATACAGGAGTCACTCACCTGCAATGTACGCTATTAGCCCATCTACCTCCACCTCCTGCTGTCCCAGTGTATGGCGGCCATTGCCCAAGCCCAGGGCAGGGACAGCATCAGTGACCAGCACCAGCCCTGGGGGAGAAGGTGGCTCAGGACCTGGCCAGCTGTTATCCTACCTGCCCTACCCTGCCCAGCTACTCACCCTGGGGATGGGCCCGGTGAGCAATGCGCAGAGCTGCAGGGTTGGTGTGTATGCCATCAGCAATCATCCCATAGAAGATGCAGTGGCCTGGGGGCAGCTGGTCACTGGTCAGAAGCCCTACTATGCCTGGGTCACGGTGGTGGAACTGAGCAGGGCAGAGGGAATAACTGAGTGACAACAGTGGCCACTGAGTCCCCTTCCTCCCAGGAGTAGGTGTGACACTCACAGGCAACATGGCATTGAAGAGGTGAGTGATGAAGGTGGCCCCACTCTGCACTGCCACTTCTGCAGCCCGCAGGTCGGCCACTGAGTGCCCTGCGTGGGGACCTGAGATCAGTTTCTGCAGCAGCAGGAACACCGTGAGCAGACAACCCCAAAGAGAGGCCTCTTACCTAGAGACACACGGATGCCTTGGGCTGTCAGTGCCTGGATCACTTCATGGCTCCGGTCTAGTTCAGGGGCAAGTGTCACAATGCAGACGTTGTCCAGGGGCCCATATGTGGCCAACACATCATGAAAAGCATTGGCTTCAAAGGAGCGGAGGTAGGCCTCGGGGTGTGCACCCCGCTTTTCCCGGCTGATGAATGGGCCCTCCAAGTGCACCCCTGAGGGAAGGGACAGAGGTAGTTCTAGCAGGCACTCCCACCTAGCAGCCCCACCCCAGTCCCTCAAACCTGCCCTCCCTTCCCAACTGGGCATTTTGAAAGGAGTTAACCACTCACCGAGGACCCCTGCCCCATGGGGACCTCCACTCTTCACAGGGATCTGAGGAAGGACCTGGGGGGAACCAGCTGTTAAAGCCCTGTCCCCACAGCCCAGCACCCAGAAGCCACAGCCCAACAAGGTCAGATCCTCATCTGACCCAGCCCAGCCCGACTGGCCTTCCCCACAGGAGCTGAAGATGAAGGCCCTCCTCCCCCAGTGCTCAGGTGCAGGAAGACCTGACAACCAGGACTACTTGATGACCTACCACAAGGGCCGGAAGGTAAAAGCATTCCCAGGCCACAGAAGCAGAAGGACTGCTCTAAACTGTTCTAGCCTTCAAAGTGGCTTTGGCCAAACAGCTAGAATATAGATGCCAAACTCTTGAAAAAAAAATTACTACAGCCTCCCTAAGCTGCAGAATAAGGAAGCCAGGATCGGGGGATGGGGGGGGGGTATGAGGAAGACAGGGCAGGATGGGCGGGTTGGGGAGCAGGAGGAAGACAGGGCAGAAGCAGAGGGCTGGAAGGAACTCAGTGCAGATGGGATAGGGCTTAGCACCGCAGCCCAGCCCACTCTGATCAGGATGGCCACAGCCTTAGGAAAGAGTTAGCAGCACCTACTTGGCCCTTGGAGATGGCCCAGTATAATCATAACCCTCCTTTCAGACCCTCAGGCGACACCCTCTGTACTGGTTGGTTTTGTGTGTCAACTTGATACAAGCTGGATTTATCACAAGAAAAGGAGCTTCAGTTGAGGAAATGCCTCCTGAGATCCAGCTGTAAGGCATTTTTCTCAATTAATGATCAAGGGGGAAGGGCCCCTTGTGTGTGGGACCATCTCTGGGCTGCTTGTCTTGGGTTCTATAAGAAAGCAAGCTGAGCCGGGCGTGGTGGTGCACTCCTTTAATCCCAGCAGAGGCAGGCGGATTTCTGAGTTTGAGGCCAGCCTGGTCTACAGAGTGAGTTCCAGGACAGCCAGGGCTATACAGAGAAACCCTGTCTCGAAAGATAGGAGGCACAGCACTGCTTTTAACTCTAGAGAAGCTTTGTGTAGTGGAGTGCATCTGTTGTCCCCATACAGGAGATCGTCTGAACCCAGGAGTTAGAGATCAGTCTACAGTAAAGCAAGACGCTCTCCCAAAATAAAAAGGGTGCAGGTCACTGGATCCTAGTAGTTTGGGGCTTGGAGACTTACTGCACTGGTAGAGCACCTATTTAGCATGTACAAGGCCCTGAGTGCAATCCCTCAGCACCATAGACGAAAGTTTAGGGTGTTTTTTTTTTGTTGTTTTGTTTTGTTTTTTCAAGACAGGGTTTCTCTGTGTAGCCCTGGCTGTCCTGAAACTCACTCTGTAGACCAGGCTGGACTTGAACTCAGAAATCCACCTGCCTCTGCCTCCCAAGTGCTGGATTAAAGGTGTGCACCACCACGCCCGGCGAAAGTTTAGTTTACGAGTGCTTGCATATGTTTGTAAAGCCACGTGCTTGCCTGGTTCCTGTAGAACCAGAGGGAGTGGCAAATTCCCTGAAACTGGAGTTACAGGCAGTTATGAGCCACATGATATGGGTGTTGGGAACCAAAGCTGAGTCCTTTGCAAGAGCAAGTGTTCTTAGCTGTTTGCCAGCCCCAAACACACATTTTCTTACCTTCACCTCTAATCCAAACCGTGGATCAGGAAAACAAAGGTATAGCTAGGAGTGGTGGCACAGGCCCTTAATCTCAGCACTCAGAAGGTAGAGACAAGCTGGCCTCTGTGGTTCTAGGGCAGCCTGGTCTGTACAGTGAGTTCCAGGATAGCCAGGGCTACCCAAAGAGACCCTATCTCAAAAACAAACAAACAGACAGACAGACAGACAGACAGAGAATAAAGACAAGGCTAAAAGGATGGCTGAGTGCTTAAGAGCATGTACTACTCTGACGCAGAGGACTGGATTCAGTTCTCAGTACTCACATATTCACATGCAGACATACAAACCTACATAGAATTAAAAATGATTAATCTTCAAAGAAGCAGCAGCAGCCGCCACCACCAGATGACTTAGTATCTTAAAAACCAAGCAAAGAGCCAGGCATGATATTATGTGAGAGGCTGAGACAAAGGGCCAGCCTCAATTACAAAAACAATCTGGACTCTTTGAGACCTTGACTCAAAGCAAATTAAAAAACAAACAAACAAACAAACAAACACCAGGCAAAATGGCTGAGTGGGTAAAACGCACTTGCCAACAAGCTATCTCATGACCTGAGTTTAATTCTCAGGATCCAAAGGATGGAAGGAGAGCTATGATGCCCACAAGTTGTCTTGACATCTGCTTGCATACCATGCACTGCATGCATGCAGGCCCACATAGGTTTTCGTGCTCACACACACACTCACTCACACACTCACATACACACAATTTTCTAGAAGAGCACTTTGAAAGGCAAAGTGAGAGCATGCAGCAGAAACGAGATAAATGAGGCTGGAGAGGAAGGTAATGATGAATCAGGGGTGGGCAGGGTGGCAGACATCCTGTCTGAGGTGCCTGACCTTCATCAGCTAACAGATCTGAAGCAGAAAATCATCTGAAGCCATCAGATCTGTCTATGTCTGAAGCATAGGCTAGAAGAGTAAATCTTAGAGAAAGAGCAGGTGGTTTCAATGAACCGGATCTTGATGAAGATACCCAAGTAGTAGCTGGGCAAGTGAGCAAGCCCCTCAGTGAGAAGGGCCCTGGAGGAATTAGGAGACATAGTAGGGAGGGTGTTTGAGGGTAGGTCTCCTGATGTCTAATGCAACGGGGTATTTCGTTTTTAAACTCAAGGCTGCCCAGTCTCAGCCATCACCTCCTACCTGCTTCCCAAGGCCTTTAGTCTAAAAGTGTTTTCTGAGAGTCTGTGAGGTAGCTGGACTACAGTGGGGCACCAGGGTGAAAAACCTTAGGACTATTCCTACTAAGGGAGAACCCCAGCCTTGCACCTTGCCAGTTGAGCCTGCTGCATGAGGAAAACACAGCGGTGGAGAAGGGGCGTGGGGGCAGGGCTCACAGGAGCAAGGCCTTCCGGGAAGCGCCCAGGAGGACCTGGCACACTTATAGCTGCTGGAATGTGCCTGAGGGGAAAGAGAAGCAGCTTAGCTTAGCAAGGGAATGGTAGTAGGGGGCACATCCTGACACCTGTCACCTTGATAGACGACTCTGGGTTTTGCCAGAGATCAGCTGGGAGAACCAAGTACCTTTCTGCAGTAGGACCATAGGTTGCCCTTGTAACCGTGGAGCACTGTGGGAGAGTTCCAGAAAGACATCCCTTGTTGACATTCAAGGAATGCTTGACATTGTCAACCACCCACTGACTGTTCTCACTCTCCATTTAATGAAACTGAGACTCAGAAGTAAGGTTGTCTTGAGTCTTCCAAGGGTGGCAAGTCAAGGGGCCAGAGTGACGCCTATGCAGCCCAGGGCACAGCCCACACTCAATACCCACAGTTCCCTCCTCTGCTTCTGTGTCTACACAACCAGAAAGGAAGCCACGGGCAACCACACACTCCCTGATCCTGTCCTGGAAGAAAAACTGGCTGCGGCGATTGACAACAGGAACAGAGAAAATCCATTCGAGTATGGATAACAGCATTCATTTACTAAATTCGTCAACTGTGTTGCATAAGAGAATACCACGTTTTTAAAGCAAGAGTTCAGGTCTAAGGGATAAACCCGCAGAGAACACATGAAGACAGCAACCTAAACAAGCTTCCTTAAAACTGGGAAAACTAGCCTGGCGTGGTGGCACACGCCTTTAATCCCAGCACTCGGGAGGCAGAGGCAGGCAGATTTCTGAGTTTGAGGCCAGCCTGGTCTACAAAGTGAGTTCCAGGACAGCAAGGTCTATACAGAGAAACCCTGTCTCGAAAAAACAAACAAACAAACAAAAACCGGGAAAACTGTGGGAGAACCTTACATGAAATTTGGAACAAGACAACAGACCTCCTGCTAAGATAGAAGGTGGAAGGGTGAGGACAGAAGCCAGTCCACAGCAACAGCAGCTCTTTCTGAAAGGCTTTTTCATGTGAGTCACACAGCATAAGCAGGTTAGGGAGGAAGAGCTAGACAAGAGACAATGGCTGTGGCAGAATTCCAGGCGACCTTAGTTCAGGAGACCCAGAGGCTGCCTACAGGGCGTTGGGAGGGCGTGGCAGATGAGAACCGGGGCAGGAAACGTGAGGACAACCGCACTGGCAGTTGCAGAGACCAGGCAGAACCCAACTGAAAGTGAGGCGGATCCCCCTCGGACCCAAGTCCAGGAAGCCCAGATTCGGGTGAAGGAAGTGGTCCTTTCCTGAGGGCCCCTTTGCTCAGGGGTAGAACGGCCTCATCTCACCTTGTGATAAACCTCTGGTGGGGAGGTGACCAGGGTGGGACAGAAGGAGGTGACACCGTGGGACAGGAGCCTCCGGGCCACTAGGGCGACCCCCGAACCCACGTCCTCCGTAGCCTTGGAGAAGTCAACACCAAATCCACCTGTGGCCACAGAAAACAAGGGGGGTAGCACAGTGCTCGGAGCTCCTGCCCTGGGTTCCCTGGCCCGAGCCAGGCCGCACCGTTGATCTGCACATCGATAAAGCCAGGCGCCAGGATGCGGCCTCCGCAGTCCCGCTGCTCATCAGCCACACGCCTCTCCTCAAAAAACAGCTTTTCTGGGTCCAGGATTCGGCCCCCGCGCACCCACAGATCCTCCCTGAGGGCAGAGTAGTAGGCACTTGGATCACCACCAGGCCCTGGAACCAAACCCTAGTTCTATCTCGCACCCAGCTTGTCCCTGCACCCACTATTCTTCTTGGTCCCGGCCACACACCCACGATAGTCCCGCCCTCCACATTCCTGCCCCTTTCAGGGCTTATGCCCTACACTATCCCCATCTCTGCACCCCGCACTGGCGTATCATCAGCTCTATACCCAGCCTAAGCCTGCACCATGCAGCCCAGACCTGAGGAGCGTGCCGCCACGCAGGATGCGGCAGTTGGTGAACTGGAGCACCGGGGCCCCCGCTGCGCACTGCCCGCTACGCATCGTGAGTCGCGCCGAACCCAGCAAGCTTTGGGCGCAAGCCGGCAGAGCCCGGAGCAGCCGTAATCGGAAGCGGGGCCAGGTCGCATCACGTGACTCTCAGCTGAAGGGGCTGTCACGTGGCCGCGGTGCTCACGTGGTGGCGACCACATGATGACAAACCCTGCCAGGCCCGCCCACAGAAGCGCCAGAACACAAGCCAGTCACATCCGAGAACTTTTATTGGACACAGCTGGGAGCCAGCTCTGAGGAGCAGTAGCACTCTATCCTCCACCCTGGCTGTTCAGGGCAGGGGGAAGGGTGGCTCCATCCAAGGAGTCTCAGCAACAGGAACCCCACAAGGCAACAGTCTACTAATGATTACTATATAGTTGGGAGACAGGAGCTGCTCCACAGACGCATGAATAGGTCAAATCTTTTATAAATAAACATCCAGTGAAGAGAAAAATGACAACTCTAGTTCATTCTTATACACAGGAGCACTCTAGGGCGATGGGTGGGGTAACCAGAGGCTGACTTCGTCACTGGTCAGGGGCCTGGGTGGGAGATGAGTGGGCCCGTATGTCCACAGCACGGTGCAGTAGGGGCAAGGCGGGGGCGACAGACAATGGGCACTAGGACACTGCACATTTACAAGACCAACTACTGAGGGGCAGCTGCCCGTGCATGTGTCAGGCTGTTCGTTCTGGAATGAGGAGGGGTGATCTTTACATCCTATCCTGTGACTGATGGTGGAAAAGGACTACTTTGTGGAGAGGATTAGGGCCACGATGAGACCGTAGAGGCCAAGCACCTCCGCAAAGATGAGGATCAGGATCATGCCCACGAACAGTCGAGGCTGCTGGGCAGTGCCCCGAACACCAGCATCTCCGACGATGCCAATGGCAAAGCCAGCAGCCAGGCCACTCAGCCCCACACTCAGGCCAGCACCCAGTTGAAGAAAACTCCTGGGGAGAGAAGAGACACAGGTTGTCAGCAATCTGCCTGTCCACAGGACAATGAAGCACTTCACCTGGGAGGAAAGGCCCAGCACTCACCTGTAGAGGGTGATGCCATCAGTCAGGGAGTTAGCGATAAGTACTGCCACCACCAGGCCGTAGATGGCGATGATCCCAGCCATAACCACTGGGATGATGGACTTCATGATCAGCTCTGGCCTCATGACTGACATGGCTGCGATGCCAGTGCCACTCTTGGCTGTGCCATAGGCGGCTCCCATGGCTGTGGGAGGAGAGAGTAAGTGAGCCCAGAGCAGCTTTTTCCATTCTGCTCCCCAGGTTCCCACCCATTACAAGAACTGAGGCGGGCAGCCAAGCAAGAGCAGCAGCCACTTCTCTTCCCACTAGCAGAGCCATACCTCCAACCTCCTGCTCTACTTCCGCCTGCAGTTCTTCCTGTGGTCATGGGGGCTCGTTTGCTGTGAAACCAGACTTTGTTCCCTAGCACTCCCCTTCCCTAGCTTGTGATCTCTGGCAACATAGTCACGTGGAAGAGGCGGCTGGGCCAAGGAGAGCCTTGCTCGAGACTCTGGCAATCCCTGTCCCACACCCTAAGCTCCAGGCACTTCCAGCATAAGAGCTACATGTCAGCTGCCCAGAGGCCACTCCAGTGTCAATCAGTTCCTGCCTAGAGTCTGCCTACAGTGGGGCCTTCAAGCCTTCCCAGACAGGACAACAGAGTTATATCTGTTTCTTCTGGTACTGCCCCCCCACTTCAACCTCTCCAAGAGAGACTGCTACCCTTCCGGACTTTGTTTCCCTCTCCTATCTTCAGGTCTTGAACTCCAATTCTTCTCATTTCTGCCACTTGTCCTCAGACCCTATAAGAAATATTGAGCTACTAATATGGCTGACACTGGAGCCTCCAAAATCTTTGCCCAGGGCACCCATGGCCATTGTGGGGGAAGTTGTGCATAACCCAATACACAGAAAACAACATGGGCCAGAGGTAAAAGAGACATGAACAGCTCCAGCCCCTCCTCTATATGACTTATGGATCTCACGGAACCACAAGATGTCTACTGTGTGCCCATCACTGAGTAGGGAAAGAGTCAGAGACCTCTGCCTTCTCAGAGCTCAGGAACAGCAAGAAGACAGTGACCCAACACAACAACATATTCAGCAAGGAAAGAGAAAAGGCCTAGGGGAGCTATGGTGAGGGGAGGAGGGTCTAAAAACAGATCACAGAAACCAACCAAGTATACGGGAAGGTGGTAAAGTGAGCAGCAGAGGCAAACCAAAGGGCAAGGTTCCTGACAGCACATTCAGACCCATGCACGACAGGACTAGGGGAGATCAACTGGAGGACTAGGGGAGATCAACTGGAGGACTCGGGGAGATCAACTGGAGGACTAGGGGAGATCAGCTGGAGGACTAGGGGAGATCAACTGGAGGACTAGGGGAGATCAACTGGAGGACTAGGGGAGATCAACTGGAGGACTAGGGGAGATCAACTGGAGGACTAGGGGAGATCAACTGGAGGACTCGGGGAGATCAACTGGAGGACTCGGGGAGATCAACTGGAGGACTCGGGGAGATCAACTGGAGGACTCGGGGAGATCAACTGGAGGACTCGGGGAGATCAACTGGAGGACTCGGGGAGATCAACTGGAGGACTAGGGGAGATCAACTGGAGGACTCGGGGAGATCAACTGGAGGACTAGGGGAGATCAACTGGAGGACTAGGGGAGATCAGCTGGAGGACTCGGGGAGATCAACTGGAGGACTCGGGGAGATCAACTGGAGGACTAGGGGAGATCAACTGGAGGACTAGGGGAGATCAACTGGAGGACTCGGGGAGATCAACTGGAGGACTCGGGGAGATCAACTGGAGGACTAGGGGAGATCAACTGGAGGCAGAACAGACAGCTTGTCTTTTCTACAGATTCTTAGAGGCCCAGACACTGTCCAACAAAGATCTGCATCTTCAATCCCTGAGTCCACTTCAAGAGATAGTTCCTGGAGCCATTCTGGTCACAGTGCATTTCTTGGGCCCTACTGAAAGCCAAGTCCATGCTGAGCTGTATCACGTAGTACAGAAAGTGTGTGTTCCAAGGGCTCACACTTCTGAGGCATGCTTGAAAACACCAAGAATACAGGTTGCCGTGCAGTACTTTAAAGGTGAGATCTCAACACAACTCTGTACCCCAAAAGGTGATACTCCAAGAAAGGTGAGTGAGTCAGGTCCTTCCCCAAAGTATAGATCATGGAGCTGAGGATGGGTGACAAGAAGATAGAGGATGGAAAACAGGGACACTGTCGGAGATCAGGGCAAAAGGAGGAAAAAAATTTAGCCCAGGCCCAGACAGTAGCAGCTACCCAGAAGAGCAAGCATGATAGGCTGCAGAAGGGAGACCTGCTGAGAATGCTAATTTAATACAGCATGGTCTGGAGGCACTTCCAGGAAATCAACAAATACAGGGAGGAAGTCACAGAAAATACAGAAAAGAAGTAACTGGCAGTTTCATGGAGAACATGATGAGGAAAGAACAGGATATTTGTCATAAGGGAAAAAAAGGGAAGTTAGATTGTTAGCATGAAACGGAGGCCTCAAGGATGCGTTAAAGAACAATGGTCTGAAAACTTGGTTAGTTAAGTCCAAGGGAGACCAAGGGTCAGTCACTGAGACGAAGCTTGGAATTCTCCCAGCAGCAACATCAGAGGCTGGAAGGATTTCTTTACGTAATGGGAGGACAAGACATTGTACAGAATAGCATGCCTAAAAGGAAAAAAAAGAAGTCAGAAGGTGATTCAGCTGGACAAGTAAGAGGCTAACCCCCACAGGACTGTGAGACGCTGGTGTGAAGGATCAGACAAGGAAAGCCGAGGTCAGCTTGCAATAGTGCAGACACACCTGTTGGCCAGCTTTAGCACATGCAAGGTCTTCATACAAGAGATCCTAGAAGCTGGGTGCAGAAAAAGAACTGTGGAGAAATTTGGAGTTGCAGGAGCCATCGTGACAACCAGAGCATGACACCCACATGGTCAGGGATATATTGCTGTGTTCCCTGAGACTCCTCCACTATCTGGGAAACAGTATGGACTCAAGAAAGATTTGCTGGATTAATTTATGAATGAGTGACAAAAATTAATCATAGGTGGCTAAAACAGGGGAACCTATGGACACATTATTCTGGGTGCAAAGAGCAGAAAAACATGCTTGGCAGCTTTCTCTAAGGAGACCTGAAGTGTGGGGAGAAGAGTCGTGGTGGGAGAGGAGGGAAGGAGAAGTCCAGGCCACATCTCCCACCACAAATGACCACTTACTCTAATGCTGTGGGTACAGCAGGGCTCTCTCAGCAGCACCTGACAGGTCCAGGCAGGGGAGGTCACCACTGACAGACAACCCTCTACCCCAATCTGCACCCTACAGGTGTTTACAGTCAACAGACACTGTTTGGAGTCCAAACTCACCAAGTACCTGCACAGAGAACCAGCCTCTCCATTTGCCAGGTAGGGTGGGGCAGGGCGAGGTCAGTTAAGCCAAAGACCAGACCTTCCAGGGGAGGCCCAGGCCAGACCAGTCCCCGGCCAGGGGCTGTGACTTACCTCCCTCAATCCCACATTCTTGGGTCTGGCCCAAAGCTTTTCTCCCAGGAAGGCCAATTTTCACTAAAATTTGACACTGAAGAATTGTCAAGGCCCAACTTCAAAAGCAAGATGCCATCAAGAACCTTGCTAGGCTTTTCCTTTTCTGGGCACGGAAGCGTCGCCCAGTTCCAGCCCCTCACCCCCCTAGAAGAGGAAGGTCATTCATTCACTCATCCATTCATTAGGTCCAGGGCTGAAGATCAAAGATGTAATCGTGTAAATGCAGGCACTCTAATGCCGCCCTCCCACCCACCTCAAAGCCCAGATCCCCAGCAGCCATCCACTAAAGTGCTCCTACCTAGGCCAAACCCACTTCCATAAGCTCTAACCGGAGTCCTTGCAGGTTCCCAGGACCAACCCCTCAGTCCAGTTTTCCTAACCAACCCACACCGATGACTGAACTATTGGGAAACCGAGACAAGCCTCAACCGGAAACACCTGCCTCACCCAGGGTAGAGACCCACCTGACCCCGGGCAGCTGGGCCGCCATAAAAGCAGGGCTTGTGAACCTTAGCGGGGACCCAGGCTCCCTCCAGCCAAGAGGCCAGGGACTCCCGTCCTGGGCCTGCCCCCGCCTACGGACTGGCGCCTTTCAAGATGTGATGTCACACCTGCCTGCAGAATGCGAGGGGGCACAGCATCGCGCGCCGCCCCCCGCGCCCCCCACCCCACCCTCATTCCTACTTCCCAGGACTAAGATGGCAGCCACACTGCCGCCCCACCCCCACAGAAGCGAGGCACAGGAGGCGGGCTGATAAGACCCGCAGCCGGATCAAGCCCCGTGCTCCACAAATCCATCAGTCCCCACCACCCCCCCAAACCTGCGCCCGTAAGGCCCGACACCCACATAGCTGGGAATGACGTCAGAGTGACGTCACGCCCAACCCCCAGTGAGCAGCGGTCTAGAGTCCCGCATCGCTTCGGCATCCCCTGCTCCTCCTGCAGCGATGCTCACCGCTGAAGACCATGGCGGACGAGGCGCCCATGACACCGAAAAACGAAGAATATTCGGGGTTGTTCTTGATGTCAGCCATGTCTGCAAGCAGGGAAAAGACAAGCTCAGCGGGCGGCGGCGAGCTAGGACAACGGGACAGCGAGCGAGGAGGCAAGCGAAGATCGTCGAGGCAGCGGATGGGAAGGCGACCCCGCCAGTCAGGCGCTGCGCTCTAAATACCAGCACCGCAAAGCAAGATGGCGGCCGCGCTCGCGTCACATGATCTGTCCCCGCCCCCACGGGCTGTACCACTTTGCGCCGGTGGGGGAGCGAGGCTCCAGGCTCGCCGGCAGCCCTTGGACAATTTATGGGCCCTGGCACCAGTCCTCGGGGCCCGGGGCCCAACGCTCAGCCTTGCCTGGGTCTTCGCTGGCCCGCGGCTCCACGCAGTCGTCTTCTCGAACCCTACGGGTTTTGGGATCATCGGTCCCCCGGGGCGGAGCCGTAGCGCTCATATTAGCATACAGGGTGGAGCGAACGCTAGCCCACCTTCACTGCGGCTGCGCAGAACTCACCGGTGTTCGAGTACCCGTGTTCGTTTTCCCTGTGTTCACTGCTCACGGACCTCAGGCACTCCTGCTGCATAAGACTCAGGTTAAAGTAGTGACATCTAGCAGCACTACAGAACTTATAACAGAAGAAATCCCTCGTGTTGGGCTTCGCTGTCTCCGCCAACCCCCAGGAATACCACGCCCCACCTCTCCGGGCTTTAAAGTGCAACAGCCCTAGGTGTTCTGTAGTCACCTTCTTCCATACCTAGGCTCCTGCAGATTCAGGCCCACCGTATTCCCTTTAATTCCGGTGGTGGTTGTGGGTCCCTCACCTGACCCCCTCTTGTATAGCTGTCTGCCCACAAAGACGTAGGCATGGCTGTTTTTCTATTTATTTTTCTACTTTATTTTTGAAACGGGGTTTCACTGTGAAGTTCTGGTTAAGCTGGAATTTGCCATGTAGACCAGTTCCGTCTTGTCTGCCTCTTGAGTGCAGGGGGTTAAAAGCACCCTGCTTGATGGGCTTTCAGCATTGACACCTGTGAAAGGTAACCCAGATTTCTGAAAGTCTCAGAAAGACCTGATTGCCCTTCTAGCACCCATGCAAGGCCTACCTGTGCCAGGCCTCCTTTCTAGACCACTGATGGAGGACTGGTTTCCCCAGCAATGGAGTGGCTAAGGCTACCTCTGCCCTCCAGATACCCTTGTAGCAGCTTACGCACCCCAGCTGCCTGCCTTCCTTCTACCTATCAACTCAGGCTGCCTAGTTTCCTTTACCCTTCCCTCCTGAGCAGCCACGACCTAGCCTAGACCTCCCTTGAAACTCAAGGTCACATTCTAAGACCAGTGGGTTCTCCAAGTGGTCTCAATGCTAATACCTCAACTTCTCCATGCAGGCAATAGAGACACCTTCCCATCCTGCTACCTTCTCAGTCCTACATTTCACAGCAGAAAACTCCCTGTGTCCCCTTCCCACCTTGGCTGAATCCAGTCTACCACCCTTTAAACTGGCCCGTAGAAGAGCCTTTGTCTTGTTTCAGAGAGGACGTTACTGAGAGCAGCTTTAGCCCTTCCTCCACCCTCTCTTGCTCCATTCTGACTTTTGAAAAGAGGAATCTTCACTCTTGCCCCCACGCCTTCACCCTGTCTCTCTCCAACTCCTTGCCCTTGCCAAGGTCACACTTCCTTTCTAAGCCAGCACACAGGGCCTCGGTACTGCTATCTCCAGTGCTTCCTCCCTCTCCCCCTCTCTTTCTCCTGTGTGCCTAGAGCCTGAAGAAGTCAGAAGAGCTCGTCAGATCCCCTAGAGCTAGAGTTAGTAATGCCTGTGAGATGCCAGGTAGGTGCTGGGAATTGGACAGAAGTCCTCTACAAGAGCAGTGAGTGTTCTTAACCACAGAACCTTGCTTTAGTCCCCATGGGTTTTTTGTTGTTGTTGTTGGTGGTGGTGGTGGTGGTTTTGGTTTTTGGTTTTTCGAGACAGGGTTTCTGTGTGTAGACCAGGCTCGCCTGGAACTCAGAAATCCGCCTGCCTCTGCCTCCCAAGTGCTGGGATTACCATGCCCGGCCCTTGGTTTGTTTTCTATTCAGCACTTAATATCCCACAATTCTTTGCTGCTTAATCATGTGCTAGGTAGGTCCTTCTTGGTGCGCTTCCCTTTGCTGTCTGCTATCCTCCAGCACCAGTTCCCAGGTCTCCTTACTTACTACTCAGAACCCATTTTCCCACAGGAAGTCCTCCTGACATCCCCCATGTTTCTCCTCTCCCTCCCCTAAGTGTCCCCCTCTGGCCCTTGCATCGAAGGTTGTTGTGACTTTTTTTTTTTTTCAGACATCCAGTAGGGTGCCCAGATCTGGCCACCCTAGTAACAGAGCTAAGCACCTAACTATATGTCAGGGCCTATGCTGAGGCATTTGAGGTTATTGTCATGCCTACTCTTAGTCACTGGTTAGTGAGACAAACCTAGGAAGACTAAGAGCCTTCCTCCAGTCACCAGCTAACAAATGAAGGAATTACAATTCTGGTCTAGGGCCCGCGCTAGTGGCTGAACTACCAGGTGAGCCACCATCTCTCACTTCGTTCCATTTCAAACCTCCCACCCAGATCTTCCAGGCACTGTGCAGGGCCTCTACTCTGAGTGGACTCTAGGAAAGAAACCACAAGAGTGCATCCCTGCCTTCTCCTTTACTGTTACTTCCCCCTTGGCATGAAATCATAGGTCATGAGTTCTGGCCTGTCACTGTCAGTGGGGATTTCCAGACACAGAGAGGGAGGGGCTTGGAAATGCACATCAGAGACCCATAAGGAAAGGGACAGAGATGGAAGCTGGGCTCCTTAAACAGCCGATGGCACTTTCCAAAGGTCCTAGAGAGGAGGCAGAGAAGTTCAGACACTTCTTAACATCCCAAACAGCCGTAAACTGGAAAGACCAGGGAAGCTATTCCCAAGAAGGAAAGACCAGGCTTGAGAGTACACAGCTGTCACCTCAGCACCATGGGCTCTGAGGCAGAAAGACTGTTAAGTTCGAGGCCAACCTGGGCTACATTGTACTGTCTCCAAACAACAACAACAAAAAAAAAGGGGGTGAGACAAAAGAAAAGAGAAAAAATGGGAGGAACAAGGGGAGGGGGAAGGGAAGTAGACAGGGAGGGAGAAGCAGTAGCCTTTACAGGAACATCAAGAACCGTGTGACCCAGGAAAAGCCCTGCAGCAGCCTCCTTCCAACCCACCACAAAGGCATGGGGGTGGAGAGAGAGGAACCTGGGTGAGATAGAACCACGTGTGGCCCAGACATGGCTGGTGGAAACATTAAATAGCATAGGTAACGGTACTATTCTGAAAAATGGAACATGATCAAAGGCAGCTTGTTCTTTTTTTTTTTTTGGTTTTTCAAGACAGGGTTTCTCTGTGTAGCCCTGGCTGTCCTGGAACTCACTTTGTAGACCAGGCTGGCCTCGAACTCAGAAATCCACCTGCCTCTGCCTCCCAAGTGCTGGGATTAAAGGCATGCACCACCACTGCCCGGCGGCAGCTTGTTCTTTAAAAAAAAAAAAAATTAAACTAAAAACTAGTTGAGCCATGTATGGCAGTGGACATCTGTAATCCCAGTGTTTAAGAGGCTGAACAGGATGGGAAATCTTGAGGCTAGCCTGGGCTATACAGACATAAGGGTGGCACTGTAGAGTGTGTGTTTAGCAGCGTGCATAGGGTCCTGGATTTAATTCTTAGCACCAGAAATAAATACCTATAGACTACGGATCAAAGAAATAACAACAGGGAGGGCTGGAGAGAAGGCTCAACGGTTAAGAGCACTTGCTGCCCTTGAAGAAGACCTGGGTTTTAGTCCCAGTATCCATATGACAGCTCATGGCTGTCTTGTAACTTGTTATAGGGAGTCTAACGCCATCCTCTGGTCCCATGGCACACGGGCATATGTGCAGGTGATCACCCACAGAAATAAAAACCCCTGCTGCTCGTGGTGGCACACTCTTTAGCCTTAGCACTCAGGACTCAGAAGTAAAAGGATCTCTAGGAGTTCAAGGTCAGCCTGGTCTACATTGCAAGTTCCAGGAGAGCCAAAGCTACATATGGAGACCTTGTCTAAAATAAAATAAAAACTAATAAAGTCCAATAAACACAGAATCTGTCTTGCTCTGCTTGGGCTCCTCGATAAGTTTGAATATCACATGGTTTGCAAATCTACACTGTTTCTATGTATCAGACCACAAGAGAGACACTAGATACATATTTACAAGGCAATGGTTCTAGAGACAGAGAAACCCTTCCTTCTAGCAAAAATTCCAAACTTCAAGAGTGCAAGAGTGATTGGTTCTTAACGCTGAAGATAAACAGGCAGGCAGTGAGGCAGCTCTGCCACTAGGGGGCATAGGAGATTAGTTTACTGTAACCTTGGCTCTGGAAGCTGGTTGTCAGGTGTTGAATAAACCCCAATCTGTCTTTGACCCTATGTTTCTCCACTTGGTAGTGGGAACACACTATCAGGAAAGCAATGCTGAGCTGGGAGCCTGTTGTGGGAGCACACGCGACCCTGGACAAATCTCCCAAAGGAAGCCAGAAATGGGTTTGCTAGATAAAGGGATGTGTGCCCAGAAGGAGGATCTGGGGCTCCGTCATGAGGACCCAGAAAAAGCTGATCCCTAAATTAAGTCTTAAAAGATGAAAAGGTTGCAGGGTGTGGTGGCGCATGCCTTTAATTCCATGCATGGTAGTAAAGACAGATGGATCCCTGAGTTCAAGGCCAGCCTGGTCAACAGAGTGAGTTCAGGACAGCCAGGGCTATACAAAGAAACCCTGTCTTGAAAAACAAAAAAGAAAAGAAAAAAAGATGAAAATGTTTAAAACAGGAAAAAGATGCAACCCAGTTTTCTTCTTTGTGTACATGTGTGGGAGGCTTAATGTAGCCTAGGCTGGCCTTGAACTCCTGATCCTCTGGCCTCTTAACTCCCAAGTCCTGAGCTCACAGGTGTGCTCCTTGTGTTTGTCCATGACTCAGTGCCAGTCACAGGATGGTCCTGAGCACTGACAGTAAGAGGAAAGAGCAAGTTTAGGGAATGCTGGCAGTGCAGGACAAACCTTGGAGATGCCCTGTACCAAACCAGCAGTGCAGCAGCTGTTTATTCTGCAATGTCCAGCACTCGTGCCCCGGAGGGTGGAGGGCAGGAAAGCAGCAGTGTTTTAGGAGCTACACCAGAGCCCAGTCTTCCACCAGAAGGTGTTTGAGCAGTAGTAAACAGCCTACAAACAGCGGTTCTGGATTCCTGTGAAGAACTGCAGAAAACCAGTGCTCACTGGAGCAATGCTAGTGTAGTCCTAGGGTCAAGTCTCTGCTGGCCTAGTAGACAAGCACTTCACAAACTGGGTTAGGCCTCCCAGCATCCTCTGAAGTAACCTGCAACACAGCAAAGCCCTTGTACTAGGAGACAGCAAAGGAGCAGACCACAGGCCATATTTACCCTTGTGGCCAATCTGGGGATGAGAACTAGAGAAGTTGGCTGCCGCTGTTTCATGGAGAAGCAAGTGGGGTCCCAGAGGAGTTGCAGGTACAGAGCCCACAAGTCTTACAGGGAGGAACCAGGCAGGGTAGTTGGCATTTGTGTAGAGTTCAAAGGAAAATGTTCTGCTAGGCCTGGTTGTATAGGCCTATAATCTCCCCTACTTGGATGGGCTATTGGTTCAAGGTCTGTCTGGGCTACAGAGTGAGTTAAAGGACAGCCTGGGTACTCTAGGACACTCTGTTTCAAGCAAGAAAGTAAAACAGTATTTAAAGAGGTATACAAGGCATTAGGAAAGATGTCACTATTAACTTATACAAATGTCCGAGTAAAACAGTCTCCTTTTGCATGAGAGATGGGAGTTTGCCTTTTGATACTGAGTTTTGTTTCACAGGAACCAAGATGACTGGAGATATGTGATGACGATTCCTGACAGTGGTCCTTCTCCATTTACTCCAAATGACGAGTTGTGAGGACCAAAAGGCAGAAAAGCAAGGTCAGGAAGCTGTGGCTGGCAGTGCAAATCCAGCAGAGGCTATACTTGCCTCTGTGCAGCCTCGTCGCTTTAGCTCTACTTGATCGATCCTTGGTCTATTCCTTCTCAAGAGGTAAACAGTATATCCTGCGAGAAAGGTGTGACGAGCCTCCCACCCTGTACTCTCATGACACAGATGTACAAAGATACCTCTTCAACAGATACTAACTTTATTTAGGAAACATACTAACACTAACCAAATCACTTATTTTCACATCACAAAGTTGTATATTGCTGCAAGTCCACACTTTTGCTTTGTAAGCACGAGTATGCTGGCTACTCATCCAGACACTCCGATGGTCAGCTGGGGACCACATTGTTTTCTGTTTCTTTTTTTTTTTAAAGATTTATTTATTTAGTATACAGTGTAGTACACTGTACTGTCTTCAGACACACCAGAAGAGGGCGTCAGGTCTCATTACAGATGGTTGTGAGCCACCATGTGGTTGCTGGGAATTGAACTCAGGACCTCTGGAAGAGGAGTCAGTGCTCTTAACCACTGAGCCATCTCTCCAGCCCCCTATTTCTTTTTTAAAAGATAAGGTCTTTATGTAAGCTAGGCCAGCCTAAAACTCCCTGTTAGGTCAGACCAGCCCCATGCTTGCAATCTTCCTGCCTCAGTCTCCTGAGCGCTGAGATGACAGTGCAGTGTGACTCCTCTAATTGGTGGCCATTTGTCAAAATCCATAACTACAAGGTTTAAAAGGCAAAATTATGCTTTGGAACTTCTCCTTAGGCCTTCAGCTTACAAACTTTTTTTAAATCTTTCTTCTTTGTTTGTTGTTGTTGTTGTTTTGAGACAGGGTTTCTCTGTATAGCCCTGGCTGTCCTGGAACTCACTTTGTAGACCAGGCTGGCCTCGAACTCAGAAATCCGCCTGCCGCCTCTGCCTCCCGAGTGCTGGGACTAAAGGCGTGTGCCACCATGCCCGGCTTAAACCTATATTTCAATTTTATGTTTATTGTGTTTTGCCTGCATGTACGTCTGTACACCACTTGCATGCAGTGTTCAAATAGCCCAGAACAGGGTGTCAGATCCCCTGGAACTGGAGTAACAGATGGTTGTGAACCACAATTTAGGTGTTGGAAATCAAACCGGGATTATCCAGACAAGCAGACAATGCTCCCCCACCCTACTCCCAGAGACAAGGTTTCTCTGTTTAGCCCTAGCTATCCTGGAACTCACTCTGTAGACCAGGCTGACCTTGAACTCAGAGACCCACCAGCCTTTGGCTCTTGAGTACTGGAACTAAGGCACCACTCAGCCAGTGCTCTTATGAGCCATCGAGTTCAGCATATAAGCTCCTGAGCGCATCTCCAATGTGGTGGTATAATGCACAGCAGAGGTGCTCTGGTCTCTTCACATAGGAAAATAGGCTAGGCAGCAACTGCAGAGCAGACAAGCAGCACACCAATGGATGCCTTCCTTTTGTTGTGGTTGGTTCCTGACATGTCACAGATTAGCCTATCCATGTGTCCACTGGCTGCTTCCTTAGTCCTACATACAGTATTCACAATTTCCATGCAGATCAATAAATGACCAAGCCTTCAAACAAGTATCATTTGTCTGTAACAACGTAGCCATGAGACACTGCATCTAACACCTACAGCACAATCAAAGATTGATGTAACAAGGGAAGTCATAAAAGACTCCATTTATTTGTCTGTTTGTTTGTTTATTGAGACAGGTCTCTTGTAGCCATAGCTAGCTTGAACTTGTTCTGTTGCTAAAGATGATTTGACATTTCTGCCTCTACCGTCCATGTGCTGGGATTATAGACACACACCAGGCCCAGATACGAATCTTAATACCAAAATTATCCTTTACACTTCATATGCTTTCCAGCCTGATGGAAATACTGTGGGGAAAGAAGTGTAAAGCCTGTTTGGCACTCATGCTTGACATAACAACTTTGTCACACAGACCTGAATAGAGCTATGGAGGAGCTAGCCCTCTCTGAGGTAGTTGCTACAGAACTTCAACCTCAATAGTGACTTAAAAACAAAACAACTAGTACAATCTGTAACTTTCTAGATTTAGTGAAGATATGAGAGAGCAGGTCTCTGTAAAACTGCATGTATTCCTGTACAGTCAGGGGCACTGCACCACAATAATGTCTGTTTTATCTTTCCCTTCATTTTTATTTTATGTTTATGAGTGTTTTGACTGTGTCTGTGTTCTACATTGGCACAGTGCCTACAGAAGCCAAGAAAGGGCTTAGATCCCTAGGAACTGAGTTATAGATAGTTGTAAGCCATCATATAGATACTGAAAACTGAACTTGGGTACCCTGGAAGGCCCAGTGCTCTAATTACTGAGCCTTCTCTTTATCCCCAGCCCATGTATGTATGTATGTATGTATGTATGTATGTATGTATGTATGTATGTATGTGTATATACACATATACATATATATTTTTAAGACAAGGTCTTATTATGTAGCCCTGGCTGGTCTGGAACCTGTTACATAGAACAGGATGGCCTCAAACTCTCTGAGATCCCCCTACCTCTACCTTCTGAATAATGGGATTAAGAGTCTGCCACTAGGCCAATTGTTTTTTGATGTTTATAGTAGACAAGTGGATGAGAGTCTATAAATTCCATCTCAGCAATTCTGATGTAAACTGAAAATCAGTTCAATATATAAATGTAGGGCTGAGGGCATGGCTCAGTGGTAGAGAACTTGCCTAGAATGTATAAGGTCTTAGGTTCAATCCTCAGCATCTCAAAGGGAGGGGGCACAAAACCTAAATTGTCAAATATAAAATATTTAAAGAGATCAGAAAACCTCTACGAACTCAGAAAATGGGTAAAGGACATTTAAAGATCTGAAATCCAGAATGCTCTAAAACAAACTGCACTGAAAAACTGGAAAATAAAAGCAGACAGCTTATAAAAAATAGGAAAAATTAAATAGTAATTTTAGTTTAATAATAGAGAAATTAGGATGGACGGTGGTGGCACATACCTTTAATCCCAGCACTCAGGAGGCAGATGCATCTGTGAGTCAGAGGCCAGCCTAGTCTATAGATTCTGTTCCAGGATAGCCAGAGCTACACAGAGAAACCCTGTCTTGAAAACCAAAAACCAATATATATATATATGTATATGTATATATGTATATATATCATATGTATACATATATGCATACATATATATATACATATCATATGTATACATATATGCATACATATATATATATTCTTAAAATGCCAACACCTAGTGTTGTATCATAAATTACTTTAAAAATGAGCTGATTATCACCAGGCATGGTGGCACACACACACACCTGTAATGCAAATATGTAGAGGATGAAAGCAGGAAGATGAATCCAAGGGCAGCTTCAGCTACACAGTTAGTTCAAGGCTAGCCTGAGCTGCATGAAACTGACACTCTTGTCACAAACTAAACCAAAGCAAATCATAAACTGAGCTTCTGAGGCTCCGACGGCATATGCTATATATTAACAAACTTGGTTAGTTTAACGAATGGGCTTAAATTGGATTAAGTATTTGTTTTAAAAACAAATGTTTGAATGCTGCTAAAATATAACTTCTTATACAATGCCATCACATTTTGGCTTGGTTTTTTTTTAACATCAAAAGCTAATAAATAATAGAAAACATTAATAAAATAAATACTAAGTGAGAACACTTAGTAGTATCAGATAAGAACAGTGATAAGAATAAAAATATAAAGAAAACAATACACACCTTTTGGTAGAAAAGTCAGAAAAAAAAAGGACATTAAATTTAAAGAGCTGGGTATGTTGTGGGAGAAAAGCTAAGAACTTTGCTTGTGATGTGATCATGACTCAGCATCCATCAGTCTCCTTGGGCTAGACCCCTGGGACTGCCAGTGGGGGCCACACAGAACACAAGGTCCACCACCAGTCTGGAACCCTGCAGAGCCCCGCACATACTCCCAATTAACGTCATTGCTTCTGAAGGCTTCTGAGTCTCAGTGGTAATGCATGGGTGAGCGGCAAGAGCTCAGCCTGGGAACGTCCTGGGGGCCTTCTGGCAGGAGCCCGACTCAGAACGGAGGCAGTCAAACTCAAAGCGCTCAGCTGGGCCTAACACCTAGAAGCCCAGCAATGAGGAGGCTGAGGGAGATCATGATTTTTGAGTCTAACCTAGGCTACATAGCAATTTCCAGGCTAGCCTGGGCTACATAGGGAGTTCCAGGCCAGTTAGGTTAACTAGTAAGATCTTGCCAGAAACAAAAATCAAGATGGTGTTAAATGAACACCAGAGTTGGAGGTCTAGGCCTCGGCAGTGGGCTCAGGGGAAGTGGGCATTGAGGCTTATAACCTTCTGTAGAGGTGAGCAACAGTGGTTCCTCTTCACTCTATAGAGTCACGCGAACCCATCCTGGAAGCCAGCATGGTGGGGGAACTTGTCCACTGTGCAGAATCCAGAGTTCTAGATGCATGAGGCTCCTTTCTGCCCTGCCTCTTCTGCCACTGTGGCCGTGCAGAGAGCTGGTGTGAATTGGTGGAACAGGGAAGGATGGACCTTCCCCAGCGAAAGTGAATCTCAGCGTGGAGACAAGCACTGGCCTGACACATGCTGACTCTCAAGCACGCCAGACAGTCATGTGGAAGCTAGGCGCCTGTCCTTATGATCCCGACTTCCATGGCCCCAGCAGAGCCATTTGGGCCACTGCTTCTTCTCTCTTCCTCTGTGGCGCCTAGACCCTCAGGACCAGCTGAGGGAGGTCACGGGGAAGAGGAGCTTGCGAGAGTCCTCAGAAGCAGCACCTCCCTTGGCATCCTATGTGCACAGGCTGGCATCCTATGTGCACAGGCTGGCATCCTATGTGCACAGGCTGGCATCCTATGTGCACAGGCTGGCATCCTATGTGCACAGGCTGGCATCCTATGTGTACAGGCTGGCATCCTATGTGCACAGGCTGGCATCCTATGTGCACAGGCTGGCATCCTATGTGCACAGGCTGGCACAGGGCTCAGGAAGCACAGACATCCAGAGACCTGAAGGCCTTAATAGGGGCAGGGGTAGCACACAGAAGATACAGTACGTGGTCGGCCACAGTGCCAGCTGAGGGATCAGGTCACACAGGTGAATCAGATGCTGTGTGAACGGGTCCAGGGGAGCACAGGGCCTGGGGAGAAGGCAAAAAGCTGGATGGGGACAAGCATGCCATGCTTGGTGGGCCTCAGTCACTGTGACAGAGGAACCAAGTACAAGAGTCACCAAGACTACAGAACTTCAAGGAGGCCACAGGGATGAGAGGCAAAGGCCTCAGAGTCTAGTCAGCTCTGAGAAGAACTCTGGAAATGGAGCTGACTGGCCAAGGTGGTCAAAGAAAGTCTCTCCGGAGGCCACCTTCAGGTGTGGACTCGCAGCGAGGCGCAGCAAGAGCTTCAGGCTCTGCAGAAACACAAAGACAAAAGACAGTTCTCCAGCCCTCATTCCATCTCTAGACTAGGGGGAGCTGCAGAACTCACAGACCCTGCCCTTCCCAATCCTACCCTACACTACAGCAGCAAATGTACCCCTCTGAGGGGAACCTCAGAGGAGCTGCAGGGTCAAAGCACCAGCAGGGGGGCACCATGGGCCCACATTTGGCAAGAAGATTCATTTGCCCTTTTCTTATAAGGGGCTGAGGCTCAGGGGCATGGAAATGTAGCCTTGGCAATTGTGGGTACAGGACACCTGGCAGAGCCAGGGCCCTGGGTGAGGGCAGAGGGTGTCTCTTACAGAGATGCTAGACAGGGCTGAGGGTTCAAGAGCTCAGAAGCAGGAGGGCTCAGGAATCCTAACCTAAGTCCAAGCCAGGGCCAGGCCTGGCGTGAGAGACTAACAGCCCCACTGCACAGCAAACCTTTCCACTTTCTGGGGGTGACGTCTCACTCACTCCCTGCTCCCTGAAGAGGCAGCCGGGCCTCTGTCCCATCACCCCACAATGTGGCTGTCACCATCAGTGCGGGCCCGTCATTCGGTGTCAGGGTCTTGGAAGCCCCAAGCCTCCACAGCTGCGATGAGGAAGTTCTCAGAGCAGAGGGGCTGGTTGTTGAATGTGTCACAGTGTCCAGTGCGCCCTCGATTCAGGTCCCCATCAACGTAGAGTGCTTGACCACCTCCTCCCCCTGTGGGATGTGCAGGGGAACAGATGTCTTTCTGCTCCAACAACCACCCTTCCCTAGATACCCCATCGTTTTTGTCCTTGAAGGGTCTGCTAAATAGTAATCGCAGGAGAGAGATCCCTCGAACTACAGAGGTTCCTCTAGAAGCACACATTTATCTAGGTCTGACTCCCTACCTAACGCTTGCTTGCTAGCCCTTAGTTTCTATCTCTACCCCAAACAACCCAGGTCCTTTTCCTTTGCTTAACTGAGATGTCTACTACTGGTAGTCAACAAGGACTGGGCACAGAGGCTTCAGCTACCCACAAGTCCCCTCCGAGTACAGGCAGGACCCAGTCTGGGGTGAAGGGAACAGGTGCCCACCAATGATGAGGCAGTCATTGCCTCCAGCCATGAACATGGACTCAGTCTTGGAGGGCAGGTTGAAGTGCCGGGCAGCCAGGAAAGGGGAGAGCCGATCAGCGGGGTCTGAAGAGCAGTGGCTGATGAGGGAAGAACTGCCTGCAGCCTCTGAAGACTTGAGGGATGTTGCCTTGGTCAGCTCTGGGTGTTTGATGACCACCCACTCATAGCGCTGCACTTCCGGCTGCAGCTGGGGATGAATGAGTGACAGTCACAGTTACTGCCACGTGACACCTCATTGGGCCACCTCACATGCTCCAAAGGTACAGCCCACCTCCATCCCATGACTCTTATGAGTCCCTGAGTAGAGATTGTGGCAATGACATGCCACATTACAGATGAGGCCCTGCTAGCTCTTGGGGTTCTCACAGCCTAACCAGCAAATCCAGAGCAAACAACAGAATGCTTTAGATCTTGGCCACAGTGAACGGTGGAAATAAAGCTGGGCTCCTGTGCAGGGCTGCCCAGGTCCATGGCCTGGTGACTTCTACCAGCCTCTGGGACAGCCTGGGGTCAGGGAAACCCTGGCCCACTGCAGACCGGGCCTGCATTTAGTTTTGGAGGAAAGATTGAAGTGCTTAGAACATCTGAGAAAATGGGAACAGCTGGGGCAGGAGGGCGTGGCCAGAGGGACCCCACATTCAGTCCAACTCACCCTAAAAACAAAGCATTCTCCAGTCCCAAAGAAGCCCAGCTTGCCTCCGAATTTAGTCCTCTCGCTCCAGTCTGTTGACAGGTAAGCCCCACAGACCTGAGGAGGGAACTGCGTGAGACTGTGCCTTCTGCCCTCAGGAGCACCCTCCTGTTCCGGTGTGCTGAGTGACCAAGTCTCAGCTTAGGACTGGTGTAGCCTGCATTCTTTGCTACCACTGAAGGCAAAAACGGTATGGGAGAGGGCTGAGTTCGGGGAAGTGAACCCTCTGGGTCACTTCTGTCGTCCCCTGTGGCACACTCAGGACTTGGTACCAGCTTAGTGAGCCAGGCTCCTCACCTCCTTTTGAGTGGTCTTGATGAGCAGGAGGGTGGGCTCATGTCCTTCACACTGGAAATAGAACCTGGGGGCAGAGAGCAAATGTGCTACCTACCCTGCATCCCCTCCCTGACCCTCCCAACCTCAGTCCCAAGGCCTAGGGACTGTGTTCCTATCCAGCCACCTCTGTCCACAGTGGCCAAGAACTCTGCACCCAGACCGGGCTGCCCTGGTGTGACAAAGGAGCGGATTCACGGTGTAGTCCCCTCAGGCAACGCTGAGTGCTGGAAGCAGAAAGCAGAGACCCAGGGGAGCTGAGCCCTGGACGTGAAGAAGGTGAGTGCCACTGTGGCGCTCAGGCACTCCCAGGGGCTGGAAGAAGGAACTCAACCAAACCAGAATGCTTGTGTGGTTGGAGGCAGGGCCTTCAGGTTGGGGTAGGGTGGTCAAGAGTTTGTGAATTGTCATTTGAGACTTGAATACTACCTGTACCTGAGCAAGCTAGCTTGGAGGGTAGAGTGCCCCTGTTAGAATGCCAGAGGCTTACACAGTCAGAGCCCCACAAAGGGGAGGGGCACCTGGTTCAGGCCTGTGATGGACGTAGTGGTGGGGATAGCAGGGAGGTCAGGGCGAACTCTTTGAGTAACTTCCCCTAACAAGTCTGAGCTCTTGAGACAGGAACATTGACATTTGTTTCTTCATGGTGCTTACACAGGGCCCTCAGCTGTGGTACACACAGCAAGGACCTCCGTGTCTACCTGTCCTAGAAATGACAGAAAACCAGGACGAGAGGCTCCTGATTCTCAAGCCTTGGAGGACGAGGCATGACTTACGAGGGTCCCAGGTTCAAAGGCTTATTTCCAGCTACCCTATGATTTCCTGGAAGTGGAGTACAGGATGTGACTCTCAAGGTGTTGGGGGCCCCTCACCTGCTTAGGCTGTACCCATGCTGCAGTGATGAGAAGAGCAGGAGGGGTTGGCAGAGGGCAAAGCGCTCAGGGATCCAGGACCAAATGTCTCTCATCTCCTTCACGCTGACAATCTCTGAGTGGAAGTTCTCTGCATGGACAGCTAAGTGCACAAACTGCCTGGGAAAAGCGAGGAGGGATCAGAGCCCACAGTGAGCATAGTCCTGACTCTACCCCTACTCTGTGGCCCCACGGCTTCATTTTAGTACACAGCCTAGAAAGTGCGTCTCACCTACCCAGCCAGGTTTGCAGCCTGGTTCTGGGTGCCAGTTGGAAATGGGGTGAAATTATTCCTAGAAGTCCCCCCTCCCTCCTGATACATGGGAGAGTGCCCAGCCTGGAGGCACAGAGGACAAAAGCCATTTTCTTTAAGAAACCAGGACAAATGAAGTAAGCCTCCAGCAAGACAAGACTGCAGAGCCAGCCAAGCACCAGCAGATCATATAACTGAGGCAGAAAGATTGGCAGACAGGCAGACAGACAGACAGACAGACAGACAGTGCCTGCATCAACAAGCTAAAGCAGCAAGCAGAAGCCAGCCCATGAGAGCCACGCAGGCCTTGGGAGACACCAAGCAGTAGAGGCAGAGGTGGCTGGAAGAAAGGCAGGGCAGAGAAGGCAAGCATCAGGGTTCAGGTTCAGACCTACCTTTTAGAAAGTGAGACACTGAGAAACAGGAGGAAGCAACGGACACGGAGAGGAAGAAAAATAAAACAGACAAGGTGAGGTTAGTGGTGGGTACCGGTCCCCAGATATGCCTTCCTTCGGGTCCAGGAGAAAGTGACCTCCATACCAGCAGCCAGCCATGTGTCAGTAACCTAGTATCATGTCAAATACCATGACTCTTCCCAACCCTGCTTCCAGGGACGGGAGGCCACAGTCAGCATTCAGAAGAATGCCAGCCATGAAGCTTGGAGCTAGAAGGGCAGAGCAGGGGCAGTTCTGATGTGACCTCTAGGAGGGCAGCCTGGAAACTGCTGGACCTTCTGACCCCCTGGTAATACCCAGCTTCCTTGTCTTGTTAAGGCCATAACTGCAAAGCCCTTCCTGCTTTCTAATGTCTTTGTATTCACATGTGGACAGGTGGACAGACAGAAGGCAAGAAGCAGACTCATGCTCAGACCTCAAGGATGCGTACCACTAAAGCTTCCCACTCCACAGATGCAATATGCTCACAGTACAGGTACACACACACACACACACACACACAGAGTATAGGAGCACACACACATGCATGCATACAAGCATACACACACACACACATACACACACATATACACAGTACAGGTGCACACACAGGAGCATACACACACATGCATACAAGCATACACACACACACACACACGCATACACACACACACACACACACACAGTACAGGTGCACACACACACACATGTATACAAGCATACACACAAACACACACACAGAGAAGCACGGGCACACATGCACATGACCCTGGGGCCCACCTACCTCTTCTGTTTGACAGTTATACCCTTCTGCCTCAGTGCTTTCTCATTGGCCATTTGCAAGAGCTGGATCTCCTTTCGGGAAAATAGGCGGATGGCAAAGGCCTTCTCTAGTAGTTTCTCAGGGGACACTGTCTTGGCAATGTCCTTGACAAACATTCGGATGTCTTGCTTTACATTGTCTGACTCAAGGGGCTGTCCTGCTCTCACCTTGTGGAAGAACTTGAGGATGGCCAGAGCAACTCGGTACAATACTTTGTAGCCTTCTACAAGGAAGACATCAAAAACACGGGCAAAGTAATTGAGGGGCAGCTCCCCAAAGAGCCATCGCTGCCAGTCAGAGTAGACCTGCAGGACGTCCTCTGACACGGCCACCATCAGTTTATGGGCTGCCTGGCAGTACTTGTTCACCAGGTCCCCAAATGTCATACAGGAAGACTCAAAGGCCAGGAAGCTCTGGTCAATGAGCTTCTTGGTGGGGTCATTGCAGGATAAGATGCGGCAGGCTTTTTCGAAACACTCAGCTTCATCGATGCTGTAGTGCAGTAGCAAGGCCACCACAGCAGGCAGGGCAGGGCAGAAGGAGATGTCAGGGAACTGGTTGGCAATACACAGGAGGATCTTGCGCACAGCCCCTTCACCCCGTGTGTTCAGGCAGTAGGTGGGCACCTGAGTGTTGTCTACAAACTCAGGCAAGGGCAGACTACTGCTGCTGTGCTTGCCCACAATCTTCCCCACAATGTCACTGTACACGCTGGCATCAGGTGTGACTGTGCGGCAGGGGATGTCCCGGATCAGGCGCTGGTACACTTTCCCGCGCAGGGTGTGGCTCTGAGCCCAGTAACCCTGCCGTGCCAGTTGCTTCAGCTCCTGTAGCTCCGTGCAGTTCAGCTCCTTTGGCCCCAGGTCCTGGATGGATGCATCCATCTTGTCCTTATCCACAAAGCAATTGTACCCTGGGGGGTCCATGGTGCCCAGTGTGCCCACAAGGCAGGTCCTAGGCTGCCAGGAAGGGAACAAAAAGCAGCTAAATCCTGCAGCCCCAGCTTCGGGGGTTTTCTGTTAACCAGTCTGTCATCCCACACACCCTGTAGGATTGAAAACCATTTTAGTGAATGCATTGAAAGTACACATTTCAAAGGACTTGGGTTTTGTTTTGTTTTTTTCATTTTTCCAAAAAGGCCTAGAAAGATAAATAATGGCTCTGAGAAGTCATCACTGACTTTGGAGAACAACTTCTCTTCACAGAGTTCATCTGCTCTCAGATAGGTCATATGTTCCAAGCAATGAGAAGCTGAGGACAGGCTCCCAGCAATGCTCGGAAAGCCTGACTCTATCATGGGCCAGAGAGATGGCTGGATGGTTAAGAGTGCTTACTGCTCTTCCAGAGGACCTGAGGCCAATTCCCAGTAACCTGTTCAGGAAGTTTAAAACTTAACTCCAGTTCCAAGGGATCCACCATCCTTTATGTGCACTGCACATAAGCAATTCAGACAAACTCATACATAAAACAACAAGATACAAAAAATCATGAGATAAGTCTTTTCTTTTTCTTTTTTAATTTTTCAAGACAGGATCTCTTTGTGTAGCATGGGCTGTCCTGGAACTCTTTTTGTAAACGAGGCTAGCCTGGAACTTATAGAGATCCGCCTGCCTTTGTCTCCTGAGTGCTGGGATCAAAGACATTTACCACCATGCCCGATGATAAATCTTTTTTTTTTTAAGATTTATTTATTTATTATATGTAAGTACACTGTAGCTGTCTTCAGACACTCCAGAAGAGGGAGTCAGATCTTGTTACGGATGGTTGTAAGTCACTATGTGGTTGCTGGGATTTGAACTCCAGACCTTCGGAAGAGCAGTTGGGTGCTCTTACCCACTGAGCCATCTCACCAGCCCGAAAAATCTTTTTAAAAAACATTTAAAATTAATTTTATTTACCTGTATGGGTGTTTTGCCTACAGATGTATCTGTGCACCATTGCATGCATGGTACCCAAAGAAGCCAAAGGAGGGTGTCAGATCTACTGGGACTGGAGTTACAGACAGTTGTGAACCACCATATGGTTCTGAGAATCGAACCCAAGTCCTCTGGAAAAGCAGCCAGTGCTCTTAAGCTCTGAGCCCTTTCCAGTCCCAACCTCTATCTTTAAAAAATATAAATGCAATTATCTTTAAAAATACTTAAAAGAGCCAGGAGGTGGTGGT
This sequence comes from Mus musculus, assembly GCF_000001635.26. Classification (NCBI taxonomy): domain Eukaryota; kingdom Metazoa; phylum Chordata; class Mammalia; order Rodentia; family Muridae; genus Mus; species Mus musculus. The sequence continues at coordinate 24,187,407 of NC_000083.6, forward strand.
GCATGCCTTTAATCCCAGCACTTGGGAGGGAGAGACAGGTGGATTTCTGAGTTCAAGGCCAGCCTGGTCTACAGAGTGAGTTCCAGGACAGCCAGGGCTACACAGGAAAACCCTGCCTCAGAAAAAAACAAAGAAAAAAATCCGGGGCTGGCGAGATGGCTCAGTGGTTAAGAGGGCCAACTGCTCTTCGGAAGGTCCCGAGTTCAAATGCCAGCAACCACATGGTGGCTCACAACCATCCGTAACGAAATCTGATGCCCTCTTCTGGAGTGTCTGAAGACAGCTACAGTGTACTTACATATAATAAATAAATAAATCTTTAAAAAAAAAAAAGCCCGCCGGGCATGGTGGCGCAGGCCTTTAATCCCAGCACTCGGGAGGCAGAGGCAGACGGATTTTCTGAGTTCAAGGCCAGCCTGGTCTACAGAGTGAGTTCCAGGACAGCCAGGGCTATACAGAGAAACCTATGCTGGATGGAACACTGTACCACCGGGCCACGCCCCAGTCCCGAGGAAGAAGTTCTAAATCAGCTTCATCTTCATCCGACCGGCAGCCTAAAGGCTAAGCTCCCGACAGGTAATTCCAGCGGAAGCCACTGGTAGAGTAAGACAGAGCCTGGGGTGGAATTCTGTAGTAACCGTGTTGAGGGACAAGTGGAAGGTGCTGAAATTTCAAAACCAGACACTTAGTTCCAATTAAACTACAGCTAGGAGTCTTAGGGGAGATGATAGCATCTCACTACCCGGCAGCCACTGTGATCCAGACACACATATGGCGTGGGTGAGCAGGATATAGCACACCATGCTTGAAACACCAGAACTCTGGAGAAGGGGAATCACAAAGATCATGAGTTCAACCCCTGCCTGGGCTACACAGGAAATCCAAGACTAAGTTACATAGTGAGACCTCAGTGACAGATAAATAGGCTTTGTCGAGAAGGCCCAGCAGTTAAGAGCATGGGGTGGTTTTTTTTTTTTTTTTCTTTTTGTTTTTTCGAGACAGGGTTTCTCTGTGTAGTCCTGGCTGTCCTGGAACTCACTCTGTAGACCAGGCTGGCCTCGAACTCAAAAATCCGCCTGCCTCTGCCTCCCAAGTGCTGGGATTAAAGGCGAGCGCCACCACGCCCGGCGCATGGGGTGTTTTTATGGAGGATCTGAGTTCAGTTCCAAGCCCACATGTCAGGATTCTCACAACAGCCTGTAGCTTCAGATGCAGGGGATCTGATGTCCTCTTCTGACCTCTGTGGGCACCAGGCAAACACATGGTACACAAATGTACATGCAGGCCAAATACCCTTACATATAAAATAAAATACATTAAAAACAAAAACAAAAACAGCCAGGCATAGTGGTACACACCTTTAATCCCAGCACTCGGGAGGCAGAGACAGGCCGATCTCTGAGTTCGAGGCCAGCCTGGTCTACAAAGTGAGTTTCAGGACTGACAGTTCTGTTTTACAGAGGAACCCTGTCTCAAAAATCAAATTAGACACAGACAGACAGACAGACAGACAGACAGACAGACAGACAGACAGACAGAGGGGGGGTGATGAAAACCTTGCAGGGCATGGTGTTGCATGCCTTTGTGAGTTTAAGGCCCATCCTGGTTTATTACAGTGAGTTCTTAGCCAGGTAGGGCTCTATAGTTAGTCCCTGTCTAAACAAAAAATCAAGCTTAGTCTTAGACAGAGAAGCACAGGCAACCAAGGACGGCTGAGAGGTGGAGAAATAGTTGTCCCCAGGAAAGAGCTCTCCAGTTGGTTATCCAATACCAAGTAATCAGTCCTGAAATCATATTCATACAAGTGACACCGTATGGACAGAGAGGTCATATCTACATATTTAAGTGTGTGTGTGTGTGTGTGTGTGTGTGTGTGTATGTGTGTGTGTGTGTGTGTTGACAACAATTAAAGAAAATGAGATCATGAAGTTGAGAGAGAAAGTGGGGAAGGCTTGGAGGAAGAAAATGATGAAACTACATTATAATTTCAAAAAATAAGAAAATTATTATAAAAATAAATCTTAAAAAAGGTATGCAGGGCCAGGCGGTGGTGGCGCACGTCTTTAATCCCAGCACTCAGGAGGCAGAGGCAGGTGGATTTCTGAGTTCTAGGACAGCCTGGGCTACAAAGTGAATTCCAGGACAGCCAGGGCTATACAGAGAAACCCTGTCTCAAAAAAAACAAAAGCCCTGTCTCAAAAAACAAAACAAAACAAACAAACAAGAAAGGTATGAAGGTAAAACACTCATATACATAAGATTAAAAAAAAAAAAAGCAAGTGCTGGAACGGAGCTCAGCTGGAGAGCGCCTGTCTAGTATGCATAAGGCCTTATGCTTGGCTTCCGGCAAGAAGACAAAAAGAGAGAAGGGAGAAAAGAAGAGGAAAGGGCAGTGGATGAGAAAGGCAAGGGTGAGAAGGACTAAGAGATCACGCACATCAGCTATAACAGCCCGTCGATCTGGGTTCTGAAGCTTACACAAAGGCTGCTGTCCTGGGCACACAAGCCCAGTATTCACCCACATACATTGAGCTGACCTTTCTGATCTGGATGGTAGAACTGTCCAACAATGTCACAGGGGTCCACTTCAGTGACTTGCGGTAAATATTCACACCACTCTGATTTCTCTTGCATCTAGAAAGTTCAACTAGAAAATAAATAGAAAAAGAAAATGCTACTGAGTTAAAATAATTTTATTTATTGTTTATTAAGACAGGGCTTCTCTGTGTAGCCCTGGCTGTCCTCAAGCTCTGCCTCCAGAGTGCTGGGACTAGAGGCGTGTAACACCACACCCAACTGAATTATAATGAAAATCCTATTGTGTAGGACTATCTAAGAAAACACCTTGATTTTATGCTTCTTCTCTGTTTGGTAAAATATATGCTAAACACCATTTTAAACAGTCTTTGTGTGAGAGTGTATGTCCAAAAGCATACTTGTTGGAGATCAGAAGACAAATTTGAGTGTTGGTCCCTTCCACCTCCGCTGCGACTGGGTCTCTTATTCACTATTGCACACACCAGGCTAGTTATCTGTGAGCTTAAGGGATTCTCCTGTCTCTGGCCAACTCACCTACCACTGCACTGAGGCCGACATTCCATAGGCATGCTCCTGAGTCCAGCTTGATATGGGTTCTGATCTGACCTCAGTCATCAGGCTGCACAGGAAGCCCATATCCAATGAGCCTTCTTCTCAGCCTCTGTTCTAACCACGTTTGAGGCACCTCAGGGCCGGAGTGATAGCTCAGTAGTTAAGAGCCAATGCTGTTCTTCTAGGGGACCTGGGTTCAAGGCCCAGCACCCACATGGTGGTTCAAAACCATCTGTAACTCCAGTTTCAGGGGCTCTAATCCCTACTTCTGGCCTCCATAGGCACCAGGCACATATATGGTGCATAGACATCTATGCAGGCAAAAAGATACACATAGAATACAAACAAGCAAACAAACAAACAAAAAGGTGCTTCAGTAGTGTCAGGTGCCTTCATATTGCTGTATCATTGCCAGTGCCCCCAGAACTGCTCCATCTCCCACACTGGAGCACCCCCTCATCTTCCCCTAGCCCAACTGTGACCTCTCTGCCTTCCTTTTTTAATTACCTGGTTCTTCTCCAGAAGCAGTCAATGCCCTAAGCACTGACCCATCTCTCTTGCCCCTGCCTTTTTGTTGTGTTGTTGTTAAATGACAGTCTTACTTTGCAACACATTCTGGCTTTAAGGCTGTGATCATCTTGCCACAGCCTCCAGAGTTGTGAAATACCACCATACTCTGGTACAGAATTTCCTTCCACTTAAAAAAGGCCAAGTGTAGTGGTTCATTCCTTTAATCCCAGCATTTGCGAGGCAAAGGCAGGTGAATTTCTGTGAGTTCAAGGCCAGCCTGGTCTACATAGGGAGTTCCAGGACAGTTAGAGACACACTGTCTCGAAAAAAAGAAAAGAAAAAAGAAAGACAATTATTTTTATTTTATGTGTATGAGTACTTGCCTGCATGTTTTTTTTGTTGTTTTTTTGTTTGTTTGTTTGTTTGCTTGCTTTTGTTTTTTGAGACAGGGTTTCTCTGAGTAGCCCTGGCTGTTCTGGAACTAACTCTGTAGACCAGGCTGGCCTCAAACTCAGAAATCCACCTGCCTCTGCCTCCTGAGTGCTGCGATTAAAGGCGTGCACCACCACTGCCCAGCTTTGCCTGCATGTTTGAAAGAGGATCACAATTGTGTAGTGCCAGAAAAAGCGGAGGCCAGAAAAAGACATTGGATCCCCTGCAACTAGAATTACAGCTAGCCTTGAGCAATCATGTGGGGTACTGGGAAAGAAGCCACACCCTCTGCAAGAGCAGCAAGTGCTCGTAATTGCTAAGCCATCTCTCCAGCCCCCATTGATAAGTCTTTACAGGGCCTTTTCATATTAAGCCTTAATTAAGGCAAGGTTTTCTGGGGCTGAGGGTGTAGCTAAGTGTTACAGTACTTAGCCATGACTAAAGCCCCGAGTTTAATATCTGGCACTACAAACAACCCCAAAATTGATGCAAGCATTATAATCCTATTAAATTGATTTTCATTGTGTGTCCCAGTGGGAAAGTCTTTTGGATAGCAGGAGCAGTCCTATTGCCTGGTCAGCACCTCCTTCTGGGGCAGGTGCGGGGGTCCCTCTTGCAGTGCTCTGAAGTCAGCAGGCCCACCTGCCTGTCTCCCCTCAGCCATGCCCACACAACACGATTTCCTACATCTGAGTCATCGTTAGAGTTTGGTTCTGGGGCTAAAAACCTACAGAGCCACCACAGGCCCACTCTGTCTAGGTGACAAAGACCTGCTCCCTCTGAGCAGAATAAAAACATTTATAAATAGAACAGGAGTTCAGCAGACCAGGCCAGCCTGCTCCAGTTGAACACTAAACTGAGACCTGCACAAGTCCTGGAGGTACTGAGGGTACTACTCAAAGAGCTACTTCAAGGAGGAAACAGACACAGTGCTGTGTGCTGTAGCAAGAGGTCCAGGAGTGTGCTGGAACCAGAGGGAGCCTGAGGCAGTGAGACCATAGCCCTCACATCCCCCTCAAAGGGACCAGGATGTTACTAGGTACACGAGGCTTTCTCCAGACATCTATAATCTGGGCTCAGCTGCCTTGTAATTCCAGAGGATCTGACACCCTCTTCTGACCCCACAGGGCAAGAGGCATACGTATGGTGCATGCATATAGATGCAGGAAAAACACTCATACACACCACATAAAATAAAATTTGAGAATCTTTAAAGATGGGCTCAGGGTGCTTTTGCCATGTGATAAAAGAATGCATCAACAGTCTGGATGGATGGCTCAGAGGTTGGAAACACTGGCTGCTCTTCTAGAGCACTGGGGGTGTGATTCCCACATTAGATTCTAGATATAGGGGAGATGAAGCCATGAGCACACAGGCAGTGCACAGGACGCAACAGGGCGTCAGTACAGCCGCGGGTCTCTGAGTTCCAGGCCAGCCTGGTCTACAGAGTCAGTACTAGGACAGCCAGGGCCACACAGAGAAACCCTGTCTCTGAAAAAAATAAAAAAAAGGATGCATAAACACCAAAGGTCGGAGAAGAGCAAATTACAGAGCAAAACTTGAGAGCACTGCTCGGGTCATTTCATTAGTCCCAGCTCTGTCAACTGAGACTGCAACTACTGCTGCGGTAAACGGCCTTCAAAACCTTCTCTTACATTTACACACGTCACAACTAAGTCACATTTTAAATACTGCTCATTAAAATGAGGAAGTGAGGAAGGCAGGAAATTCATCAAAAACATAAAATAAACCGGGCTTTTATACCCACACTTTGGAGAATTAAGTTTTGGGTTTTTTTCTTTTCTTTTCTTTTCCTTTCATTTTTTTGTTTTGTTTTGGGTTTTGGTGCTTTGAGACAGGGCCTCTATATGTAACCCTGGTGGGCCTAAACTCACTGTGAGCTAAACTAGCTTCCCACTCTGAGATCTGCCTGCTCTGCCTCCAGAGGACTGAGTTTAAAGCGAGCACCACTGCAGCTGGCCTCGCTCCTTCATTTTGAAGATAGGTTCTCAAGTGAACTAAGCCGGCCTGGAACCGTTACTTAGCCGATGGTAACCTTGAACTTCGGCTTCCCCGACCAGAGAGCTGGGATTACAGAAATGTTACCACAGCAGGCTCTTTTTCACTTTTTTTTTTTTAATGCTAAGATCCAACCTAGGCTCTCTTATATGCTAAGTACATACTGTCCTCACTGAGCGAGCTTCCCCAGGCCCAAGGAGATGAGGCTCTCTAGCTGACCTGACTCTCTGGTAGTCTGTCGGCTGGCTGGCTTATGTCACACAGACTTACAAACCACACTCCTCAGACATTGTGTGGTGTGGTCAAGGAGAGAGGGGAGAGGTAGGTGCAAATGAGGCTAGCAAGCCAACTAAGAAGTCAGGCAGGCTTGTCTTCGAGGTCCAGACTTAGCTTCTTGGGCCAAGCCTCCCATCCCCACAAGGTAGTGGCTTTGTGGGAAACTGCAATAATAGCTAACACCCACCCTTAGAGACACTGGCTCTCAGTAACACCTTTGAGTTGAGTACTGCCTCTGGGCTTGCTGGGTGGGGTGACGTTAGGGTGACACAGCACATACCCTGCACAGGCGCTGCCACTTTGAAAGGTGCTCTTGAGAAGTCACTTTCCCTCAGCCTGGGGGCTGTGATTTGTCATCATAGACACTGCGCTGCTGCATTGTCTCAAAGTCCCTCTGTGCACCCTCAAGTTCTCACCCGAGAAGAGCTGGTTCTCCAGTAGCACCTTCGGCTGGCTCCCTCTCCTACAGTTGCACGTGTTTAGTTTGGGAGGCACTCTGTGTCTGGGGCACTCAGCTCTGGGTCTCAGCAGTAATTCCCAGAGAGCAGGAAAAAATGTTACTTGACACCTGTCAGATGTATGGAGTGACAGCTGGTGAAAGTTTCAGACGGTAGGGTCTCCGTATAGTGAGTGGGTCTGTAGGGTAATGGCTACTTTACTGAGGGTCCACGGTGCAAGCATCTCCCAAGAGATGACATCTGAGCTGGAGGAAGGAAACTGATGCAGCTGGGAGAAGAGCTAAGCAGTGCTGGGGACAGTGTGAGAAGGGCAAGCTCCAAGGAGAAAATGTGTGGCAAATGTACAGCCAACACCAGAAGCAGTGTGGCCAGCATGAGGCAGAACATGCACACACAGAGGTGCCTGGGTTTTATGCTAAGATGGGGGTGGGGTGCGGAAGGGCATGTCTAATAGAGGTTTCTTCTGTGACAAGTGAACTGAAACTGTTGAAAGACAGCAATCCCTCAGGAGACAGGCCAGGATGGCTCAGATGTCACCTACATGTCTCTTTTGAGGCTGCACTCAAGAGTCTTAGGTCTGGCACTCGATCCCAGTGGCTAGTCCTGAAGAGGCAATGAAGCCAGAGCTTGAGTTCTGGTGGTAACCCCCACCCCAACAACTGCCTCTTTACAACACACACACACACACACACACACACACACACACACACACACAAAATTGCCTCTTTACAACACACACACACACAACTGCCTCTTTACAACACATACACACACAACTGCCTCTTTACAACACACACACAATTGTCTCTTTACAACACACACAACTGCCTCTGTACAACACACACACACACACAAACTGCCTCTTTAAACAGCTTTCCTTCCCCTGCCTGCCCAGACCCGCCTCTTTCCCCACTTCACAGCCTCTCCTAAAGTTTAAAGAAAATGAAGATGGGAAGTGTGTATTTTAAAGAAAACAAAACAAAACAAAAAAAACATGTGGAAAGAAATGCTCTTTAGTTCACCAAAATGTTATGTTGCTGATCAGATGACATTTCCCAGGAGATGCCTGCACGTGTCACAGGACGTGTCCTCTGCCCATAGTGCACTGCCCTGGGTTTGCACTACGGGTGCAAGGGTGAGACCAAAGATCAGGGAAGCAGTAGATGTTGCCGGGAAACTCAAAACTCAACATCTTTCATCTATAGTAAAGTCTTTGTTCTACCCTTTGCCCACAGAAGAGGGAGGTGGCCAGGAGGAGGCTGAAAGGGAACCATACTCATCAGGGCTGGCTTCTCTGTTACATCCTGAGCAGCATCCCAGGTCTCTGGCCACGAGGTGGAGCTGAGTGGAAGTCTGAATAAGACTGGGTCCTCAGTTGATAGATCTGTTTGGAAGGGATCAGGAGGTGTGGCCTTGTTGGAGAAAATGTGTCACTAGGAACAGGTGCTCACCAATCCCAGTTGGCTAGCTCTCTTGCTAGTGTTCTCTGTTTGTCTCTCTCTCCTTTATGTTTGTGGATCACATGTAAGCTCTCAACTACTGCTGCAGTGCCATGCCTGCCTGCTGCCGCCATGCTCCCTGCCATGATGGTCATGAATTCGCCCAAAATTGTAAACCCCAATAGATTCTGTCTCCTATAAGTTCCCTTGGTCTTAGTGTCTATCACAACAGTAGAAAAGTCACAAAGGCAGGTGGAAAGGTCACAAAGGGAGCACGGGAAAACTGAGCCCCATCCTGGATAGTGACCAAGTGGTTGGTGCCTTCATACCAGAGGCCTCACCTCACCCCTCCTTCAGCTACAGAGGCTGCCTCTGCTTCACAGTCCATCCTGTCCAGTGGAGAGGACAGCCTGATAGCATAGGCTGTTTACTCCACTTCAGATGAATGGGACGGGGGGGGGGGGGGGAAGGGCGCACTGGAGAGTCCCCTGCACAGGAGGATCTGCCGGTCTGTTGAAATCCTAAGGCCTGTGAGCCTTCACAGTGTCAGTGCTCTCCTGAGATCTGCACCTCTTTACAGTCAGCTCTGCCCTAGCTCCCTTCTCAGCAAGGTCAGGCAGGTCCTTCTCCAACACCACCAGGCTGTCCCCAAACACGGCTTTAGTCATGAGACTGCATTTCTCACCTCTTTTCCAAACAGGTAGATTTGAAAACAAACTCCTTATCCTGTGACATTCAGACTGTGCCTCGAGGATGACATTGTAACACATCTGCACCTGGCCTCCCTTCCTAGCTACACGTCTCTGTCACAAGCAATGGAGGAGCCAGCAACAGTAATATCTCCCTTTGCTCCAAACTTTTGTTCATTCCACAAACTTTTAGTTTAGAGCCCTGTCTGCCCCAGGAACCCACAACCACAAATACCTCAAGTCTATAAAGATGGGGTGCTGGATGGGGTGGGGTGGGTGAGGACAAAGTACTGAGGGATAGCATGGCAGGAAGAAAGGTGGGGAAGGCACCCCTAAGTTGGAGAGTCTCTGGTGAGTGTAAAGGAACTGGTGTGAAATGAGAAGCAGGAGAGATTAAACATGTGACACCCCAGACCTGCAGTTAGAAAGTCACCCTCATGTCTGGGTTGGAGGAATCAGGGAGGAAGGAGGGTCTAGTCCAACCAAGAGGGTGGGGATAAGGGCTAGTTAATAGGCCATGGAGGTCCAGATGGCTGATCCCCAGAGACAGTTTCAGGCAGAATCCAGCAGACTTGTGAGTTTCCTACAGTGTCAGTGATACAGGGAAGGCACCCACACCCACAAAGAACCACCAAAAACAAAGACAGACTGTCCTAAGGGAACTACACCCCTGCCCAGCATTAGCCTACAATGCTTGCCCCAGCCACAGGACCCTGGCTGACTGAACCTTAGTCACCATGTTGTATGCTTGGCAGGCTCAGCTTTTCCTCTGCAGTCTTAGCAATCCCCACGTGCTTCTCTGGAGACCAGAGTATACGGAACATCAGACAGCAATAAAGAATGGAGACTTGAGACTGGTCCTTCAGCCTGAGTCTATGGGAAATCTTTAGCCCAGCAGGCACCGAAGATAACACTGGACAATAGAAGGAGGCAGTGAAGCACTGTGGGCGTTTCCATATGATAGATAAGCACACATTCCTCTCATGCTGGTCACCCTGGCATAATTCAAAGCACGTCCATGCTTGGACGTGGAAGGAAAAGAGCCCACCAGTTCTGGGGAGATGCACTATGCAGATCACTAAAGGACACAGTCAGACCTTGACATCTGCTTGACACTGACCACGCCTCCAGGGCCAGGGAGCCCATGTATGCTGTCGGGAGATGGGGAAGGCACAGCCATAGCCACTGTGGTAGTGATGGTTTGCTGTCTGGCGAGATGCTCAGAGTGCCGACAAGCTGAGCAGCTGGCCCAGTGCTGAATGGTGTGGGAGGATTTAGTGGCTGAGAATAGAGATGCCAGCAGGTAGGAAACATGAAAGGGCATCTGGGGTGGCATGTGTGCAGGGGCAGGTGCTCGGAGAAGTGTGTGTGAGGTAATCCAAAGGTGTATTTCCGAGCTGGGGAGGAGGGGAGGGACACAAGAGGCAGCCGCAGGGGCCAGGGCGGGGTGCCGAGCCTCACAGCAGGCCTGGACCAGGAGGTGAATGGCAGAGACAAGAACAGAGGTAACAGTATCAATCAAGAGCGAGTGACAGTCACACCTCTCTATACCTGCGCTTTCCTCATACCCACCAGGGACATTCAAGGATGTGCCCATCCTCCGAGAACCTGCTGGATACTCCACAGATACACACAACCTCAGGATGTTGTCAAGGATCCTGGGCACTGGAGATGCTCATCCTATCCTTAGACCTCAGCACTGGCACTGGATGGCACAGAAGAAACAGAAAGAAGGGAGCCACTAGCTAATCCATCCATCCTACATCCAGAACTTTCTCTCAAATGCCTCTCAGGTCTCTGGTACCTGGTTGAGTACTACAGATAGTACTGAAAGAAAGTGGATTGTAGGCACATTGATAATCAGGACACACTTAGACATGGTGGCAGAACATTCTTGCAGGGGACTCTGGTTGGAGGGCAGATAAGGTAAGGAGGCATCCACGGACAGGGCAAGAACCCACGGCTCGCTGTGTTCAGGAGAATGTAAAGTCTTAGCTTGCCATGGGAGTGGGAGGCACATCACACAGGGGCTTACCTATTGAGGATGAGGGTCTGTCCTCATCCTATAGGAACAGATGCCACCAGGGCACTGAGATGGTGAAGCCCAGGCTGTCATTCTTGAGAGATCTGTCTTTTGACAGGAAACCAGATACAGAAGTGGCAGCCATCAGAATCACCGTACACGTGTCAAATGGCAGCTTGACCACCTAGTGGGGTGTATTGCATTTGGGGTACAGGCCACCCTGGGCCTTCACATGCAAAATGTCAGGGTGGGAGAAGCCCCACATGGACACTTCCAGAATATGCCCTTGGAGACCTAGCCTCCTCTGAGCCCCACAGACCAGAGACATTGGTCTTCTGGCTTTTCAACCCCACCGCTTTTTCTTACTCTCCTCCCAACAGGACCCTCTTTTTCTCTTTTCTTGTTCCTGCACTAGCCTATGGCACCCAATAGCCACTGCACACCCATCTACTCTCTGTCAGCATCTCTCCCATCTCCCTTCACTAGGCTCTCTGCCACCTACCTCCAGTCCACGGCCTTGTTCTCTGTGCTGCTAACACTAGAAGGGTGGGGGGAGCAGCTTAGGCTCCCTGATCCCTCCTCCCCACAACTGCATTAAAAACTTTATGTATATACCTAGGTCATCCGACTCCATTCTACTTAGAGGCCAAATATTCACAGTGTCTGTCTCTCTCCTTGCCCCAGTTTCTCACTATGTAGGCCCACAACTCACATGTAGACCGGCTAGCCTCAAGCTTACAGAGATCTGCCTGTCTCTGCCTCTCTAGTTCCGGGATTAAAGATGCCAGGCCTAGCAGTCTTTCTTAAGGCCCTTGCCATACCAAGCACTGCTACCCAGGAGCACCGGTCCCCATTCACCAGCTCCTTCACTCCGCTGTTTGCAGCTAACTAGACCAGCCACACGGAAGCTCAGCTCCCACCTGTCTTGTCCTCCTGCCTCAGAGAAGAGCCAGGCAGGAGGAGGCCAAGCTGAAGCACGCTTTCTACACCCACACCAGAGCTAAAGAGGGGGAAAAAATCAAACCATCTGCTCACGGGACTTGAGCATGCTGGGCTCTGGGTGCTGCCTGGCAGGCCTTCTCGGCTTGCCTCCAGCACCTCTCCTGTTCCCTGGTGTTGGCTCTAAGTGCTCCCCAATCCCCGCCACTTCTGAGAATGGCTGGCTATCAGGCAGGAGCATCCTCTCCTCTCCAGCCCAACTCTTTATCTGTATCCCCATTTGGTGCCACAGCCCCCTCCAAGGTTCTGATCTCACTTCCTAAGATCTTGATTCCCTAGACCCTCACTGAGGCCCTACTCCAGCCCCACTTCTTCTTTTAAATTCCTTCAGAGTCACACAGCTGCCCATAGCAGACAGCACTTGACTCAGTCCTTTAGAACATGGCGACCCAGACGCTATCCAATGACAGGTATCTCAGGCCCTTCTCTCTCTAAAGTACTCATAGCTGATGTAGCTCCCTGCTCTGGCTCTGCTCCTGCTCCAGCTCTGCCCCGCTCTGGTCCCTCAATGTCACTGCTGTAGATGTCATGTGAGCTCTAGTCCCTTACCTCCAGCTGCTTCCTAGGCAAACAGCGCATCTCATGACCTTCATGCTCCACAGCTCCACCACAACTCAGCTCAAATCCTCCCTCCCACTGTGCCAAGCCCAGGGCTTGTCCTGTCACCGCTTTCAAGAGAGCCTTCCTGTCCTCACCCTTCCTGCCCCTCCCACAGCAGCTTCAGGAGCACTGGCCACACCATGCAAGCTGAAGTCCCCAGGTATAATCAGAGGCGAGTCACTTCTAAAGGAACAGGAAGGAAGAGAGGCAGGACACTGTTGTCCCCTCTTTCTTGGCTCCTCCAGACCAGTGCCCCCGTATCCACATCTGCCTCCACGCCTCGGCACACTAAGGTATGGTCACCATCTGTTGTATGTCCCACTCTTCTTCTAGACTGTAACTTCCATACCCAAATGTCACGTTACACCCTGTGTGCCTGGCAAGGAAGAAACTAGAGAAATGAAATGGGTAGACTTGGGCCCACGTTAAATTTGAAGGCGGAATAACAGTAGGAAGCCTTAATAAACCTGCCCTATGCAGTGACCCCAGAAAGCAGGGTGTTTGCCATCTCAGCCCTAAAGCAACAGCATAGGAATTTCTCAAGTGTTAGTGGTGACTGGCACTCACAGTTGACTCCCTGAGAAGCTGGGTACAGGGAACTTGATAGTGGGTCTTTTGCAGGTGGCACACAATAGCAGGCACGTGCCAGGTACAAAAGAGATGTAACCAGTAACGAGGTGTGAGTCACAGCAGCACGGGCCAGCTGGACTGCTTGCTGGTTGCAAGTTCAGATGCAGGTCTTCCTAAAGATGCCTAAGATCACACGTGGGCTTCTCAGATCCAAGACTACCCAGCCATTCTAGACCCCCTCTCATGCCCACAGACAGGGGCTAGAGCTGCATGCGGCAGTTTTCTTCCCACAGCAAGTGAAGAAAAGAGCCCCCCAGCACATACAGAATGAGAATCTGAGGGAACGAATTCAGCCAGGCTGTCAGTTGCACTTGAATTTCGACAGACCTAAGTTCTAAGGTAGGTGTCTCAGGCAGGTGTACCTTACAAGGCTAGGTACACAGCAGGACCAAGAAAGACAGCCACCAGGGAGTCATAGAGGCTTAATCATTTTAATAGGCATTCAAGACATGCTTCCTGCATGCCAAGGTGCCAAGTGCTGGAGGACAAAGACGTGAGGCACTGCCTCAGCTCTTGGACAGGATACTCATCAAGCCATTCCAAGGTGCAGGCACTATGACTGGAAAGCAAGGGTGTAAGAGCCTCTGCCTGGAAGGAAACACTGCTCAGAAAATGCTTCCTAGAGTCTGTGTCTACGTTAGCCCCAGGCAGTGCCACAGAAGGCATGAGCCAAGGACAAAGCCACCAAGCACAGAGCTCCTTCTAAGTCTAGGCACTGTGTACAATGAGGGCATAGACCAGTGAGTATCTTTATGGTTCAGATCAAAAGACAGTCTAAAGGTGGAGAGATGACTCAGTTGGTAAAGGGCTCGTTAGAGAAGCATGAGGATGTACGTGTTCAATCCCCCAGAATCCACATAAAAGGCTAGATGTGGCAGGACATACCTATAATACCAACACCGGGGAGGGACAGACAGGAGGATCAGTGGTGCTCACTGGCCAATCTAGCTGAATTGGCAAGACCCAGGTCCCTGTGAGAAAGACTATCTCAAAAGATAAGGTGGAGAGCAATTGAGCAAGACAGCAAATGTCGACCTCTGGCCTCCACACACAGGAACTCACATACATGTATATACATACACAGGTCCCAGGGGAAAACACAAACATTTATAGCTCAGCTCACAGGCTCCAAGAAGCCCAAAGACCTGGGATTAACTGAGATGCTAGGACAGTGTCCTTTGTGTGCTGTGCTGGGAGCAAGGCTGGAAGAGCCCAGGAAGAAAGAAGGTCCTAGGGTGGGAGTATGTCCCATAACCCACTCCTTCTAAAGGTCCACAAGCTTCCAAGGCAGGTGTGCTGGAAAGGGCCCTGCTGAGAAAGATGGTCAGAAACTAGCACAAAGGAACAAAGTGACTCAAGATGAGGCTGGTAGATTGAAGGGAAGGGCAGCCTTTGGTGAGACCCAGACAGTGAGTGACACTTAGAACAGCAAACCAGTTTTTATTCATAATAGACTCACCTATCAGTCAACATCCAAAGTCTCTGAGAGTGTGTAGAACCCAATTAAAAAACTGTGCAACAAGCTGGAAGAGCAGTCACATTCCTGTACCCCCAGCACACAGGAGGCAGACTCAGAGAGAGGATCGTGAGTTTGAGGCCAGCTAGGCTACATAGCGAGAGCCTGTTTCAAAAAACCCCAAACCTAGTCTAGAGATAGAGTTCACTGGTAGAATTCTTGCATGGCATTAAACGGAAGGCCTTGGGTCCAATTCCAGGGCTACAAAACAAACGAAGGACAAGCCAGGCACAACAGCCTTTTCAGAAACAGCTTACTGTGCCTCACTATGTAGTCTGTCACCCGCAAAGGGAACATCCCAGGCTCAAACACTTGGCCTATACAGTCCACAGACAAACGCTCGGGGGCTGCGGGCAGGCAGGGGCTCCTGTGACACTGCCCATTCTCCCTTGTCCTCAAGGCCCCCACAATGCAGAAGACTGTAGTGGATACCACATGCTTGGCCTCCCTTACTTCTTACCAGAGAGCTGCCTTTTGCTGAGGCCGACTCCACAGAAAGTTGAGGCCTGGAAGAAAGGCGAGGCAAGTTCCGAGGTGGGTTTCCCCTAGTGCTGTGAGTATACACAGAGGTCTGACCCATGGTGTGGAGAAAAATGGGGTCTTTTGAGATAAGTAGAGACTCCCCAAAAAGCAGGCAGGAAAATCCCCTAGAAGGCAGTGGGACCAGGGATTGTTGTACCTTTGATGTGCAGAATCACCCCTTTTACTCAACAGGCAAGCTGGGACTCTGTGATGGAAACATAAAGCCTTACTCCACAACACCTACAAAGCAACAGGCTACCAACCAGCCTTCTCCCTTCCTTAGAGTCTTCAGGACACAGTATTGGGAGTCTGTATGGAAGCCCAGCTTAAATGCCACACAGGAATGTTCCCCACTTTTGAGCCCCGTGTGTACTTGAGTCCCAGACCAGTAGATGCTTACCCAGTGTCTGAATGGCAGGCACCTCTCCAAACTCAAAGCCTTATTCCTCCCAAGCCTGTGTCTCTCTACATTGTGTCCTGGGCTGGAGTCACCCCATATCCTCCTTCCGCTCTGGCTTTTACCCTCCTGGCAGCTGCTTATCTCATGCTTGCCCTTCTTAGGATTGTCTGACAGTACCTCAGCTGGCCCCACCCTCAGCGCACGCAGGAACCCTTCTGGGTCTAGAAAACAGATCAGATCAAGTCACTCCCAGGCCCCAATCTCCCAGGTCTCACTCAACACTGTGTCCATAGCACCCCCCACCCAGCTCCTTCTCATGCAAATTCACCTTTTGTTCTTCTCTTTCCCCTTTAGCACTAGGGTTGAGCCTAGGGCTGTGTGCACAGCAGATAAGAATTTTATTATAGAACTATGCTCACCAGCCCTTTCTGTTGTTTTTAAGGAGAGTCTTGCTCCGTACACCAGGGCGGCCTAACACTTGCTCCTTCTGCCTTAGCCTCTCTACAGAGATTATAATTGTGTGCCACCACCCCCAGCTCCCCTGGGTCCTGGGCACTGAATACAGAGCCTTGCATCTACGGGTAAGCACTGCTGCATTCTCAATGCAGTAAACACATATTAAAAGGATAGTGAAAATTCCCAGTAATGAATTCAAGCTTGTTCTCAGTAAAAGGCCTGAGGGCTTTAAAAAAATTATCTCCATTTAGAAGGTGATGGTTACCACTGAAATGGCTGATTGTAAAGGGCTTCTTTCTTCCATTTAGAGTTGTCAAAACAGAAAAGGTATGCTCAAACAGGTAGAACATTCAACAGGGCAAATCTTTTTTTTTTTTTTTTTACAACCCACTTCATTGTCTTGTGTACTTTAAACACTTTACTATGTCTTCAGAGGTTGGCTCAGTCTCTAATAAGGATTAGGAGCAATGCTGTGTGCCCAAGGTCACTGAGACTTGCCAGACAGTCCTGGCAAGGGTGGTTACTCAGAGCTAGTAGGGAACACAGGCAGGTGAGTTTGCACTCCCAGGGAGGTAAATTTGATTGTTGTTATGAAAACCCTACCTAGATTACTAGAGTACTTCTGCAAACCCAAAAGGTCACCCTTAATCCAGCCAAAAGCCACTACATTGCTAGTTCACTAGTTGACATGTAGCATTCAAAAAGTGGCATCTTTATTCCCTCCAACAAGCACTTAAGAGAGTGCCTGGCTAACTGAATGCCAGACCATGGGGGAACAGGGACAACACGATGTGGCTCCAGGCCTATCCACACGCAGACTAGATTCTAAATACAGCTGTCACTACCCTAAGTCTTTATCTGAGTACTGGGGAGATTAGGTGAGGATTAATCATCAAGGAAGCACACAGAGCCCTCATAGCACTCAATATGAATGGTCACTATCAAATATTTGAAATTTCTTAACCATTTGTCGTCTGGGTTGGTCTTGACACCAACCCAGAACTGACATCAGATAGAGCTTGAGAGAACACAAATACAGCCATCTCCACAACAATTCAGTGAACAATGACAGGTGCCTATTGGGGACAGGGGTGTGAAAATGAGAATGGAGTCATTGTCCCCAAGTAGATGACATGGCAACGCATGCCATGGGACAGTTGTACCAACTGCCTGGGAGTAGCTTGCTGACCTTCCAGCAGAACATGGTGAGACAAGGAAAATCCTTTATTTACCTTGGAAAGACAGCAACACAACCGCCCAAATGGCCAACCTATGCCTGCATATGTCCGGGCTGGGCTAGACAATCTTTGGCCTTTAAAGTTAGCCCAGTGAGTCCCCATCCAAGAAGGCCAGAGCACTATTTCTGAACTGAGTCAGGTCTGTCAAGGAAAATCTGTGGTCAGGCTGCCAGCACCCAGCAGACTGACTTCTGTCATGTGCAGCCCACCCCGTGTGGTGCCAGCTCTGCCCTCCAGCTGTTATTCAAAACTCCTGAAGCACAGGGCCAAGCTAAGGCACAGGTGACCAAGGCATGTCAGGGACACTGGCTGGATAGGGCTCTCAGGCTGGGAAAGTCCCTAAGCTTCAGGTGGGCAGTTGTGTCATCTTTGGCAAGTGAAGGGCCTGGGTTGTTGCAGGTCTCCGAGGGCAAAGGTATATGAACACTGCTGCAATTTCGAACGAATACAGAAAGAGGATTTCCTATTCCGCAGGGACGGAAAGTGCCCCAAGGGAAGGTTGACACAGAGGCAGTTCTTGCCCACGACACAGAGCCCAGAGAAGGCAGGGATGATCGAGGAAAGCCGGGCCTGCCCAAAGGGTTCTGACTCCGGGGCCCACGTCACGCACGCAGCATTAGACTCTGGAGCCCCCTAACCCGCAGCGACCAAGACACGGAGCACAACCCGTGCCCCCCTCCCTCAGTACATCCGTGCCGCCGGTCAGCGCACCGTGGCAGTGACACCCCCACACCCCGCGTCCAGCCGCCACGCCCCCGCCGCGCACCCACCTCGGCGCGCCGCACCGCACCTCTCCCTTCGGCTCTCCGCTGGACCGCACTGGACTTTCTGCGCACGCGCGTAGGCGGCCCCGCCCCACAAGCACGCGCTTGCGGGCTGCCCACCCCGAGTGCCCCGCGTCTCAGTGCTGCCGGCTCTGAGCATGCGCATTTGCGCCCGGCGGCGGCCAAGTCGGGAGCATGCGCTAGCCAAACAGCGGTTCCCGCGCTAAGGGGCGGGGGCTCGCCTAAAGAGGTGGGGACCCTAGCGCCTGGTGTAAGGCAAAGTCACGGACGACTAGAACTCCGACGGCTGCCCGTGGAAGTCGCCTCTGGTCCGGTCACACGTGGACCTGATCTGCCCCTTCTCGACGTCCAGTCTTGAGCGGATAGAGTGTAGGGCTCCTAGCTAGGGGCAGGACCTGTGTCATGGAGCCAAGAGGCCAAGACTGGTAGGAGTCGTGGTAGAAAGCGACAGCTGGATGGACCCCAGAAAAGGGTACAACGGAACAAGAAAGATATGGGACACAGGCAGTGATGCAGCTGCGGATGGGGACACGGTCACGTGACCGGCAGAGGCAGGCCAGAATGGATATGGGGACAAGATCCATGACACTGGACAGGGGAGCCTACAATACTCTTTGTACATTCCCGGCTGGAGGGCAGAGACGTCGCTGTCTTGGCTGTGCAATTGAGCCACAGCCCCTGCAGCGGTGTACAGGCAATTATGGTGGCAACAGTGGTTTTGGAGAGGTTGGAGAACTCTAGTGTATCACAGCATCAGAGAGTTGATGAATCACATTGGCCCGTGGGATGTGCTCAAACCCCAGAGGGATCATCCTAGCATCCCCTGGGAATAGGCGGGTTCACACCTTTAAGAGACGTCGGGTATCAGCCAAGAGGGATAAGATCAGGGTCCTCTGAGCTGCCCTAGGAGCCTCCAGATAGCTCTTAGGGGCCATCATACTCCTCTAAGTTGGGGGTAGGGTATCGCCAAATAGGTTTCAAGCGGGGATGGGGGTAGGGGGAAATTAGATGGCGATGCACGTGACACTTCCAGCCTAGTGCTCTGATGAACGCGCCGCGCCCAGTGATAAGAGAGCTGAGTCCGCCCAGTCCACGCCCAGCTTGCAGATTCAGGCGGTCCCGCAGCGCCCCCGCCGCTCTCTCCTCTGCAGCCTCCGCAGGCGCCGGGTCCAGGCGTCTCTCCAAGGCAGCACGAGGCTTCCACGGGCAGCACTGAGCCCCTGTCCCCGGCCCGCTGTGCTCCCAGCTGCAGCCCCCGGCCCACCTCCCAGCAGCAAGTAACGCCGGCCGGGCAGGAGGCGCGGGCAACCGCAGGCCGCGTCTAGAGTTGGTACCCACAGCGCGCTGCTCCCGCGTCGAGCGCGTTCCTCGCCGCTGCGGAACACAGCAAGCACCGCTACCGGAAAGCGTGTCCACGAGCCGCGGGCCTCACCGCGTGCACCCACTGCCACCTGCACCGCTGCGGGGGGGGCGTGGAAAAGCGATCAGGTTAAGTGGGGCAGGGCCGGAGGGGTCTGTATAGAGAAGCATAGAATGTCCAAATGGCTTAGGAGAGACATGAAGAGGTCACCCACTAGAGGGAGGTACACTTAAGACATAGCTGCCAAAGCCCGCATCAGTGGGAGACCCGAGGAAAGAAAGAGCCTTGAAGTACAGCCAGGGTCAAGGTATTCAAAGGAGCTGGGGGCGAGATGGAAGAGCTGGAGTGAGGCAGCCTACCATAGTCCTTCCGGCAGAACTTCTTCAGGCTGATTCGGTAACTGCCACGCGCAGGTCTGCAATGTGACTCACAGTCTAGGGGGAAAGAGTGGAGACTAGCAGATTCCCATGCCTCTACCCCACACTGGTCTGCTTTAGCTAGGGCCCTCTTCCCCAGGCCAGTCTGGGCTCTGGTGTCCACTCACCCTGTGGCTCCACAGGACTGCTTTCTTCGGTGGGTCCAGGGACAGGAGTCTCTAAGGAGTGTGGGAGAATAGTCTATAATGGGGTATCTGACGGAAAGGCTCAGGGAACAGACAACAGTCAGTAGCTGATGCGACTTTGGCTGAGGTGACTGAGACAGGGCAGGGTCACTCACTAACGCAAGGTGCCACAGGAGAACGGCTCTGCTGGAAACCTGGGGCACAGCGGTTACAGGTGAGGCCAGTAACACCATCCTTACAGGGACACTGGCCTGTGGTCTGGTTACAGGTTTTGCCAGCAGCACCAACTGGGTGGCAGTCACAAGCTGAGGACAGAAATGATAAGCTCAGAACTGTAGCTGGGGTTCTGGGGAAGTAAATCACGAACGTGTATAGGTGGCAGGCTCACCTCTGCAAGCACGACGGTCACTCAGGACACGGCCTGGATCACGATAGAAGCCCTCCCGGCAGTAGTGGCAGTGACGACCAGCTGTATTGTGCCGGCAGTTGAGGCACACGCCCCCACTGCGGCGGCCGGACAGTCGGTAGAGCTCCATGTTGAAGCGGCATCTTCGCGCATGGCCGTTGCAGGAGCAAGCTGCAGGGAAGGGTCAGTCAGGGGCAGCCCTGCCTGGTCAGAAGTCCCCAGGCTACCCTCCAAGGCCTCACCAAGGCAAGCGTGGGCTTCCTGCCCTGTAGCCCGCTGCCATGGCCTGTCGCAGTAGAAGGGCTTGCAGCGGCTGCAATCAGGGCCCTCTGTACCATGCTGGCAGTCGCAGACCAGGTGGCCATGGGTGTCCAACAGACACCGTGAGGCATGCCCATTGCACTTGCATCGACCTCCCACCTGAAGCTCAGTGGCTGAGTAGGAGTAGGGGACTGTCACCCCACCGTCCCTGGTGTCTCCCTGAATGGCAGGCCTTGTGAGTACTATGCGAATATCTGTGGCAGTCACCCAGTCTTGGAGCACGGGGCTGTTGTCCAGATCCAGGCCCTGTGGGCTGCCATCCTGCACACTGAAGGCCAGAAGGCCTCCACCATCAGGCTGAGCCTGGGGGGCTGGAAAGCAGAGGGCTTCTGGCCCTGGACCAGAAGGGCCATCAGCAGGAGCAGGCAGACGGCCATAGTCCAGGGTACAGCTGGAAGAGAAGAAGCCCAAGGGGACCCAGCTGCGGCCATGGTCCTGCGACTTAAGCAGGGCCACGGAGGTTGGAGGAGCTGAGCAGAAGCGCAGGCTCACGAAGACCAGCTCAAAAGCCTTCCCCAGGGGCACTGTGAGGGTTACGTTGAAAGGTGCCTGTTGCAGCAAATCGGAGCGCCAACAGAGAGGACTTGCAGTGCCCGGAGCAGAGGTCAGGAGGTCTGCAGAGTGTGCCCGCTGCGGGTCCGAGGAATCGCAGACGCGATTGGCCGACCTCCCGCACGTGCTGGACGCCAGCACCTCTCGGCCCAGAGCAGCGTTCACAAGGCCAGGAATACAAGAGCGAGGCTCCCTCGCCTCATCATAGCAGGGGTCGGCAGAGGCCGGCAGCCCTGGGCTCAGTGCAGCGGAGAGCGTGCCCGCGGTCAGCAGCAGCCCCCAGAGCCAGGTGGGCATGGCCGTGGCCGCTGTAAGTCAACCAGCCAGCTTCCGCCTAACGAGTCTGCCCTCGAAGAGAGAGCCTAGTCCGCTACTCTGCGTGCCGGGTCTGCAGTGCCAAGATAGCAGAGCACCAGGGCGGCCCCCAGCACAGGCCCAGAAGTGGGAGCAGCCACCGGCACGCCCGGGGCCGAGCACAGGAGCAGGGATGTTGGCGAGTCCTCCTGCTAGGCCTGAAGCGTTGACAGGCGTCGCCCCCGCTCCCGGTGCCTCCGCCCGCGGAGGCCCCACCCGCCGCCGGCCGCCAGCACTCACCCACGGAGGGCCAGGAGGAGCAGGTCTCCCGGCCTCCCGGGAAGGGCCTTGGGCGGGCGGGGCCTGGGGCGCCCGGGCTGCCGGCTTCTCCTGGCTGCAGCGAGAGCAGAGGAGCTGTGCCAGAAGGGGGTGGGGGGCTCAGCAGGAGCAAGCCTGGTCCTAGCCAGGGGCGGAGCTGCTCGGGCCGGGAAGGAAGGAGGGGAGGGGGCCTTGTCCCGACAGCCAGAATCAGAAGCAGATTCAGACACAGGCTGGGCCAGCGCGGGAGGGGGCTGGGAGGCCCACGATCCGGGGGGAGGGGCTGGAGAGCCAGGAATGCGCTTACGGGAGGGGGCAGCTCAGCCTTACAGCCCGTGAGGGACCACCCAGCAGGGTCCTCGGCCTGAAGCCAGGCTTTGACTGCTCCTGGGGTGGTGCCACGTGCTGGGCTGGGGTCTGGGCCACTCCTCCCAGAGGCCCATCATGCAGGCACAACCTTAGAACTGAAGCTTGAAGTCTTGGATGCTCCCCAGAATGGGGGAAGAAGACAGTTGGGGCTGGTGTTCTTGTAAGGTATCCCCAAGGCAGTAGTCTGTTCTAGCAGAAAGAACTCAGGTCTTATTTTAAATCCAAGCTGTTTGGATTTCTGGCTGTGTGGCCTGAGTTCCTCAGTTTCCTCATCCACCAAAATGTCTATTGTTTGCCATGCTTTGTGGAGTTGCTGGGAGCATTTGATGAGCTAACATAGATATCATCCTAAGCGAGGTGCACTAGGGATGCGGCTAAGTGATGAGGTCACGGTTGGACAGTGAGATCCAGCCAATCTCTTAATCTAAATCACTCCTGGGTCTCAGGGTATAGCTGTGTCATAGGATAGCCCCATTGTCCAGAAGGGCTTGAAAGTTTGAGCACAAAGTACAGCCTATTTGATGGTCCCTTGGGGTTCAAGGTCTGTTCACCTGTTACCCCACCCCCACCCTCGTGGAAAGGTAAGGAGTGGGATTTAACGACTGGAGAGGGGCTGGTCACAAATAAACCAGAGTCAGAATCCCTGAACCTGACCGTCTACAGCCTAGTACATCTGGGTAGAAAAACAGGCAGATGCCCCAGATGAGTTGCTGGGGTACAAGTTGGAGGTGGGCTGTGGCTGAGAGGGTCTTGCCAAGAGGAACCACTCACTGCCTTTGGTCCCTGACGGACCAGGCAAGGCTGCCATGGACTCCACGAAGAGCGGGTGGGATACAGTTCCATCTTGGGGGAGCAGTCCTGAGGTCCAATTACCTGGTTTCAGAAAGGAGGCTGACCACAGGCCAGTCCCTGCAGATGGTAAGAGAGGCCATATGAGGGAGAATGCCTGTATACTCAGAGCTAGCATTCTGGACTGAAAGTGTTCCTACAACAAAAAAGGAGAGAAACAGAAGCTCTCAGGAAAGGAATAGTGAAACAAGAACCCTGGACCCTTCCCAGGACACAGGGGCTGCGGCAGAGGCAGGCACCGGGAGAGAAGCAGTGTGGCAGGGTGTTGGACACTTGTTCCTCTAGAACAGCTGACTCAGGGGAAAACCAGGCTGTCCTCTGAACATCAAGCCCATGCTAGAGTCCCCAGACTGTCAGACAACTATGGGAGGTGGGACAGGGGGACAGCCTTTCACGCCAACAGTGAAGTAAGCCTTATCTCTAGCTCAGCTCCCTGTGAACTGTGACTGCTGGGGTCTGCAGAGTATGAGATGGATTCTGATGTGGGTGGAAGTTGGTGCCTGGTGATCTCTGCATTGATCAGGTCCTGAGGGATGGAGCCGGACAGGAGCTCAAATGGCCATTGCCTCACCAGCCCTTCAAGGAGGAGGCATGGGCTTCAGAGCTCTTTCCTAGAATTGCCCTTTGCACACATTGTCTGGCCCCAGGGCTACTCTTGCAGATGGTGGACTGGGCATTGGGATAGCTTTCTCTAGTCTCCAAGAGCTGCTTATAACTCTCTGTGGACCCAGCCACCTGCCTCCGCCCCTGATTGAGGCCTCTTAGGCCTCTCCTCTCATGATTCCCTACCCCCTCCAGGCATTTTCTGTAACAAAGAGGTTCCGCCCTCCTTTCCCCCCCAGCCCCCCCCCCACCCCTGCCTCACACCTGCAACTGCTCAAGCTCTGCACACTCACCCCAATCCATAACAGCAATTGGGTTGAGGGGGGCAGAGGATGATAGTGTTGGACAATTTCAGGTCTCAGGGGGCTGCTGATCTTTCAAATAACCCCCTGGCCAGCCCGGGACCAACTGTCCCCTTCAGACCCTTGCCACCACTTCTCCTTGCCTTGTATGAGTGCCTATTATGCCTCAATAGGCCCAGACGTAGAGAGGAAGGCTGGCAAGTCTACGTTCTCCGTCTCACCTCGTCCCTTACTCTCTCCATGCCCTGCACTCCTTGCGCAGACTTTTTGCAAACCCCCTCCCTTTCCACACTGTCAGGCCAGCTGGGCGGCAGCAATCAGCTCTCCGTGTTGAAAACGAAAAGCTGAAAAGCACCGGTTGGTGGAGGGATGGTGTGAGGGGGAAGGGCGTAGAAGAAGGAGGAAGGGTAAAGGCTGGTAGCCCTCCCTACTTCATGAGGATTTAGAAATAAACAGTTTAGGGAGGGGTCTTCTGTGTCTTGCCAACAGTGAAATGCAGCCCTCTCGCCCAGACCTTGCTGGGAGGTGGCCCCTCACACAGGCTTAGGCTCCCGCTGCTCCACAAACCCAGCCCTCTTACTCCGCCGAGCTCGCCAGCACAGAAAGGTGGCGGTCAGGAGTCCAAGGCCGACGCCAAGAGCAGCCAGAGACATGCTTTGGGCCAGATCCAGGCAGGGCCCGCACAGCGAGAAGGTGATGCCGGTGCCAGATGCACCGGCCAGCACCGCCAGGGCGCCGAAGGGCAAGCCGCAGCGCGACCAGGAGCCCCCCGCACCGCCGGTGGCCAAGAACAGGGCATGGAGGGCTCCAGGGGGTTCTGGGGATGCCAGACCTGGCAGGGTGGGCTCAGGCAAGGACTCTGGTGACCTCATGTTTCCGACTAGGTGGCCGTGCTTTGGGGGTGGAGATGGGGTGGCAATGGTAAGGATGCCCATCACAGCCTTACGTCACATCCTGGTCTGCCACGTAAGAGCCAATTGGTCCCGAACTTGGTGACGACACCAGGACGCTTGGGAGTTCCACTGCCTCCTCCTGGCTTTGGCAAGGAATTGGGCAAGCAGGATGTTGGGTAATATTTAAAGTGCTTCCACTATTTTCATGGAACCCTTCAAATACCGCGTCTAACTCCAACCAGGGTACCTCTCAGGTGTTGAGCAATTAGAACACTCGGCTGGACACTACCAGGTAGGGTCATGTAGTCAAGGGCCACTGAGCTCCCAAAGCTTGGTCAGGGGGTGGAGGTGGACAATGCCCTTGCCATTCTTAGGTTTAGGATCAATCACTGGTACATTGAGACAGTATGAACAAGCAAGCGAACCAACCAATGGAATAATTCTAGGGATCTTGGGGTGGCTAATGATTGGTCGGTAAGGTTAAGGCCTCCTCTAGATCACAGTACTTGGACATAAGCTTTCCAGGTAGCAGGAGGCTGATTGGTTAGTCTAAGGGATGGTTCTAGTCAGGGGCACTCTGCTAGGGCTGGGTGCTAGCTAGCTTGACAGGGTGGAGTAGCCTTCTCTCTTGGCTCAAAGGTTCTGGGTTCTGTTCTGGGAGACACTTCTCAGTCCAAGAAGTCCATGTTTTTTGTTTTTTGTTTTATGTTCTACTTCAGTCTCTAATTTGCTTCCAGCCCTTACCTGGGGCTGTTTTGACTAATTTGGTCGGCAGGACTGACCTTTGTAAAGACTTTTCTTTGCAAGAAGGACCTTCTGCTGGAAACCAGAGTAAGGTTCTTAACCATTATCTACTTCACTCCCTTCACCTACAGACCTCACCTGGCTCTCCTAAGGCCAGGTTTACTCTCATGCACACTTCGTGTCCCTTGTGATAAAGGCTATTTTTCTCTGTGAAAGGTTCCTGTCCTCTCCCCAGTTTGGTGAGGCTCCAGAGCTGTATAAACACGAGTCTAGTAGCCAGCTGGAAGAAATGCTTGGGATATGGCTAAGTCCTCTTAAAATAAACTAAAATCCCAGCTCTTGTGAAACAGACAGGAGAGCTAGGAGTTGGAGAGCAGGCTGAGCTACACAGTGAGATCCTGTCTCAACAAGACAAAACAAAAATCTGGGACGTGGGACTGAAGAAATGGCTTAGTGGCTAAGAATGCTTGCTTAGAGCCGGGCGTGGTGGCACACGCCTTTAATCCCAGCACTCTGGAGGCAAAGGCAGGCAGATTTCTGAGTTCGAGGCCAGCCTGGTCTACAAAGTGAGTTCCAGGACAGCCAGGGCTACACAGAGAAATCCTGTCTCGAAAAACCATTAAAAGGAAGAAAAAAAAAAAAAAAGAAGAAGAAGAAAGAATGCTTGCTTAGGGGCATAGTGGTACTTTATCTCAGTACCTTTAATCCCAGTTCTCAGGAGGGAGAGACAGCTGGGTCTCAGTGAATCCAACCTGAGTTCCAGGCCAATGAAGGCTACATAGAAAGACCCTAAGAAACACACAAACAAAAAGAACACTTGCTAATCTTCAAAAGGCCCCAAATTCTGCTTCCAGCATTCATCTGCAGCCTTTAATTCTAGCTACGGGGGAGCCGATGCTCTCTTTTGGAGCTTCTGGGAAACTGTACAGAGGTGTTATACACCTGCATTAAAAACAATTCTTCTGAGACAGGGTCTTAATATATAGACCCAGTTGGCCTTAAACCCATTGAGATAGACCTGCCTCAGTTTCTGAAGTACTGGGATTAAAGGTGTTGGACATAATGATCAGCTAAAGTGTTTTAACAAAAAGTCTAGGAGCTGGAAAGAGGGATCAGCAGTTAAGAGCACCTGGTGCTCTTGTAGAGGACCCAGGTTTTGTCCCCAACATCTTTGTGGCAGCTCAAAACCAACTGTAACTTGGTTGGCTTCTGCAGGTATCAGGTACACACACCAGGTGCACATTTCCATATAGGCACCCACATTCACATATTTAAACCTATTATTTTATACATATGGGTATTCTGTCTGCATGTATGTAGTCCATCCTATGTGCGCAGTGCTTAGCTAGCAACACTGGAAGAAGCCATTGGATCCCTTGGAACTGGGTCTACAAGCAGCTGAGTCACGTGGATACTCTTAACTACTGAGCTCTATCTCCAGCCCCCAAAATAAAACAACTCTGGGGAACAGCCTAGGAGTACTTGAGATTCTTGCAGGAAACCCCAAGCAGGAAGCAATCCATAATTGCTGCAGAGGCTACAGCCCTGCCCCCTGCCCTTTATTCTCCTAGGGAAGTTACAATTCCTTTCATACAGATGAAGCCTAGGAGGGGACAGTGCCATAAGTGAGGGGTACTCAGCATGAAGCAGAGACCCTCACAGGCTGGTCCTAGGTGACAATGGGGATGGAGTGGAGGTATGGGCACGTGAAAAAATGATCATGGGCAGGGAGGGGCAAGCCTATTCTGATGTGGCTTATGGCTTTCAGGGGTGCCAGGGGACAAATGTTAATGATTTTCACCTTCCCCTATGCAGAAGAGACAATGTTATACTTTTTGTTGTTGTTTTGTTTTTCAAGACAGGGTTTCTCTGTATAGCCTTGGCTGTCTTGGAACTCACTCTGTAGACCAGGCTGGCCTCGAACTCAGAAACCCGCCTGCCTCTGCCTCCAGAGTGCTGGGATTAAAGGCGTGCACCACCACTGCCCGGTACTTTTGAATTTTTAAAAAAGGTTTATTTATTTTATGTATATAAATATACTGTAGCTGTCTTCAGACACACCAGAAGAGGGCATCAGATCCCATTAAAGATGGTTATGAGCCACCATGTGGTTGCTGAGAATTGTACTCAGGACCCCTGGAAGAGCAGTCAGTACTCTTAACCGTCAAGCCATCTCTCCAGCTCATACTTTTGAATTTTTATTGGTAAACCCCTTCCTTTTTTATTTAAACAGAGTTCAGGCTGGCCTTAAACTTAGGATACTCTTCCTTCAGCCTCCCCTGTGGGATTGCAGGCACTCCAAACCCCTTAATTGATACAAGTCTTTTCATTTTGGTTTTTGAGACAGGGTTTCTCTTTGTGGTCCTGGCTTGCTCTGTAGATCAAGCTGGCTTTGAACTCACAGAATCACCAGCCTCTGCCTCCCACCTAGGTAATCGATACAATTCTTAAAACCACAAAGAAAGAAACAAGAAACCAAAAAGCTGCTTACCAAACCCTGCTATGATATAATTTAAATACTTACACTTCCTAAAGGAGTTCTAGTGTCATACAGGTAGTCTGGAGGTCTAGAGTGAGAGAAAGTAGAGGCAGCCAAGGACTCCCCCAGGAAGGCAGAAAGCTGAGCCTGACTAAGAAGTCTAAGAAGAGCTTGGGGGGAGGGGGAGCACCCTGGCCACGCAGCTTTCTCGGTGAGGTTATAGCTCCCCCAAACTGGAAAATCTCCCTCAATCCCTGTTCACTACAGTCCAGAAGAGAGGAGGGGGCTCTCCCACAGAGGCTTGTTTGCCCAGACTGCTTAGTCAGCAGGGTCATCTCGAAGGACTGTGAGGAAGCGTTCGCCTCCCTCACAGAGCAGACTGTACGCAGCCCGACACAAGGCCAGCCAAGGCGGTCCTCCAGGATCCTGGGTGTTTATCAGAGGGAGGAGTTCAGCCATCAGAACCTGGGGAACAGTACAGAGAAAAGACCTCAGTGGGCAAGCCTGGGATAAGAACACTTCCACCCTCTTTCCTTCCTCAGATTCTAGACATCCTGGCCATGAGGATGTCCCAGCTCACATGGAGGCCAAGAGGCTCACTGTCACAACCTATCCCAGCTACTGCTTCTCCCGAGACTTACCCTGGGGTTGGAGTAGGGTGGGAGTCAGTGCCAGCCTCAGTAAGGTCACTGGCTCCCAGGAACCCTACCTTTTCTAGATGGATCTGCTGGTGTAGCAAGGCCACCTGAAGCTTCAAGGTGGCCAAGGTCTGCAGCTCCTCGGTGCTAGCATAGAGAAGGAGCTCAGGGCTGCAGGCAGAGTCCACCTCTCCTCCGCAAACGGACGAGGCCTGAGTGCGCGTCTCTGCAAGGCATTCTCCTGGAAGTTGCTCTGTCACAGCTATGAGAAGAGACATCTGTAGTCTCATGGGGTGACAGCCATCACCAAGGTCTCTCTTCTTATAGGCCAGTACTTAGCTTTCCCCTTCCCTACTGTCAGTTGTATGCTTGGTTCTAAAGGATACAAAGCTGAGCTTTTAAAACAACCTAGAATAAGTCAGGCGGTAGCGCACACCTTGAATGCCAGGGCTTCGGAGGCAGAGGCAGGCAGCTCAGAGGTCAAGGCTATCCTGGTCTACAGAGCGAGTTCCAGGACAGCCAGGACTACACAAAGAAACCCTGTCTCAAAAAAACAAACCAAAACAAACAGAGTAACAAAAGCCCCACCCTAGTGTGTAGCAGCCCGTAGTATGCATAGTGTAATGGGTTTGTCAGCCTCTGGGCTGGTAGCCCTTCCTTCCAAAGTCACAGGCAAGGCAGGTTAAAGCGCCAGAGGTTCAGCTTGTGCATTATATATTCAGAAGATGAATACTAAGTCCCAGACCACACTGTAACTTAATAGTGGGGTGCTGTATTAACCAATGTATCGTGAAGAATGCTCCCTATTAGTTCATGATTGGTCAGTAAATGGCTGGGGCTTCTGATTGGACAGAAGAGAAGGAGGGGGCGGGGCTGGAAAGTGAGTGAGTGAGTAATGGGGCAGGGAGAGGGGGAGGGGAAGGAGGAAGAGAACAGAGAGGGATGGACCAGGAGAACCCTGAGGACAGGCTGACAGAGCAGAGGCATCCATGGAGACAAGATTGGCATGTGACTGACATTTGTGTGGTTTTAACAGACGGAAGAATTAGAAAAGTTCGAAACAACCTCTCAGCGTAGTGCCTATAGCTTACATATATATATATATATATATGTGTGTGTGTGTGTGTGTGTATATATTTTATATGTAAATAAAATAAATTATAGTCGGGCATGGTGGCACACGCCTTTAATCCCAGCACTTGGGAGGCAGAGGTAGGCGGATTTCTGAGTTGGAGGCTAGCCTGGTCTACAGAGTTCCAGGACAGCCAGGGTTATACAGAGAAACCCTGTCTCAAAAAAACAAACAAAAAAAATTATAGTGTTTCTGTGTCGTTTACTCGGGATCTATACAACCAGTCATGGGACAGAAACTCCCAATAGTTATTTATGAACAAAAAGAGGTATAACAGCCCCCCCACACACACACACCAGAAAATAATTTCTTGCTTTACTCGACCCTAATTCAGACCTCAGCACAGGTAGTGCTGGGCTAGAAACCTCACCTGCTTGCAGCACCTGTATCCTGTGGAGACACTGTCCTACAACGGTCTGCAGTCCTTCCAGGGTGAGCAGGCATCGGTACTCCTGCATCCAGTCAGTGGGAGCTACACAAGTGAAGGAGGGCAAGCAGGGTCCATGATGGTCCCCAAACCCTGCCTGTCCCTCTTTTACATTCTACCCTCCACCCAAGTTCCAGTCAGGACCACTGACCTATTGCAAGTTCCTTTTGCATACGAAGTCTCAGCAGCATACAGGCCTTCCTCAGGATCCGTGCGTGCGCCTCCACCTCTGTAGCACTGGGCCTGTGGCTGGAACAGCCTGACTGTGTATTAGTTAGGGAAACCCGTCTGTGGCCAGACCCAACCCTCCCACCCAAGATGAGTTTGGAGAGACAGCACTGCCACATCACAGGCCACACTGGTCCTTTCCCAAACCTGCCCCGCTTAGAGCCTGTTCTAGGACGCCCAGTTTCCCCATGACAGTAAGGATACAGCCATCTGGAGTTTGTGGAGGAACTGAGTTTTGGCGGCTCTAGTGGCATCTGTGGAGTCGTTGGTTCGTGCAGAGTTGAGCTGGGCCCACAGGCTGAAACAGGCCCAAAGGCACACCAGAGGAACAAAGTTATTTTAACCAACCAGAGTATAGCTTAAGAGGCAGGGGAAGTGATGGGCAGGGGCATATCCCCTTAGGTGTATGGCTTTGCTAGATGGCAGGAGGAGGCAACCGAAGCCTCAGAGAACCTAGAGATATTGTCCAAAACAAGGGGGCAGCAGAGATCTTTCCAGGCACAGTACAAACATGTGAGAGGAGCCACTGTTTGACCACACAGCACTTCTATAAAACAGGGCCCATTACTGTGATTCCAGAAGGAAGACAGTCTGGAATTTGTAGACTAAGTGTCTACATTCAGCCCTTAAGACTGGGGCTGGAGACAGCAGTTAAGAGCACACGGTGGTCCTTTAATAGAGGACCTGAGTTCAGATCCCAGCATGGACTCGGGCAGCTCACAACCACTGTGACTGCAGATCCAGGCACCCCGACTCCCCTCTCCTGGTGACATGCTCACCCAAACACACACGCACGCTACGTTAAAACAAGAAGGACGTGCCAGGCAGTGGTGACGCACACCTTTAATGCCAGCCCTTGGGAGGCAGAGGCAGGCGGATTTCTAAGTTTGAGGCCAGTCTGGTCTACAGAGTGAGTTCCAGGACAGCCAGGTTTACACAGAGAAACCCTGTCTCAAAAAACCAAAAAAAAAAAAAAAAAGAGAGAGAGAGAGAGAGAGAGAGAGAGGAAGGAGGAGGGAGAGGAGGAGGAGGAGGAGGAGGAGGAGGAAACAGACAAAAGGTTGCTTGGTTTAACTGGGAACTTCAAAGCCTCAGCATGCACAGGGATTAGTGAGTGCAGAAGCAGAGAGACCTCCCCTTCCCAATGTTTGCAATGTTTTCCTGTCTCTGTCACCACTCAGCCTTACCAGGAATTCCGAGACACTGCCTTCCTGAAGTCCTCAGGTAGCTGCAGGAGAGTCCTGTGAGAGAGAGAAGCCAATGCTAAGAGCAGTCTCCTCACATTCTAGGGCTGTCATTCTTTTTGTTATTGTTGTTTTGTTTTGCTTTTTTTCTGAGACAGGGTTTCTCTGTGTAGCCCTGGCTGTCCTGAAACTCACTCTGTAGACCAGGCTGGCCCCGAACTCAGAAATCTGCCTGCCTCTGCCTCCCGAGTGCTGGGATTAAAGGCGTGGGCCACCAAGCCCGGCATTAGGACTGTCATTCTTACTCATGGCTCAGAACCCATTGGGGCGAACCTTCTCACCTCCTCTCCTTTAACAGCTTAATTCTGACAAGCTTTTTGAAAACGGCTTCTGGAGGAGGGTGGGTGCTCGCCCAGTCCAGAGAGCTCATGGGCTGGTTAGGCTCCAGAACGACAAACCTGATACCATCCCAACCCTGTTCTGCCCTGTTTGCTTCAGTGCATGACCCTTACGGGTCGGCACCAGGGGCTTCCTCAACCAGCTCAATGCCCTGTCAGGATACGAGCGTCTGGGAAGCTTACCCCTTCTCCTTTAATGCGAAGAGTTCTGTGGTGTGATGAGCAGATGACGGGGTCATTTGTTGGTCCCTGAGGTCTGGTCCATACCCAGTAGTTTGGTCTTGTGTTCTTACATGGGTCTTATCACCCTTTGATCGTAGTCTGTGCTCAGGGTAATCCTTGGGAGGGGCTGTGGCCCGCTGTATACCCTTGGTGGATCTTGTACCCAATACACGGCTGCCACCCCGGCTGGGAGCCCGAGGATGGGAGGCGGCAGCGGCACCAGAAGTGGCTGCCTTAGATGTCAGAGTGGGGGTTCTGTCTCTTTGTCCAGCATTGGACACGCCTTTCCTCACACGTACAGCCTTCTCCAGAGCCTGGGTCAAAAGTTCCAGCTCCTCGAGATCTTGAGAACTCGGTGCACATGCTATGAACGTCAAGAACCATGCAAGAATTCCTCCTCACTGTCCCAGGATGGATTCCCCCATGACAGCAAGCCAGAGAAAGGCCAGGGACAGCACCCATAAAAAGCAGCTAACGTTTACCTGGACTTGGGTCCTCTTCTTTGGTTTCTGGAACTGGAGATGGGGTCCTGGCTGGTTCCCTGCAAAGACAGGGCAGCCATGGTATGGTCCAAACATTCTATCCCTAAGCAGATTCCCAGCCTCAGACCCTGGATAAGGGGTAAGGATAGCAATGGCAACCGGAGTCTAAAAGCATGCATTTGTATTTGGCCTTCTAGGCCCTGGGACTCTGCATAATCCTGATGGTCCGAGGAGGGACTGGCCAGGAGGTCCTGGGTCCGCGTACCAGACCTGCAGCAGCCTCCTGGAAACGCGCAGGCTCCGCTCCAACTGCCGCTGCCGATCGGCGCAGGAGTCCAAGGCGCCCTGCAGCTCCGCTACCAGCCTGAGGACAGGTACTATGTGAGCCTCCGAACCTCGCTCCCGTCCGCCCAATTCCCTTCCGTTGCACGAGACCCACCGGTGAGCGCAGTCTGCGGGTAGTAGGTAGTTTCCTTTAACACCAAGCATTTTTGCCGCCGCCAAGGAGTCCCGCGCCTTCCGGGCAGAAGGCCGCCCACTTCCGGGTAGGCTACCCAATCTTGAGCACAGCTTGCAAGTCCAGCTCCAAAACGCGAATCCATCTCAAGCTCCACCCATCATCCCAGACTCCGCCCTAACCCCTCCCACGGGAGGACGCAAAGGCTCTGTTGGAACCTGGACAGTGCCACTGTAGATAAGATAGCTTCTGATTTGGCTAATCAGATAATGCTCTTCTGACAGGGCATCCGTGACCCTCTAAAGTTTGGTTTTTTGTCTTAACCAGGTTTTGCCGAACCTACTTTGAAAGCAGAGATAAGCGGTCTTGCTGACTCCAGGATGACTTAGCAATCAAGCATATGGCCAGAAGACAATGCTAGAACTGGGTCAAGGAACATCTTAGGAATGTCAGGCGCCAGACGTGAACAATGAAGCCCAGGGAATCTGGAGCATGTGGCACTTAGAATAGGTCTGCTAAGCTGCTCTACGTCATGGAAGGTTGTGCAAGAGACAGAGGAGTGTCAGATAGTAGATAGATAGGCGGAGGGGAGGCTGAAGCCCAGAGAATGGCCAGGAGGCCGTAGATAGGACACATGCAAACACAGCAGCTAAGGGTCAGAGCAATGGTCTTTGCCCTCAAAGATCTACCAAGCTAGGCCAGCTTGTCAATACATGGTTAATATTGACTTGTTTGGCATAGATTATCAGTACATTATGTTCTCCATCAAGTCAGTTTGTGCAATCTCATGTAGTCTCAGCTGGCCTTCAATTCACTATGTATCTGATGACCTTGAACTCATGACCTTCCTGTCTCCATTTCAATTATTTTTTACTTTTATCTTTTTTGGTTTTTCGAGACAGGGTTTCTCTGTGTAGCCCTGGATGTCCTGGAACTCACTTTGTAGACCAGGTTAGCCTCCAACTCTGAGATCCACCTGCCTCTGCCTCCCAAGTGCTGGGATTAAAGGTGTGTGCCACCACTGCCCGGCCCAATTATTTCCTAATTAAAAAACTTGTATGTCAACGTACAACTTGCATGCCTAGTGCCCAAGGAGGCCTGAAGAGGGAACTGGATCTTCTGAAATTGGAGTTATAGATGGTTGAGTGGGTTTGTGGATCTGAATTCAGGTCCTCTGGTCAAGCAGCAAATGCTACAAACCAATGAGCTGCCTCTGCAGCCTCCTTCTCCCACCTCTTAGAAGCCTGCCACTAGACACAGCTTTTCCATTTGTTTCTACGGTGAAAAATGTGCTTGGCTGCTGAAAGAAATGAGGACAGGGAACAGTGCTCAGCAGTACTGGTGATATAAATTATTAGTTCTAGAGCCCAAGAAGTAAGGTAACCCTGGTTGTTTCTGTACAAAAAGAGCAAGAAAGTTAGCCCAGTGTCAAGTGGGAAAGGGGCTGAGATCTAGGCAGTTCCACTGTCATATTTGGGATAGAAGATGGGCACCCCTACTTACACTGGGCCTCCAGTAGCCCAGGGAAACTTAAGACCTGTGGAGACTAAGACTTCATAGAAGTCAGAGGGACCCAGGTGTGTGCCTAGAGTAATTGTTTCCTACCGGTGCAGGCTGGAAGTGGGCTGAGATCTTCTTGTGTGTGTGAATCTATATATTTGTATGCCACATGTAGACCTGGTGGCCACAGAGGTGAGATACCTTCCAACTGGAATTTAAGGTGACTCTGAACCATCATGTGGGTGCTAGGAAGCAAACCCAGGTCCTCTCCACAGGTAACAAGTACTCTTACAGGGAGCCATTCGGGAACCATGAACAAGATGGGAGGAAAGGGATAATTACCACTCATGCATTTAATCCTCACGGCATTCCTGTGAGGTAGGCATTACTGTCCCCTCTCATGGGAGGAGGCTGACGCATCCCAGGTTAACACTCAGAGGTGTAGGACAACAACCAAAATGCCTCGGCAGGGTGGTCAGAATGCTGCTAACAGTAGTAAAAAAGAGCTGCCATAGGGATGGAACAGAAAACAGAGAGCTAATGGGTTTGTACTTGTTCAAGGGTATCTGGGGCACTCCTGGTACTTTCTTCAGGGGTCAGCATATCTGCGCAGGCTTCAGCAGACACCCCAGGTGTTGAGGACAGCTGCCTCATAAATCACAAGGCAAAGCATTCGCTGACATGCTCAAAGGGACCAGACCCTGCTGGTTTCTCCCCACGGAATCCAGCCACAAACCCAGCAACTCTTCTGACTTCTCGCTCTCCTGCATCTTTGTGGCCTTGGGGATTACAAGTGATTGTTTATGGTGATCCTCTAGAAAGATTCGTTTTTCACAAGGAAAGAACATATGGCTAGAACCAAGGGGTGGGAGTAGGAGTTTCCGGTTCTGAGGTCAGATGACCCAGGCCCCGTTGACTTGGAGCTTCGGGTCCTCTTGCAGTCCTTCTGCCTGCCGGGACAGTCGGGAGAGGCACTGTGCAGGACTAGATTTTTTCTTTTTTCAGTTGAAGCACAGTAATATTGGGGATCTGTTATCTTTTTATTCAATACCCTCTATTTCAAATGCTTCCTTTTGTTCCCCATTAGAAGAAATGTAGAAATAAAGACAGGCAAAGAATGGCCTTGAAATTCAGTGCAGAGATACGGTCACATGGATACAATGGGACACAGACAAACCACTTTGGGAGGGACAGGGATGCCTGCAACTCCAGCTTTAAGGGCCTCACACACCATTAGGCTACAGTCAACACTGATATGCAGGGACACAGGCTCCCTAGGCTGAAGGGGTGTGGGAGGAGAGTGCTGTCTTCACTTGAGAGCTCCCCACTGGTCTAAAACAAGACTTGCCAGCAAGGGTTTGAACTGTGTTAGGCCACCTGGGCCGCTAGTATTCCAAGGAGGCTGTCAGCTCCTGGCCTCAGAAAGTGAATGCCAACACAGAGGCTCATGCTCCCGGAGACAACAGGACACAGAAGGGTAGACAGGGATGGGTTTCACAGGTGCGCATGACAGCTGGGTGGCTGCTGTCCAACACGTAGAGGCTGAGCTGGTCACTGAGCTCAGTGTCCTGACAGCTTGCACTGAACTCCCCTAAGGATCTACACAGTACCCATAGGCAGTGTCCTAGAGAAACAGCAGCCCTCCCTCAGTAAACATTCACCATAGTGAAGGCTAACACACTCCGAGCTTCAGGAAGCCAGGTGCATGTCCTTGTCACTGTGTACAGACAGGTTTTGGCGCTTTACAGGCTGCTGGTGAACACCGCTCTCTGGGGAGTTTGGGGGACGACACTGTAAACATGACTTCTTGGCCTGATGGTGGCAAGGCTTTGTGCTTGAGTGGCTGCCCACAGAGAGCACTGAGGTAGATTGCGGAGAGCCCCCCATGCCACCATCCAGGGAGCTTATGGGACTCGAGCTGCTAACAGAGGAGTATCCTGAGGTCGTAATGTCCTTGGCCCGATCTCCCCGATTGCAGAGAAGGGGCCTGGGAGCTGAGGCTGGAGGTGCCTGGGTGCCTGGTGCTGGGTGGATCTTGTCCTCTGGCCAGGCCTCCTCATCACTGGACTCCTGGCAGCAATGTTCTTCTGGGTTCAGGTAGACCACAGTGACATCAAGGAGTCTGCTGGGAGCTGTGACTGAGAAAATGTGGGGTGTTTATAGCTTAAGTATTAGAACTTGGGACCCTCCAGCTGCTCAGGACTGTGGGGCCCAGGCTATTGCTTAGGTAAAAGCCTTGTCTGTGAGTTTGACTCTCTCAAGCTGGAAAGGTTCCCCTTGATAACTCACAGGGCGGCAGAAAGTGACAAACTGGTCACCTAACTCACTTTATCTGAGTGGACACAAAAGCAAGCAATTGGAAAAGCAGGTGAAACTTGCCTAAGTCAGTGTTCCTGGCCAGAACACAGGGAAAAGGACCTCCTGCAGTACACACATACACACACACACACACACACACACACACACACACACACACACACACACACACACACACACACACACACACACACGACAGGATCTAAGTGAGGTCCTTCAACCAACAAAGACCCAGATAGGGATGGTATATCCTCTCTCCCTGTTAGGTGGGGGAAAACCCTTGACCCGAGTGTTCGATACTTTCCTCAGTACAGTGCCAGATGGCCCTCAGATCATGTGTCACCCGCATGCCACATCCCTTCCCCAGCACGAGTGGCACTCACCATCACCCTCCTTCTCGCCTTCGCTCTCCTGGTCTCCCTCATAGCCAGAGCAGCACTCCAGGCTCCAGTCCAGAAGGCTGCCTAGCAGTGTCTCCTCCTGATTCGATAGCTCTGCGGTGGGTGTGGTGACAAAGCTGCCTCTGTCCTCCTGAAGGCTGTTTTCTCGCTTCCTGCAAGGTAGGGAGAGTCCATAAACCCTGGCCACAGATGGCAGCACCTGGAGAGCCAACGTAATGCTATCTACGTGTGCCTCAATGCCCACATGCCCCTGGCTCTCACCGTGTGTTCTAGAAAACACACATGAAGCTAGGGCAGATGTGAGCCCTCAGGGCAGGGCATCAACTGGAGGAAGAACTGGGCAAGGTTAGGCTTCAGAATAGGCCAGCTTTGGGCCCTGGGTCCTTCTCATAACTGGCAGACTCATCACCCTACAGGGTACTAGACACACCAGACAGGGACAATGCAGGGCCTGACTGCAGTCTGTCTTTGGGCAAGGCCAACAACAAACCTGCCTACCTGGGGTCAGGGCTAGAGAACTACAGAGCAGTCTGCCTCTGGGAGAGCCTGCTACACTCACCAGGCCTTTCTGCTGTTGTCTTCAGAGGGAGTGTGGATGTCCCATGTTACCCTGGAGGTCTCTTTGGAGGCCCCTTCTGAAGGGGCTATGAAGGGCCTTTTGGAGAGCTGGTTTAACACTGAAATTAGGCCCTTTAGAGGATCAGTGATCCACCTCCAGTAGGTACCCATGTCTGTCTGAGATGTCCCCAAGGGTAATCCTGTCTCCAATAGTTAAGTCAAGAGGACCAAATACAGAGCACAGTGCAAACTGTGGCTTTCTCAGGAGGACCCAGATCTCCTCCACTCCACAGAGAGGAAGATGCAGTGCAGATATTTGTAGCAGGTTTTAAAGGAGGTGAACCCCACACTGCTGCCTCCTCACATCAGAAGACCGGTGACTGAAGCCAAGGACCCACCATCACAGAACGCTCATGGCTCATAAGTCAGGTATCACCTAGCACCAACTGAAGGTTGCTCAGGAGCACACAGCGCATTGAGGACTCCCAAGGCAGGGCTAGCAAGGGAGGAGGCTGGGTGTCACAGGATCCACAACTCAGTGGGTGAGGGAGCTATTCTAGGACGTATAGCAAAGGGCTGGTCTGGGAGATAAGGACAGACACAGGGCAGGCAGCTAACAAAGATACTACTCAAGTCACAACCCAACTATGGTTTATGCCACAGCACGGAGCAGAGGGCACCATGATGAATAAGGGTGTAAGGGAGAGATCTGAACAGGATCTACTGTGTTCAGGTCCATCTCCCTGAAAGTAACAGAGATAAAACAAGACAGACAGGCTCGAGTAACAACAACAACAACAACAACAACAACAAAAGGCGATGCTTGGGAACAGGCCTCGGCCAAGCCCAAGCCCCTGGGTTGATCTGGAAGCTGCTGTACAAACTGCCTTAGGAAGCTTTTATTTCTTGGTTGCTGTGTCAAGAAGGAAACTGAGAGCTACCATCTGTGAGGGAGCGAGCCATGGCGTGGCTGCAGACAGAGTAGACTCACCGTTTGCTCCTCCTCCCGGAGGGCGAGCTGAGGAAGGTGTGGATCTCCCCTGAGCTAGGGAAAGATGGGGGCTCTGGGCTTTCCTGTTTTACTCCTATTGTACTGCACAAGTCAGCATAGCTCAGCACCTGTAGGGAGGACAGAGTGAAGCACCACAGAGCCATCCAGGCACCCATACCAGGAGCCTAAGTGACAAAGCGGGGCTGTACCTCTTCCCGGCTGATTTCCTCATAGCACTTATCCTCGAACCTCTGCTTCACGGCCGTCAGAGAGACTTGTCTGTAGTCTTTGGGTGCATCATCGTGGAAACTGGAAATGGACACAGAAGCTGACATGTGACTCCCAGAGAGGACAGCAAGCTTTCCTCAGGGGGTTGGTTTCCAAAGATCAGGCACAAGAGTGTTCATCTCACATAGGAGCAGTCAGAGGCTGAGATCACTCATGTGTCTATCAACGGTCAGACGGACAAAGGTCCATTCAAACACCAACACAACATTGCAGTTTGACCCAGAAATGGAATACTCAATCGAGAAGCCAGATTCACAGACTGATAGGTTACATGACTGCTTCATTCAGAGATGTCCAGAGTGGGCAAAGCCACGGATGCGAAGCAATGAATGGATGCTGGGGCCAAAGAAGTTGGGAGATTGCTAAGTGATGGCTAAAGAATGGGGTTTCCTTTGAGGGGTGGCGAAATGGTCTAAAATTCGTTGTACAAATCTGAATATAGTAAAAAAAAAAACTTTT
This sequence comes from Mus musculus, assembly GCF_000001635.26. Taxonomy (NCBI): domain Eukaryota; kingdom Metazoa; phylum Chordata; class Mammalia; order Rodentia; family Muridae; genus Mus; species Mus musculus. The sequence goes on from NC_000083.6 coordinate 24,227,222, forward strand.
AAGATTTTCAACTCCTTCCCTCCCCTTTGGTTTTTGGAGACAGGGTTTCTCTGTATAGCCCTGGCTGTCCTGGAACTCACTCTGTAGACCTGGCTGGCTTTGAACTCAGAGGAATCTGCCTGCTGGATTTATTAAAGGCGTGCACCGCCAGTGCCCAGCAACTCATAAAACTTAAACGATCAGAGTGGGTAGAGTATATTTAACATACATAAAACCCTGAGGTCTATCCCTAGAACCAGAAAAAATACACACACACACACACACACACACACACACACACACACACACACACACAAAACCCACCAAAAATTTCTCTCTCTTTCTCTCTCCCTCTCTCTCTCTCACACACACACACATATACACACACTCCTCCTTCTTTGCAGATAAACATCAGGTCACAATCAGTGGAAGTAAAGGTGGAGGGCGAAGACACCGAGCCTATGACAGTCACCTTGCTTCCTCAGCATGGTCTGGGCACCACAGGAGGAAACTGGGTAGCAAAAGCATAATAATACTGACAGGTCCTCATCACTGGAGCCCAGTGGGGAGGCAGGAGGGCAGAGAAGATGCTGGTGGATTATTCTAGAGCTCAGACTTTACCCTGGAAGCCAAGAGGAGGCTCTGGGCTGAACGGAAAGGACGTGCTATAGAGAGGCAGCCTCATGGTATTAGCACAGTCTCCACAGAGGCCAGCTCTCAAGGCAGGTGACCAAGTGCAGGGAAAGGACACTGGACCCAGCCATCAGCAGGTCGTACAGACGAAGGAGGAGCACCCAGCACTACCTCTGGGAGGAACACCGTGGGAGAGCAGCAGCTCAGAAGTACAAGCGAGGTGGGCTGGGCTGGGCCCAGGAGCCCCGGAGTAGCTGTGAATACTGGGAGTGGTTAACTTTCTGAGGGGAGGGTCCAGGCAGTGAAAGATGCCAGAACTACCTGGCTCCTCAGGGAGGAGGCCATGAGGACAGAGAACCAGCCAGCCAGTGCCGCGGGGAGGAGGAAGGACCCCAGGGAAGGAAGCAAGAAATGGGAGGAACCAAACTGCAAGCCAAGCTGAGAGAAGGCAGAGGCAGCCAGCCCAGTGTCCAAGATACTCCCTTTAGAGCCAGCAGCCCAGTACCTGTCTACACCAGCCCTGTACCAATGTCCCCAACCTGGGACACAGGTACGTACCACTTCCACATCCCCACCCACCCTCCCCACCCGGTTTCTTTCTTTACAAAAGTTTATTTATTTTTGTATCATGTGTATGGGTGTTTGCCTGCAGGTACATCTGCACCACAAGTACTGGGGCCCACGGAGGCCAGGAGATGGCACGGGAACCTGTGGAACTGAGTTACAGGTGGTTCGGAGCCTCCATGCGGATGCTAGGAACTGAGCCCAGGTCTCGTGGAAGAGCGTCCAGTGCTCTGACCAACAGAGCCGTCCCTCCAGCTCTACCCACCCCAACTCTTCTTTCTATGGTCCATCCCTGCCTGACAAGCTATCGGGACTGAATTATTCTTGTCTGTTTCTTTCTTTTTAAAAACCCATACAGTACATTCTGACCATGGTTTCCCCTCCCCATCTCCTTCCCACTTCCCACCCATTCAACTCCTAGCTTTCTTTCTCTTTATGAAACAAAAAGGCATACTAAAAAAGCAAGCAAACCAGAATTTTAAAAACTGTGTAACACACACATAGACACACACACACACACATACACCATAAAGACACAAACTCAGGAACCATAATATACACAAAGACCCCTAAGACAAAAATTGCCCTAAGCTATGAGACAAAAACAAACAAACAAAAAAACACATATAAAAATACGAAGTTCATTTGTGTTGGTATCCGCTGTTGGGTACAGGCTAAGGTTAAGTGTGGCTTGTATACCCTGTGAGAGTCCATTAGAGAAAACTGGTTTTTCCTATTCTGGCCTTTTTCTAAGTACCCAGAAAAGGTCCTGTGAGGTGAGCAAACACAGCCCACATAGAGTCTGAAGCACAGATGGTGGGCAAATCACCAAAGCAGAGATGGGTGGGCACAGGAGACTGGTAGTGGGGACACCTTGACGGCTGGCTTCCTCTTCCTCAAGAAGACAGGTTCTACGTGGACACAGAAATAAGTCCATGGGACTATTTCTAGCTCTGGGACTTTAAAATGCCAACCCAGGGGGCTGGTGAGATGGCTCAGCGGTTGAGAACACCGACTGCTCTTCCAAAGGTTCTGAGTTCAAATCCCGGCAACCACATGGTGGCTCACAAACATCCGTAACAAAAAATCTGATGCCCTCTTCTGGAGTGTCTGAAGACAGCTACAGTGTACACACATATAATTAATAAATAAATAAATCTTAAAAAAAAAAAAAGAAAGCCAACTCAGGGCTGACCAGACAGCTCAGTAGACAAAGATGCTTGCTGCTTAATTAAGCCTGAGGAGCGGAGTGCAAGTCCTAGAACCCACAAAAGGCTGGAGAGAGCTGAACTCTGTGAGTTGTTGGTTCATCTCCACATGCACACATGTGCTCACACATCCTATAATAATAACAACAACAATAATAAAAAATAACAATACTAAAATACTATTATTGTAACTTTAATATACCTTTTTTTTTTTAATTTGTTTATTTATTTATTATATGTAAGTACACTGTAGCTGTCCTCAGACACTCCAGAAGAGGGAGTCAGATCTCGTTACAGATGGTTGTGAGCCACCAAGTGGTTGCTGGGATTTGAACTCCTGACCTTCGGAAGAGCAGTCGGGTGCTCTTACCCACTGAGCCATCTCACCAGCCCTATAATACCATTATTAATAACAATTTTAAACGTCAGCCTCAGAGAAGACGTTTTTGGCATGAAAAATTGCAAGAGGACATGTGGACTGAGTGACAGTAGCTAGGTGATAAAGCGAAAGTCTGATGGTAGGAGCTAGGTCTCATCAGGGAAGCGCATCTTACGGAGCCACCCCCACCAGCCTCCTTTCTGAAAACAGGGTCTTGGTACACAGTCTAGGTGTCATGGAGCTGTGACAAGTGGCTCAGAATGACCAGGACTCACACTGTCCCTTAGCCCTCTCCAGTGTTGAGAGATGACAGATTCAGAGTCGGACTCACCACTTCTTATGAAGGCTCAGGACACAGGGTACGAGGTCACTGTAGGAGAAGCCAGTGAGGTCCCACAGATGAGTGGTCCAGGGCTGTGCTGGGGAGAAAAACAGGCCAGGATTGTCACAGCACCCCACAATTCCTACAGTTCTGGTAGTTCCGTAACATTTACCCAGACTCAGGCTTTTAGTCCCTTTAAAATACCCTTAATGATGGGCCAGTGATATGGCTCCGTGGGCAAAGGGCACATAGTGTCAAGCCTGATGACTTAGAACTGATTCTGGGAAGCCACATGGTAGAAGAGAACCAATGCCTGCAGGCCACTCATCCTCTGACCACGGCATGGAACGGGCACACACATGCACATAGAAATTAAATATAAATGTAAAGTCAAGATAAAAAAAACTATCTTTGAAAAGACTCCATATAGGGGGCTGGAGAGATGGCTCAGCAGTTAAGAGCACTGACTGCTCTTCCAGGGGTACTGAGTTCAATTCCCTGCAACCACAACCATCTGTTATGGGATCCAATGCCCTCCTCTGATGTGCCTGAAGACCTGAAGACAGCAACAATGTACTCATAATCATAGAATAAATAAATAATTTTTTTTAAAAAAAGACTCCATACACAGTATACACACTTGAAAAACTATGTACTGCTTCAGCTAGAACCATCACCCAGAAAACCCCCCATGCCTCATTTCTTTCTTTTTCTTTTTTCCAGACAGACTTTCTCTGTGTAGCCCTGGCTGTCCTGGAACTCACTCATAGACCAGGCTGGTCTTGAACTCAGAAATTCACCTGCCCTTGACTCCCAAGTGCTGGGATTAAAGGTGTGCGCCACCACTGCCTGGCTCCAACCCCCATTTCAGATCCATACTGCTGCTCTTTCTTCTCCAGGATGAAGGAGGGAGTGTTCATTTCCTCCCTTCCAACCTCTCTCATCCAAGACTTCCCCAAGATACCAGGTCACCCTCCACAGCCCCCAAGAAGGCCTCTCCTTACTCTGCCCATGCATGAGTCTGGCCAGGAGAAGGGCCGCAGAGGCCAGGCGGGCTGGGGCATAGATGGACAGGCTGGTGTGCAGCAGGGTGAGCTCACAGAGGAAGCTGCACAGGTGCTGGGTTCTGGGTGCGACGGGGACCAGTGTCAGCAGGACCTCTTTATAGTCAACCACGGTAGGGATCTAGACAAGAGGGAGGAAAATGCCACGTCTCATCCATCAGTGTTACACTGAGGCACAGCCCAGCAGGGTTTTGGCCTAGGTGCTCATGCTGGGGCCCAACCAAGCTCAGGGTTTCAGGGCAGCTAATGACACACCGCAGCCATGGCTTCCTGGTGCTTTCTCCACAGCAGTAGCGCTCAATGGCCTCAGCTTCCCGCAACAGCCACCCCGCCCCCCGCCCGCCCCCCCCCCCCCCCCCGTGACCTCAAACAGAAGAAACTTTTGCTCAAAGGAGAAAGTCAAGCCCTACTTACCCGAATCTTCCCTTCCAGGGCGGAAATGATCTCCCCCATCACGCGCACCAAGTCCTCGTATTTATACGTGTTGTCTGTGAGCCACACAGCCTCTCTAATCGTCAGAATCTCTTTGCTGATGAACCTGGAACGTAGAGATGGGCTCTCAGGCCTGAGCTGAGGGGCCATAGCTCAGAAAGCCTCAAGGCAAAAGCATGATGGGATGGCTCCAGACTCAGGTGGCAAAAGGAAGCTATGGAGCGAATCCACTTGCTTCTGACTATCAAAGAGCATCCAGGGGCTACAAAGAGGGGGTCAGAACAGGATCCTCAGACCCAGCAGGAGAGGCATGGCTACAGAGCACAGACAAGAATGTACAAGTGTCGGGTCCCGAAGAAGCCTGGGACAAGTCTCACTGAATACCTATAGCTCCTCCCAGCACTCCTGCCCCAACCCTACCCTGAACCTTTTACAGTCCAGGGGCTGGCCTTCCCTTCCAGCAGCTCTGACCCCTACATAACCCAGCCATGTTGGTATCTGTTCTCTTGGCCCGGCACCCCTCCGTCCAGCTCCCCTCTTCCTCTCTGCGTCTCCTTTTCCTTCTTCTCTCATGGCACAGTCTACTCTAGCTGTTCTCTCCTTTATAACCACCGAGGAGCTGTCATGTCCTGATTTTCATCCAAAAAACAAAAAAGACCCGACCCATGAGCGACACTAATTTAGCTCTTTATGACTTTATAGATGAGGGCTTTTTTTTTTTAAGGTTTGTTTGGCTGTGCTGTGGTTCAAAGCCAGGTGCAGACTCGCCAAGCTTCTAAACAACCGCTTCAGCTCCTGTCCTATCCCCTTGACTGCATCTGAGTACAAAGAATGCAAACATAAAGATAGGTGAGCTGCTGGAGCACGGTGGAGGGCTACACACAGCCCTCCCGGTGTAGGAGGGCTACACACAGCCCTCCCGGTGTAGGAGGGCTACACACAGCCCTCCCGGTGTAGGAGGGCTACACACAGCCCTCCCGGTGTAGGAGGGCTACACACAGCCCTCCCGGTGTAGGAGGGCTACACACAGCCCTCCCGGTGTAGGTGGGCTACACACAGCCCTCCCAGCGTTTGGCCACAGGAATCCTGACTGTTTCTGAGGCAGGGGCAGCCTGTTCTCTGCTGTCCACAGTACTAACAATCAGAAACACTCTGTTCCAGTGGTCCCACAAGCACCCTCCCCAGCGAATGTGGACTGCTGCTCAGCCTTGGCAGAAGGGTCAGCGGAGGCAGCAGCCTCACCAGCTTGCTGACTGCTGAGAAGACCTGGGATGTGAGATTCGGGTCACAGAGCCTATCTGAAGAAGACCCGGGATGCGGTAAGGTCAGATGTTCCCCCCTGAAATCCACAGTCTTCCTCCTGTGGTCACATGACCATGCTTCCTCTAGCTGGGACATGGATACTGGAAGGTGCTATAGTGTCTACTGTGGCTGGATATATATGCCCACATGGCTAACCTGGTAAGGAAGGTGGGCTTGGGAGCTTTGGCGGTGACAGGAAAAAGAACCACTCATGGAGCTCAGAGGGGAGCAAATGTGAGCGGGTCTCCTTCATGACCTTCATCCCAGTGGGCCGGATGTTCTGCCCACAGGTTCCTATATGAGTCAGGTTGATCCAAGAGTCACATGGGAAGAAATCTTACTAGATTGCTATGGGAGGGCTCAGCTCACTGTGGGTGGTGCGGTCCCTGGGCTGATGGCTCTGGGCACTATAAGAAAGAAGGCCCAGCAAGACACGAGCAAGCCACTATGTGGCACCCCTCCATGGACTCTGATCTGAGTTCTTACCTCCAGGCTCCCTCCCTGCTCAAGCTCCTGCCCTGACTTTCCTCACCAAGCTGCTTTTGATCATGGGGCTTTTTCACAGAGATAGGAACCCTAGTACACAAGCGAGCCTAGGAAGGAGTTAGCAGGGATGTGAAATGTGTGTCCTAGGAAACAGCAGACCAAGCTGGGGCCATCAAGTTTAGAAGAGTAAGAAAATGCAAACTACATTTTGAAAAGCGCCTTCCACATCGCTTCCAGAGGCAAATCTAAGCACAGCTTGAGAAAAAAAAAATGTAAACTGAACCTATTTGAAAAGCTAGAGCTGCCAGGGAACAGGCTGCTGTGTGACATGTGACATCCTGTGGCAGGCTCTGATGGTTGGGGGCTTTGGTGGTAGACTGGAGGATTCCATCTCAGTGACAGTTTATCTCTGATGACTGAGGAGGAAGGCACAAGCCAACAGCTACAACCAACTCTTCTTAGCAACTGGCATCCTTTGGATCATGGGAAAGTGTGGTCTAGCTTAGGCCTTCCCAAGTCCAGGCTCTGGGTCCCAAGACTGTGTGGGGGATACAGACCCCCCAAAGAGGTATAATCGACATACAAAGGGTCAACTCTGCCATCCCTTCCTCGCAAAGGATACTGGGATTGAAATTATTAACACAGTTGAGCCAGGTAAGGCACTTAAGAGTTATTTCCCTTAAAAATCAGCAGCTAGGACTCAGAGGACGGTGGCCTCTGCATCTGGGGGGACCAGCACATGAGCACCTCAGCCCTGCCCGTTGGTCAAGGCTCCTCACCGGGTACAGATGACCATGCAGGCAATACCCAGGAGCTGCAGCTTGTATCTGGGGACCAGCCTCCTTCGCAGGTACCGGTCTACACACTCCACAGTCAGGTGAAGACACAGGCTTGTAAAGTCCTTCATTGTGGCAACTTCCACCAACCAGTCGATTAGAATGTACCTGCAGAAAGAGGGCCACCCGTGAAAACTAGGACAAGCATCACAGCTGCCCTTTCTGCCAAGTCTGTTCAGCTTGAGCAAGTGGCCTCATCATTTTGAAACCACTGGTTTACCAACTCCGAGTCCCCCACAGCAACTCCCAGGAGGCTGGCTGGTGGGTTCACAATCTCTGCAGCCTGTGCCCAGGCCCCGAAGCCTGCACATCCCCAGTGTTCACAAATCCGAGTCAGCCCGCAGCCACCAAAGCACTGGGTGATCTCAATCCCTGCTCATAGGCAGTGGGTACCAAACAGGCAACACAACAGGGCTGGGAGCAGATCACAGCTCTCAGAACCAGACAGAGGGTTTCGGCTGCTCTGCATCATCAAGCACTGTCTGGGCCCTCGGGACAATGTTCTGCAGAGGATCAAAGAGCCAGAAATGCCACTTAAAGTAAGAGCCACTCAGTGCCTGCGCTGGTGTTCCCTCATCCAGCACCCCAGATGGATGCCCAGACACAAGAAGGCCGGCAAAAGTCTCTCTCTACCAGGGAGTTAAAAACCTGGGGAACGAGGCCATAAAAAACCCCAGGAGAATCTCGTAAGGACACCCTAGTAAGCCCAATGCTTCTCGGGCAAGAGATCCTTGTCTAAAGCTGAGGGGTTACATCAACAGGAAGCAAGAGAGAAAAGGCGCAATGATGTGGACTCTTGGGGAGACAGAAGGGGCAGGCTTTGCCTCAGCTCAGACTCATCGTCATAAGTCGAAGGAGGGATAGGGAGTCGGGCTGAGGTGGCGAGGAACAGGACAGGAAAGGTCTACTCCCCACCCCCACCCCCCAAGAAGGGTCAGGGGCTGAGGTTTAAAGCAGAACAGACTAGGAAGTTCCTCTAGGCAGACATACTTAACAAGCTTAATAATCCGACTTCTTTTTAAAAGTCATCATTACACTTATTTTGTGGGTATGGGTGGTAAGTATGTGCGGTTGCATGTATGACAGGGATGTGGGAGACAGAGGACAACCTTTGGGTGTTGGTTCTCTTCTTCCACGACATAGGTCCTGGGAACTGAACTCAGGGTTTCAGGGTTGGCAGCAATCACCTCCACCTGCTGAGCCATCTTACTGGCCCCAGTGATCTGTTTTTAGAAATCAGATTATTGGGCTATCAAGAGTTGGATTAAAGGCATGCATCAACCTGGGGCTTCCCAATAGTACTAGGATGGCTGCGCACAGAACCTCTGGAACCCACTCATCTCCACTTCCTCAGTATCAGGATTATAGGCACATGCGACTCCCTCAGACCTCCAGTACTGGGTACCAAACTCAAGTCACCATTCTTGTGCATCGAGCAAATTACTCACTGAGGCCACCTCCATGGCCCCAGGACAATGATTTAAAAAAAAAAAAAAAAAAAAAAAGCATTTACTAAACATAGTTCATGTTCCAAGCAGTGCTTGCAAGGGGCCAGAGGTTTCCCATCATAAACCAAAATTTTACTTGAAATTTCAGATGAAAGCTTAAAACACCATTCACATGTCCCTAATTCTAGGTACCCTCAAACACACTCTGCAATTTATTGTGTTATCACTAACGTTTGAAGCCTGGAATAGACAGTTGTGCTGGGTATCACAGTAGCTAACCCAAGGGATGGGATGGCTGGGATAGGGGTGAGGAGGGGTTCACCAGCTCCCTAGGTCTGACCTCTAGTCACTGAGTGGCAGAAAATATACTGATTATAAAGAGAGCTGTAAAGAAAAGGTTATATTTATAGGGGTTGTGGGTTAGAGGCAATTCATCATGAATAAGGTGCTGGGCTCAAAAATCTAGATCCTCTTCCATCCAAAAAACAAAACAAAAACCAAAAACCAAAAGTTGTATTTCAGCTTCAGAAATCGGAGTGATAAGTCTCATCATTTCATAATGATGATTTGAACAATTTAGCATGCTTTTCCGCTTTAAAGACTTTGGTGGCTTACACCTGTACTCTCAGAACAATGCAGGAGGCTAAAGTAGGATAACTAGAAATTCAGGGCTAGTCTAAGCTACAACAGGACTGGGAAGATGGTTAAGTATTTGCTGAACAAGTACAAGCACTGGCATTTGGATCCAGAACCCATGAAAGTGCCAGCTGTGTGTGGTGACCAACTGTGAATTCCAGCTGCTGTGTGTGGTGACCAACTGTTAACTCCAGCTGTTGTGTGAGGCTGGGTTGGGAGCCCCAGAGCAATACAGTGAGTTCACTGTTAGGCTAGCTCTGGTTTGCCAGAGAGACCCTGCCTTATTGAATGCAGTAGAAGAAACAATGGAAGATTCGTGACATCAAGTTTGGGTCTTATGTGCATGTACACATGTGTGCACCCTACATACATGAACACATAGAAATGGGGGGAAAAGTAAAAAAAAAATATCAATCAATGTGGAGCGGAAATACTTTCTTCATCAAATTACTAAACAGCTCACCCGCTCACAGATTGTAATCAGTTGGTAAAGCAATGGCCTGTTGCCCAGGGACAGGTAATACAAGTTTTGCTCGCCACCAGGTCAAACACAGCTCTTGAAGGTCTCACCTCATGGTGTCGCTGAGCCCCTTCTGCACAGAGAATATCTGCTGCTTGTTGACAGCCTGGGAGGCCTGGAAGAGCTGGCAGACCGACTCACTGCAGGCCTTCCCTTCCAGTCCAAGTTGGCTTCCACCTGCACAGGCTTTGGCCAAAGCCAGCTACGGGGAGAGATAAGGCATAGTGTAAGTCCTGGCCTGTCTGCTCAGAGGGGCTCAGCAGGCAGCCACACAGTACACACGGCCAGCCTGGGCTTCCTTAGCAGCATGGCTAAGAGCTCTAGGACTTACTTTTCAAACTAAACTAAACAAAACAAATAATTACAAATCTTTATATATATGAGTGTTTTGCCTATGTGTATGTCTGCACCATGGGTGTGTCTGGTGACAAGGAGAGCAGAATAAAGTGTCAGGTCCCTAAAACTGGAGCTACAGGTGATTGTAAGTAGCCATGTGACTGACGGGAAATGCCCGAAGGTCCTCTTGGAGAGCAGGCGGAGCTCTTAACCACAGGGTATCTCTCCAGTCCCAAGTTTTCTCTGTTATGAAATGGCGCATCGATGGCCTTGGAGTCAGATGAGGGTGGACTGAGATGTGCCAACACTTAGGAGACGCTGCCTGGCACCCACAGACTTCAGTGACCACTGTCAACAACTTTTACATTTCATCTGTGTTTTCCTAGGTAATTGTAGCTTGGTGTGCATGTGTATTTATGACCAGAGTTTATTCTCAGCATCTTTCTTATTCTACCTGGCAATCTTACTAGTTTTTCCATTTGGAGTGTTTCTGTCTGTTGAGTATTTTGTGGACCATTTGATTCCCTCCCTGCTGAGTTCCCAGAACAGCTGTGACTTTCGTCTACATGTATCCAAGGACTCTTTCTGCATCCAAGGACTCTCTCTGAGGTTCGTGCTCACGTGTCACTCATAACAAACACCTCTACATTCATTAGCAGGAACTACCATCACTAAAAATATCTTGGGTTAGAGAGATAGAGTAGGCTGGGATTCAATTCCCAGCCCCCACATGGTAGCTCAGACTGTCTGTAACTCCAGTTCCAGGAGATCTGACCCCCTTTTCTGGACTCTTCAGACACCAAGAAGACACAAGGAATGTACATGCAGGCAAACACCCATATACATTAAAAAACAAATAAATAAAATCTTACAGATGTTACTTATTATTGACTCAAAAACAGCAAAAAGATTAAATAGAACACATTAATGAGACAAGTCCCCAATAGCTCATTTAAAGCTGTAGCTCCAAATTCATAAACCGCCTGCCTCAGCCTCTTGAAGACAAAGATTAAGCTCCTATATTTGGCAAATGTTACCTTTTTTAACCTGTTGTATTTATTTCTTCTTTTCTGAGAATGATCCCCTTTTCTGATTTTGTTTTGAATCACAATATAAATATTTTTGGAGATAGAGGTTTGTCAAAGGGGTGAAGATCCACAGGCTGAAAACCTGCTGCTCTAGACATTGTCAGTGACGGATGGGGGAGGGCCCAGCCCATTGTGGGTGGGCCATCCCTGGGCTGGTGGTCCTGGGTGCTATAAGGGAACAGGCTGAGTAAGCCATGAGCAAGCCCCCATCCACAGCCTCTGCATCAGCTCGTGCCTCCAGGTTCCAGCCCTGTTTGAGTTTCTGGCTTCCTTCAGTGATGAACATGAAAGGGGTAGCCAAATAAACCCTTTCCTCCCCAACTTGATTTTTTGGTCATGGCGTTTCATCACCGCAATGGTCATCCTAACTAAGACTCCGTGCATGCGAGCAGTCAGAGGACATCTTTTGGGACAGCCATATGGCTCTTAGAGAGCAAACTCTGGTCATCAGGCTTGGTAGCAAGCGATGAGCCATCTTACTAATAACATTTTCTGTAAACCTCTGACAGTCTTAGACATGAACACAATATTCTGTGACAAGAGATCAGCCAGGACCATCTGTTGATATTTTTCTTTCCTACCATTTGAGATGTTGGATATCTACCATCCATGCGGTGGGGCAACAAGAACAAGCTTTCCCCATTGTGGCAATCTGCAAAGATGTCTTGGATTTGTTCTAAAGCAGCTCCCTCCCCCTGCTCAGGATGGAACCAAGGGCTTAGCCTGCAAGTTCTCTAATAGTTGGCAAAGCAGGATTAGCTGAAAGCTCTAAATTCTCCATTTCCTGCCTGAACGAGTAAGGCCAGAACTAACTAAGTAACCAACAGGGGCCCCACACACCCCTCCACTCCCAAGCAGCCTGGCATCTGTTCTCACGTAGGCATGGTCTACAGAACAATGTTCCAAAGTGAAGGGTGTGCATTGTGACAGCAGCAGCACTGAGAATTAAGAGGCTACCGGTAAACCAGCAAGGGTAGAAATGGGCTAAGATAATCGAAGAATTTCTGGGGTCTTCTTAAACATTCAGAACTACCAAACTCCTTTAAGGTGCACTAGGGGCCAGAGATATCTCAGAGGTTTAGGAAAGCTTACTGATCTCACACACGACCCAGGTTCAATTCCCAGCACCCACATCAGGTGGCTCACAAGTGCCTGTAACTCCACTTCCAGGAGAGCCAATGAATACCCTTTTCTGGTCTCCACAGGCATTGCATGCACAGGGTATGTACATACAGACAAGCATATGTATATAAATAAGTAAAAACTGAAAACAAAATAAAAAGACTCAGCTCTAGTCCCGGACCAATCTCACAGCTTCCCTAAGTTCCCCGTTTAAAGCCTAGGCGGTCCTGCCCCAAGGTTCAGAGAAAAGAATCCAGAGCTTGAAGTCACCTGTGCTTCCCAGCAGCCTTTCGCAGCGTAGTCCCTGAGTTTCCGGAAGCTGTGGAGGCATCGTCCGGGGTCGGACATCTGTCAACAACAGAAAGTTATCCTCACACAGCTATGTCCTGAGAGGAACTCAGAACTGCCCCACAGGTTTCTAAATATCTTCTCCCATACTCTTCAAGTACACTGGCCTCCCTAGACTTTACCCCCAAATAATGGTAGTCTTTTGGGGGGGGGGGCGGGGAGTAATAGTAGCTCACTAAGCAGAAACATCCAAACCTCTGAGAACCTAGGATCCGAAAAAGAAGCCTCCCCTTGGCTAACCAAATTTCATCCCAGGGCCATGTGAAACCATGTTTAATGTGGTCTATACCAGGGCCACATGAAACCGTGCCTGTGGTCTATACCAGGGCCACATGAAACCATGCCTGTGATCTATCCCACACCAGATGAGGTCACATGAAACTGTGCCTGTGGTCTATCCCAGACCAGATGAGGCCACATGAAACTGTGCCTGTGGTCTATCCCACACCAGATGAGATCACATGAAACCGTGCCTGTGGTCTATCCCACACCAGATGAGGCCACATGAAACCGTGCCTGTGGTCTATCCCACACCAGATGAGGCCACATGAAACCGTGCCTGTGGTCTATCCCACACCAGATGAGGTCACATGAAACCGTGCCTGTGGTCTATCCCACACCAGATGAGGTCACATGAAACTGTGCCTGAGGTCTATCCCACACCAGGTGAGGCCACATGAAACTGTGCCTGAGGTCTATCCCACACCAGGTGAGGCCACATGAAACTGTGCCTGAGGTCTATCCCACACCAGGTGAGGCTACATGAAACTGTGCCTGAGGTCTATCCCACACCAGGTGAGGCCACATGAAACCGTGCCTGTGGTCTATCCCACACCAGACGAAGCCCCACTTACATCCACCTTTCTGTCGCTTTCCCAAAGGAGGTATGAGCTGATTAAGCATCCCTGACGAGAAGACTCTTCCAAAAGGCTACGCGCCTGCTTCCTTTTCTCTTCGTCCTGGAGCGAGACCGAGCACAGAAGGTTCTTCCTCATCTCCTGCCCAATAGCCTCCCTCTCCCGCTCCTAGACCCTCAAGCAGTCGTACACAGTGCTGACTGATCACGGCAGAAATGAGGCTGAGAAGCAGCCAGTGCTCGGTAACTGACCAATAGGGAGCCTGGCCTCGGGGCTCTGCTCTAAGCAGCACGGACGGTGGCAGTGGTGGCTCTCACCGCTCACCCGCCTCCCTTGTCTTGCAGCATTCACTGGAAGCTACTACCTAGCCTACACCTGAAAAGGGACCCACAGATCACAGAGCCCGAGACAAACCTCAAGGGAGGCAGGAACTCTGTAAGGCCTATGACAGAAGAGCTGTGCCCACCTGGCACCTCCATCACTTATCCTCCAAGCTGTCCTGTCCACCTCCTTCCAAGGCAGTGTGGAAGCCTCAGGCTCTCTGCCAGGGACCCACCACAGGGCAAGGCGTGGCTCTGTATTCACCTCAGACAAAACTCAACTTACCTCAAAAAGATTTAGCACCCTTCCCAAGCAGTGTAGTATGGAAGCTTTATGACTCTTAAAAAAAAAACAAAACAAAAACAAGCATGATTCTCTGCAGACATTTCTCCCCAGCCCTGTCCGGATCTCTACCCCTCCACTCCCCAATTTCAGTTTCCAGCTACCGTTGTTTTATTCAGCTTAAATCTTTGGTTTCCAGCCACCAATACATTCACTAAGACACCCTCTTTTTTTCTTTTCTTTTTTCTTTTTTTTTTCTTTTAATTGTTTTCTCCTCTGGCCCCACTCACTCCGGCCCCACTCAGGCTATATTTATTTCATATATGTGAGTACACTGTCACTGTCTTCCAACACAGCAGAAGTCGGCACTGGATGCTCATTACAGATGGTTGTGAGCCACCATGTGGTTGCTGGGATTTGAACTCAGGACCTCTGGAAGAGCAGTTGGTGCTCTTAACTGCTGAGCCATCTCTCCAGCCCACTAAAGATACTTTCTACCAAATCAGTCCAAGATGCTTCTCCTACAACTACTCCCCCCACCCCTCCTCTCTTCTTTACAGGGGCACTATAGCTAGAACCCAGGGCTTCTAGAATGCTAGGTGAGAGCTCTCTGCTGAGCTGAAGCCCAGCCCCACACTTAGTCTTCGGCACCTCCACCTTGACTTTAAACGGCCCACGGAACGTGCTTCAGGTTGTCCCACTGAGACACTAACTGGACTTAGAGATGCTGTGTCCCAGGCCTTGCCAGGACTTACTCTCTGTAACTGACACTCCGCTCGGAGGCTGTCATGAACCACAGCCTTGCAGCAGCTTCCGGACACTGACCACGGTGGGCGGATGAAGAGCCAGATGAAGGGCTCAGAACCCGTATTCAGTCTCTCAGCCATGCTGAAGAAGCGAGAGGCCTTCAAGCCGTTCACTTCTGCGCAGGCCTCATCTGACACAGACACTGTGGGAGAAACAGGCAAAGCTATGATGTCTCTGGGGGATGGGAAGAGAGCACCAGTCTTTCTGTCCAAGTCTAAAAGCATAAACTACCACACTGCAAAGCTCTGGAGCTCTGTGGGGTGGGGCTCCACTTCTCTAAGACAGGCCCCCTTCTGGGGTCCTTCAGGAAGCTTGAATTCTGACCCTCAAAGGGATGGTGGCTCCTACATCCTCCACCTTCCTCCTCGAGGGAAATGACCCTGCGAATGATTGGAAGGAAAGGCTCTCTTAAGGATGAGAATATTCTAAATGAGAACAGCAGTGGTTGAAGCACCTTAGGAAAATACAGAAACAAACCAACAACCATGAACTTCGCATAATGTAGGTACAAGAACGATGTCTGGGTATGGTCAACTGACAGGGGGTTAGGGTAGGAGCCTCAGTTCTCCTCAGTCTGGAAGAGGCTGCCAAGGACAGGGACCATAAGCAAGACAGCAGATCTTTAAGCTGTAGGAAACTGGTATTCTATATTCTAAATGCTATACATCTTGAAGACCAGGGCAGGACAGAAGCTCTTTCCTCAGGTGTCTTTTACAGAGCAGCTGGCCTTGGGGCTAAGGATTCCCGTGGGACCATGGCTGCCTGTGGCTCCGTCCCTGGAGAATGAGCATGCTGGTTTCTTTCCAGGCTTCACAGGACGGCCAAGGAAGGAAGCCGTCTATGTCCATGCAGAAGCCTTGGTGTTACCTGGCCTGATTTGCCGAGCACCTCCTATTCTGGGGCTCTGCTCAGTCATCCTTTGCCGATCCAAATTAGGAAAGGGGGTGACTTCCTTAGAACCTATATCCAAGTGTCAAGGGCAGACAAAGGGCTGACCAGGAGCAAGATCTAAGCTGCCAAATCTTGGAAGGGCTGAAGGCGTCTGCTTAACTCAAATTCCAACACATGCAGGGTCTCCAGGACTTACGGCCTTCATTGTAGAGGTAGGCAATCCCCAACTTCACAGCAGCTTCAAAATTTCCCTTTTCAGCAGCCCTAAGGCAGTCAGAGCATAAGCCACATTATTTTGGGTAATAAAAGGTCATTTGACAAATCACAGCCCTTGAAGTTGAAAAGTTTATTTCCTGACTGAATTTTTTTTTAATGAAATCAAATACTGTTTATTGATTGCACGCTACAGTGTGGATGGACCCTGGTCCCTTTGCCAATCACAAAAGGTCAAGTACTTATGATCTGTTTACATGAGATGTCTCCAACTGCCAACTCCAAAGACAGAAGACAGTTAACAGATTGCCAAGGGCTTGTGGGCTTCAGGGAGACAGGACCATGCCTGCTAAACAGTAAAGGATTTCTTTTTAGGATGATAAAAGTTGGACAGTGTTCATTTTGTTCACAACTGTGAATACACTAAAAACCAAGCCCCACCTGAAACTCCAGTTCAAGAGGATCTGGCGCCCTCTACTGGCATCTGTGGGCATTGCACACAGGTAGTGCAAATACATACAAACACACATACATGCATAAAAATAAATAAATCTTAAAAAAATACACACACACACACACACACACACGTTATCCAAAATTAGCTCAAGCATGGCATACTGTAACTGGAGGTCTCTACGTGGCCTTCACTAGCAACTCAAATAGATTAAGGGTCTGGGAAGGAAGCGCTCAGGAGGAAAATCCTATGCTGTGTTAGTTTCTCAGCTGTGACAAGAAAAGGCTCAAGCTCAGTCCCCTGTCCCAAGGACACGCTCTGGGGCTGCTGGGGGTCTCAGACAGCGGGCCTGGTCACTGGCAATGGGGTCACAGATTATAGGTTTGCCCCACCTGGTTTGCCTCTCTTTCAGTCACGACTACAGCAGGGACATGAGTCATTCTGTGACCAATATATCAGAACTGGAATTACTCAGTTTTCAACAGAAGGAAAAGAAGGTTGAATACGGCTTCCATGAGAAGGTGACTCACATCTGAGTCAATCAGGAATAATCACAAACCAAGTGGGATCCTCTGGAAATAGGGCAGGCAGAGGAAGGCAACGGCGTGGCTGGAAGCAGGGGGCCTCAGTGGGTGAGCTCTCCAGTTTCCGGTCTCTTTCAGGGGACACGAGCCAGCACACAAACACCACCAAAGGCTGAAGGAGACCAACACTCAGAACACAGGCATACCTTTCAAAGAGCTTCAGGTTCTGTGGAGAAGGCCACAGCTCCTGGAAGCTGGCAGATGCCCACACACTGGCATGGTTGTCCACCAGGTACTTGAGGTGGGAGTGGACCTGCAGAGCAAACAAAGTCATGTGAGAATCACTGAAGGACTTCCCAAATCCTTGTTCCTGGAGGCTCCTGGATATGGGACACGCATAGACATGTCAAGTCTCAGCATGGTAAAGAACTCAACTTCCATGTATGAAAATAAGACTGTTTTGTACAGAGATAAGAAGCCAGAAAAGAGTTCCTCTGATGTTCTGAGGCAGAAGGAAAGACCTATGCTAAGAAAGACATGAACCTGGCACGGTAATTCACACCTTAGTACTCACTGGAGGCAGGGGTGGGCAGCCAGTCAGGGCAGAGGGTAGTGTCTCTGTCCAAGGGAGGGAGACCAGGAAGGAATGGGCTGGTGCCAGGCAGGACAGAAATCTGTCTTGTGCTGGGCAGTGGTGGTGGTCTATACTACAAGTTCACGTTAGCAAAACCTAGAGAGATGTCTCAACAAATAAAGGGTGAGGGAAGGGGACACAGCTCTTGCGTATCCCAACAGAAGTGAGCATGGCTTATCCTTTAAAAGCCAAGTGTGGCACTGTTCACCAAACTTTCAAAGCAGACCCCAACTTT